>NW_026688132.1:0-300000 GCF_030445035.2 Dasypus novemcinctus | reverse complement strand
AAATAAATTTAATGATTGTGTTTTCAATTTTTTCTTTAATGCTGGTGGAATTTTTATCAGGATTGCATTAACTCTGTATATCAATTTGAGTAGAACTGGTATCTTAATGATATTTAGCCTTCTAATCCATGAGCATGGAGTGTGCTTCCAGTTATTTAGGCCTTTTTTAATTTGTTTTAACACTGAGGTGCAGTTTTCTGAATACAAGTGCTTTCCATCATTGGTTAAGTTTATTCCTATTTGAGTTTTATCTGTCGTATTATTTTCCCCACTTTTTTGACACTCTTGGTTACTTTTTTTGATATAATCTTCATTTCTAGACTCTCTTCCAGGCCTCTCTCTCCTGTCTTTCTTTTGCACACCCTTTAGTATCTCCTGAAATTCTAGTCTCTTGCTTAGAAATTCTATCAGTTTCTGTTTATCTGTGAATATTCTAATTTCACCCTCATTTTTGAAAGGCAGTCTTGCTGGATATAAGATTCTTGGCTGGAAGTTTTTCTCTTGTAATATCTTTAATATATCAGACCACTGTCTTCTTGCCTCCATGGTTTCTGGTGAGAAATCCGTACTTAACCTTACTGAATATCCCTTATATGTTATGCATTGGTTTTCTCTTGCTGCTCTCAGAATTCTCTGTCTTTGGCCTTTGACGTTCTGATGAGTATGTGTCGGAGTCGGTCTATTCGGATTTTCTCGGATGGGAGTATGTTGTACTTCCTGGACAGCGATACCTATTTTCTTCAATAGGGTTGGGAATTTTTCTACCATTATTTCTTTAAATAGTCCTTCTGCCCCTTTTCCCTTCTCTTCTCCTTCTGGGACACCCATGACACATATGTTTGCATGCCTTTTGCTGTCATTTAGTTCCCTGAGACCTTTTACAATTTTTTTCCATTCTTTTCTTCAACTCTTCTTTTGTAAGTTCACTTTCAGAGGCCATTTCTTCAAGCTCACCAATCCTTTCTTCTGCCTCCTCAAACCTGCTATTATATGATTCCAGTGTTTTTTTTAATTTCATGAGTTGCACCTTCTTCATTCCCATAAGATCTGCTATTTTTCTATGTCTGCTTTCAAAGTCTTCTTTGTGCTCCTCCAATGTCGTCTTAATATCCTTAATCTCTTTAGCCATCTCATTGAATTTATTAAGGGGATTTGTTTGAACATGTATAATTAGTTGTCTCAACTCCTTTATGTCATCTGGAGGCTTATCTTGTTCTTTTAACTGGGCCGTAGCTTCCTGTTTCTTGGTGTGGATTGTAATTTTTTGTTGGTGTCTTTGCATCTGGCTTCCTAGAGTATTTATTCTGGGTGCAATCTTTCTCTTTAGTTTAGGGCTTCCTATCCTTCCTCCCTTGCTGATTGTGCAGTAGGAGCCAAGCATGTAGTTGTTGCTGTGAGCTGTGGAGTTTCAAGCCCCCTTCATTGTGCCGGGACCAGTGAAGCTTCTTCCAACTTTCTCCTTTGCCAGGGGTAGGGACAGAGTCACAGCCCCTGTGACTGGAATAATCCACATGCAGGCCTAGACTGTAGTTGCCCAGAGAGACTGATGGAGCCTCACATCCCTTTCTCCCCTGCCTGGGGCAGGGATGGAGCTGCAGGTGTGGGCAGCAATCTATGCAGTGCGGGTCCTAAGATGACCACAGTGGCGCTGGTAGACTTCTGATTTTCAGTCTGTGCCAGCCAGAGTTCCCTGCAGTTACCTGTACAGGCTGGTGCAGGGCTCCTCAGTGTCCTCCCTGCCAGAGGCAGGGCTGAAACTTAGGCAGGCTGCAGGCTGATCTGCGGGAAAGAAACTGGTTCCTGCTGACCCTGAGAGTTTCAGTCAGCCCGGCTTCCCCTCAGGCTGGGGGTGGAGTCAGAATGGCGTCTGCTGGCCTGTTTCTGACTTTCGGCTTGGCTCGTTCTCACCCTTCCTGTTCCCAGGGTTATCTCTTAGCCAGCCAAGTCTCCCAATCAGTAGGCGAAATGGGCAGCCAACTGTCTTCTCCTGTTTCTGGGAAGTGGATCTTCCAATTCCTGTCACAGAGCAGCTCCTGGGGCGGCTCGTGCCGCCAGAGTAGGATGATCACGGGCCTCCCTGGCTTGGCCGGTAATTTCCCAGAGAGGCTGGCTCAGGTCCCCGCAGCTTCCTCCCTGCTGGCTGGTGGTGGCACTGGGGCCTAGGCTGGAGCTGCAATGTGATCTTGGTGGGAAGAAGCCGGTCCCCGCCAGCACTGGGATCCTCAGTCCACCCCGCTTCCCCTCGTGACAGGCGTGGAGTTAAGATGGCAGCTCCCGGCCTCTTTCTGACTTGGACAGGCTCAAACTTCTTCTCAGGATTATACTGTAGCCCGCTGAATTTCCTCATCAGTAGCTGAAGTTGGTGCCCATCCATCTCTTCCTCACCCATGTTTTTAAAAATTGTATTTACTTATTTATTTATTTATTTCTCTCCCCTTCCTCCCCCACCCCGGGAATCTGTGTGTCTTTTTGTTGCATCATCTTGTCGTGTCAGCTCTCCGTGTGTGCCACACCACTACTGGGCACTCTGCACTTTGTTTTGCGCTGGGCCGCTCTCCTTACGGGGCACACACCCTGCGCGTGGGTGTCCTGCGTGGCACGGCACTCCTTGCGCGCATCAGCACTGCACATGGGCCAGCTCCACACGGGTCAAGGAGGCCCGGGGTTTGAACTGTGGACCTCCCATGTGGTAGACGGACGCCCTAACCACTGGGCCAAGTCTGCCGCCTCTCACCAGTTTTGGGAAGTGGAGCTTTGATTCCAGCCTTGGAGCTGCTCCTGAGGCGGCTTGTACCTCCAGTGGAGGATGGCACCGGCCCCCAGGGTGTGGAGCCTCTACTTACGAGTCTTCTCTGCAGACGGGCATCTCCTCCTTCCACTCCCCCAAGGATGTTGCAGGAAGCTCTTCTGGCCTCCTGGAGCCCCCAGATGATGCTTCAGCTGGCTCAGAGAGCTCTGGGTGTTTGCTAACTGCCCTGTAGCAGGAGCGGACTGTAGGAGCCCCTTACTCCTCTGCCATCTTCCTGGTTCTCCGGTACTTGCTTTGACATTTAGGTGTTTGATCCATTTTGAGTTGATTCTTGTATGGAGAGTGAGATGGGGGTCTTTTTTAAATTCTTTTGGTTATTTATAACCTGTTCTATAGGAATTTGTTGAAGAGTCTGTTTTTTCCCATTAACACAGACTTGGTAGGCTTGTCAAAAACTGCTTGACCATAGAGGTGAGAGTATATTTCTGTACTCTCAATCTTATTGCACTGATTGGTGTATCTCTTTTTATGGCAGTGTCATGCTGATTTGTCCACTGTAGCTTTGTAATATGTTTCAAGGTCAGTGAAATTTTTCCTACGTTGGTCTTCTTTTTCAGAATACTTTTGGCGCCTCGTGTGCACTTTCCCTTCCAAATGATTTGGCAATTGTCTTTCCTATTTCTGTAAAGTAGACTGTTGGAATTCTCATTGGTATGGCAGTGAATATATCAATCAATCTGGGTACGATTCACCTCTTTATGATATTTAGTCTTCCAGTCCATGAACACGGAATGTCTTTCCAATTGTTTCGGTCTTTTTAAATTTCTTTTAGCATTGTTTTGTAATTTTCTCCTTATAGGTCCTGTGCTGCTTTTGTTAAATCGATTGCTAGATGTTGGAGTCTTTTTGTTGCTCTTGTACATGAAATTTTCCCCTGATTTCCTCCTCAGGTTGTGCAGCGCTAGTGTACCTAAACATTACTGATTTCTCCGTGTCGATCTTGCTGCCTGTCACTGTGCTGAACTCAGTTATTAGCTCAAGTAGCTTCGGTGTAGACATTTCAGAATTTCCTAAATATAAGATCATGCCTTCCGAAAACAGAGTTTTCCTTCCTCTTTTCTTATTTGGATGCCTTTATTTTTTTTTCTAGTTGCTCTACCTAGAGCGTCTATTGCAATGTCAAAGAACAATGGTGCTAGTGGACATCCTTGTCTTGTTCCCGGTCTCAGAGAAAAAGCTTTCAGCCATTCCCCCTGGGTACGATGTTAGCTGTGGGTTTTTTCTTATGTGCCTGTTACCATATTCAGGAATTTCCCTTCTACTCGTCTGTTTTGAAATGTTTTTATAAGAAACAGTGTTGGATTTTGTCAAATGCTTTTTCTGCCTTGATTGAGACGATCATTTGGTTTCATTTTGTTCACTTTGTTAATGTGGTGTATTTCATTGATTGATTTTCTTATGTTGAACCAGCTTTGCCTACCGAATAAATCCCATTTGGTTTTGATAGATAAGTCTTTTGATGTGCTGCTGGATTCGATTTATAAATATTTTGTTGAGAATTTTTGCATCAATCTTAATTAGAGAGATTGGTCTGTAATTTTCTTTTCCTTCCAGTGTCTTTGTTTGGCTTTGGTATTACGGTGATGTTGGCTTCCTAAAATGTGTTGGGTTATTTTTCTTCCTCTTCAATATTTGGAAGAGTTTAAGCAGGATTGGTGTTAATTCTTTTTGAAATGTTTAGGAGAATTCACCTGGGAAGGCAGATGGTCCTGGAGTTTTCTCTGTTGGGAGATTTTTGAAAACAGATTCAGTGTCTTTAATTGTAATTGGTTTGTTAAGTTCTTATGTATCTTGTAGTGTCAATGTAGGTTAGGTTGTGCATTTCTAGAAATGTGAGCATTTCATCTAGGTTGATTAGTTTATTGACATACAGCGTCTGGGAATATCTTCTTATGATCCTTTCTAGTTCTTGGGTTGCCCCTTTTCATTTCAAATTGTATGTATTAGGTTCTTCTTTTTTTTTTTTCCTTTGTTAATCTTGCTAGGAGTTTGTGAATTTTACTAATCTTCTCAAAGAATCTGCTTTTGTTTTGATTTTCTCTATTTCTTTTTCTTCTCAATTTCATTTATTTCTTCTCTAATCTTTATTATTTCTTCTCTTTTTTTTGAGGACTGGTTTGCTGTTCTTTTTCTAATTTCTCATTTTGTTCCCTTAATTCTTTGAGTTTCGCTCTTTTTTCTTTTTTAATACAGGCTTTTAGGTCTATAACTTTCCCTCTCAAGACTGCCTTTGCTGTATCCCATTAGTTTTGATAAATTGTGGTCTCATTTTCATTTGTCTGATTTCACTTGCACTTTCTTCTTTCACCCAGTAATTATCTTAGAGTGTGTTGTTTAACCTGCACACATTTGCCAAGTTACCTTTTGCCTGTCTGTTATTGATTTTATTTCATTCCCCTATGATCTGAGAAGATGCTTTATATAATTTCAGTCTTTTTATATTTATTGAGAGCTGCATTATGCCCTACCATGTGGTCTATCCTGGAGAAGGATCCTTGGGCACGTGTAAAGAATGTATATCCCAGTGAATTTGAATGCTGCCTTCTGTCTATGTCTGTTAGGTCTAACTCATTGATCGTATTGTTTCAGTTCCCTCTTTCCTCGTTGGTCTTCCATCTAGTTCCATCTAATGATGTGAGAGGTATTTTGAAGTCACCAATGATTATTGTAGAGATGTCTGTTTCTCCCTTCAGTTTTCCCAGAGTTTCTTTCATGTATTTTGGGGACCTCGGTTAGGTGCGTAGATATTTATGCCTGTGACATCTTTTTTTAAAAAAATTATTTATTTATTATTATTTTTTTAAATTACATTAAAAAAAATATGAGGTCCCATTCAACCCCACCGCCCCCGCCCCCCACTCCCCCCGCAGCAACACTCTCTCCCATCATCATGACACATCCATTGCACCTGGTAAGTTCATCTCTGAGCATCACTGCACCCCATAGTCAATGGTCCACATCATAGCCCAGACTCTCTCACGTTCCATCCAGTGGGCCCTGGGGGGATCTACAATGTCCCGTAATTGTCCGTGAAGCACTATCCAGGACAACTCCCCGTCCCGAAAACGCCTCCACATCTCCTCTCTTCCTCCCGTTCCCCACACCCAGCAGCCACCATGGCTACCGTTCCCACACCCATTCCACATTTTCTCTGTGGACATTGGATTGGTTGTGTCCATTGCACACCTATGTCAAGTGAGGGCTTAGATTCCACATGGGCACTGGATGCACTCCTCCCGCTTCCAGTTGTAGACACTCTAGGCTCCATGTTGTGGTGGTTGACCTTCTTCAACTCCACGTTAGCTGAGTGGAGTAAGTCCAGTAAATCAAAGTGTAGGAGCTGAAGTCTGTTGAGGCTCTGGGCCTGGGTGTCATATTATCAGTCCAGAGATTCAAATCCCCTACATATATCTTAAACCCAGCACCAACTACAATTCCAGTAAAGTAGCATGCAAGTCTTGTGAAAAGAGATCCCCTCTGAGTCCAATTCCATCACGCAGAAACACCAGCTCCAAAGAAGGGCCATCTGTCATGGCAGTGAACCCCTTCTGCCATGACCATAGAACCCGTGGGTCTCTTTATCCCTCAAAAGAACCAATACCTGGGGTTGTATCTACCTTATCTGTCTCTTAGACTCTGTTCAGTTGTACATAGGGGTATTCCTTCTGACAACCTCCAGACTCTTTTTTAGAGGCTCACAGCCTTATAATCTCATTTCTCCTTTCCATTTCCCCCTTACATTAGGTCAAACAGCCTCCCGAAGTCATGTTATTATATGTAGACAGGTATATTCTGCTGTTCCGCATTGAATCTTTAATTCAAGGTCATTTTCTAGTTGCTTCTTCAGCTGGTATGTGGTAGTGATCCCTCGGTGCCAGGGAGGCTCATCCCCGGGTGTCGTGTCCCACGCTGGGGGGAATGCATCGCATCTACACGCTGAGTTTGGCTGTGAGAGTGGCCACATTGGAGTAACATGAAGGCTGTCAGGAGGAAACCCCCAGGCACAATGCTACTCTAGGCCTTGTTCTTATTGCAGGTGTATAGGCTCAAAAGTGCAGCCATTAGTATCAAGAGCCCACTGTTGGGCCGTCCTTCCTTCCTGGTTCTTGCCGTTGCACCTGGAGGATTGCCGCTGCTCTCCCAGGGCCCACAACAGTGACCCCCCGGCCAGGAGCCCAGTACCCCCCCACCTGTTGTTTTTAATTGTTTCCACTATGAGTATATGTAGACATTACCATATACCCTGGGCAAATGCCCTGTATAACTCCCTGTCAACCATATATATCCTGTCAATAACATCCCATATCAGTATTCCTCCACTGCCATTGTTGAACCACTCTGTGATCCAAAACTTCCCGTAAAGTGAATCCCAACATAATGTCAGCTTCAGAAGAGTCTTAGATCACCGAAATTCATATATACAATATACAGTATTTCCCCAGATCCACGATAAAACCTTTTCCCTTCCACAGCAATAATCTTTTAACTTATTCATATCATATTTCCTGAAACTGATGTACAGATTCGGAAACTATAGTTTTCAAACAAGGTGACATTTGTGCTTACTGTGTGTTCCATACTTTAGGTTGTACAGTTTTCTAAATTTTTTAGTTATCCTATGTTTTGTCTTATGGTTTTCATTATTAGTCTGTCGTCCCCTATATGTTTTTTGTGTAATATTAGCTGTTTTATATTCATCCTCGTGTACTCTCACATAGCTCCTGCCTGTGACCTCTTGTTTGTTGATTGTCCCTTTTGTTAATATTTCATGGCCGTGTGTATCTCTTCTTACTTTTTTGCATTTATAGTCTGTTTTGTCCAATATTAGGATAGCTACCCCTGCTCTTTTTTGGTTACCATTTGGATGGAGTATCTTTTTCCGACCTTTCGCTTTCAGGTCTCTGGTTTGGCATACAGTGTGTTTACGTATTGCTTGGCTGAGCAGCCTTGGTATAAATTTCCCCTGAAGAGTGACACTGATGGAGAGGAGAGGGGAGGGTCTTGGACTCTGGGATGGCAGAGGTGATACCACACTTGGGACATGTGATGAGCGGGAGTTGTGAAGGAAAGAGGTTGACATAATGATTTTATGATATTATATGATTTAATGATTCATTATGACCCCTACCCTCAACACTGTCCAGTACCGACAGCTGCATATCAAGAAATGGCAGCTTCCTGGTGCTCTTCTTTTTTTCTCTCTAATAACTTTTTTAAAAAAGATTTGATTTATTTCTTTCTCTCCCTTCCTCCTCCCCCCGCCCCATTGTCTGCTGTCCCTGTCTGTTCCCCGTGTGTTCTTAGCAGCACTGGGAAACTGCGTCTCTTTTTTTGTTGCGTCATCTTGCTGCATCAGCTGTGTGTGTGGCGCCAATCCTTGGCGGGATGCACTTTATTCACGTGGGGCGGCTCTCCTTGTGGGGCGCGCTCCTTCTGTATGGGGCACCCCTACCTGGGGGCCCCCGTGCGTGGCGCAGCACTCCTTGTGCGCGGCGGCACTGCGTGTCGGCCAGCTTACCCCACGGGTCAGGAGGCCCTGGTGATTGAACCCTGAACCCTCCGTAAGTAGAGGGACGCTGTAGCAGTTGAGACACATCTGCTTCCTGCCATTTTTTTTGGTAAAGCCACTAGCAACCTTTACCTTTGCCTTTAAATTAAAAAAAAAAAGATTGTTTGGTTTAAAAAGCATACATTTTTTTACTTTAGTAAATTTTAACCTAAAACAGTTATAAAAAATACTCTAAAATATAATAAAACCCGTTATATTTATTTTAATTTTAATATTAGAAAATAAAAAAAGGAACTTATCCATTCACTCATTCCAAGTGATCACTGCAAGTACATTTTCCTTCAGGCTTTGTTTTCGTTGGTATTTTACATACATATTATTACAGAATTTTATGTAACCTCAGTTTGGGACAAGGTGCCATGGGGTGACCTGGGCCCTGAACAGGCCTCCACTGGGGCAGAGGGCCCTCAGCACTTGGGCAGCTCCCAGTCGCGCCTGCTGAGTACCCACTAGATAGAAAGCTGGGCCAGAGGTGCTCCCCTGCTTGCATGGGGGGGCACCCCAGAGTGCCTCTGTCTTTATTATGGGTTGCATCGTGGCCTCCCACAATGACATGTCAGGTCCTAATCTCCTACACTATGGCTGTGAACTCATTTATGAACATGACCTTCAAAGATCCCATTCACGACAGTGAAGCCAGTCTGCATAAGGGTGGACCTCAACTCAGTACGACTGGAGTGCTTATGAGTAGAGGAAATTGGGACCCACTCAGGAGTGGGAGACAGAGAAGAGATGGCCAGGTGGTGGAGGCAGGGATGCAGTTGTGCGTTGCTGGCAACCTGCCACAAGAATGCTGCTGACCGTAAAAGTGATCCTGCTGACATGCCGATTTTGGACATCTAGCCTCTCACCCTGCAAGACCATAAATTCCTGTTGTTTAAGGCACTGAGGCAGTGGTATTTGTTAGAGCAGCCCAGCAAGTGAAGAGTGTTAATGTAACCTTTCCCCTGGAAAGCTTACCCTGAGGCAGTCAAGGCCACCCCAAACTCTCCACCCCTCTCAGTACTTAACTGGTGAAACTCCTTGTTGACCTTAAGGTGATTGGGAGGGCAGGGATCAGTCCTGCAGGACTGATGTTGAACAGTTCCAAGCACACACTTCACCAGAATGCATTGGGAATGGACATGTGGCCTTACAGTAGAGCCCTCTCCTCGTCTCTGTTGGCTGAAAGTGACTCTAGTGGCCTGGAGAGTCTGGTACAAGTCCCCAGCTTCCTCCATGTTGGAGTCGTGGCTTGAGCCCAGTCTAGGTCAGCAGTCACACCTGCGTGGAAAGAAGCCTGTCCCTACCTTCACTGTGAATTTAAAGTAGCCCTGCTTCCTCTTACGCTGGAGGCATTGTTTAAATGAAGGCTGCCAGTCTCTTTCTGAGTTGTGCGGATCCAATCTTCAGCTGTACTTCATCCAGCCAAATTTACTCATCAGTGACTGAAGTAGGCACCCAGTCATTTCTTCCTCCCCTGTTTATGGGAAATGAAGCTTCCAACTCCATCCAGGAACTAGTTCCCAAGGCATCTTGCCCTGCCAGTGGGGACTGGGCACCAGGCTCCGCAGCATGTAGTGCTTTCCTCATGAATCTTCAGTGCAGATATGCAGTCTCCTCCTCCCGTTCTTCCAAGGATCTTGTAGAATGCTCTTCAGGCCTCCTGGGTCCCACAAACAGGTTGAATTGCCAGGTAGCTCTGGATGATTCTTAACTGCCCTGAAGGGAACTCCCTACTCTGCCAACATCTTACCCTTCTTACAGTACACGTATTCTCCAGGTTCCCTATTAAGGAAACTAATTAGTGCATTTCATGCAACCATTGATTTAGTGATTCCATGAGTGGATATAACTATCAGTACTCTGGTGGAGCTTTGGAAACCATCACAATTGCTCTTTTGTCCACAATATTTTCCTCTACCTGAGGATGGGTGGGATCAAGGGAGTTCACTTCTGCCCAGTAGTGTATCAAAAATTGGGAATAAAGCTCACTGAGAGCAATCTGAAATGGGAGGTGAAACTTCATCATGAGGAGATTGTTGTTGTTGTAGCTTCATTCAAATTTAGTGCTAATTTGGCCCCAGCATTGATTCAAGTATTCAGCTAAGTTCTGGGAGCTTGTCAAGACTGGAAACACCAGAGCACCTACCCAGGTATTAGTTGCATTATAGTCATCAGACTGTGCAGATTTTTTTATTTTTATTTATTTATTTATTCATTTTCTTTTTAAAAAGTTACTTTGATTACGTGAATGTTACATAAAATTATAGGGGTTTCTCACATACCCCAATCCCTACACCTCCCACATTTTCCCATATTAGCAGTATCCGTCATTTGTGTGGTCTGTATCTATCACTGCAATGTCATTCAGGCAATGCCCAAGTCCCAAAATTACCCCGGTATTACACCTGATTTTCCCTCTCCCTGCCCTCAGAACCTCCTGTGACCCCTGCCTCCACATCAGTCATATAAGTTCTTACATTGCTAGAATCACAGTAAGTCTATAGTCGATTATCAGTAATTCTATTTTAGTGCATAGTTCACTCCTCAATCCTGAGTATTCTGGGATGGTGATGCCCACTCCACATCTAATTGAGAGGGGGCTTTGATTCCGTAGGGCAGATGGATGGGACTCTCTTGCTTGTAGTTATTTGTAGACTCTCAGTTCCGTGGGATGGTTGTTGTCCATCATCATCTCCTTCTTTGTTGTCCTAGGTGAGTCCAATGAACTAGAGAGTAGGTGTTGCAACTCTGATGAGATTCAGGACCCAGCTGATACAGAGGCAGCAGAAAGATTGAAGTCTCTTAGACATATGCTATACTAATTATCGGTTCAAATAGAAGGGTCAGAAAAGCCATGTGTAGGGAAACCACAACCTAGTCCAACTCTTTCACACTGGGGAGCATAAGTTCTAAAGTACGGCCCATTGTCAAGGCAACAAATTCCTCAGCTCTCTGCCCTGACTTTAGTGTCTGCATGTCTCCAGAGCCAGCGGTAGCCCTGCTACTTGAGGTAGTATTTACTTTGGCAGTCAGTGAGATCCTGCTGAAATTTGCATTAGCATAACCTCTAGAATGACCTTTGATTCACTTTGAAGTGTTCAGCCACATAAACTCATTTTTCTTTAACTTTTCCCCCTTTGATCACAGTCTTTCTCCAGTTGCATTGCCAGTTGGTGCTTGGTAGTAATCCCTCGGTGCCGGGGACGCTCATCCCTGGAGTCATGTCTCACGCTGGGGGAAGTTTTCTAAGGTGTTTCATTTTTATTTTTTTTTAACAATTTTCATTTATTTCTCTCCCTTTCTCCCCACCCCCCAGTTGTCTGCTCTCTGTGTCCATTCACTGTGTGTTCTTCGGTGTCTGCTTGCGTTCTTGTCAGCGACACCAGGAGTCTGTGTTTCTTTTTGTTGCATCATCTTGCTGTGTTAGCTCTGTGTGTGTGTGCGGCTCTCTTCTGGGGCAGGCTGTACATTTTTTTGCATGGGGCAGCTCTCCTTACAGGGCATACTCCTTGAAGTGGGGCCCCCCTACGTGGGGGACACCACCGTGTGGCACGGCATTCCTTGTGCGCATCATCACTACACATGGGTCAGCTCACCAAAGGGGCAGGATGCCCTGGGTTTGGACCCTGGACCTCACATGTGGTAGGCGGACGCTCTGTCAGTTAAGCCAAATCCACTTCCTCTAATCTGTTTTTAATCTCATCCATCATGTCTTTAATTCTCATAAGCTCTGTTACTTTTCTTTGCTTGCTGTCAGATAGTTCTTTAAACTCTCCCAGTGTTTTCTTAATATCCTTAATTCTTCAGTCATATTTTCCTTTAACTCCTTGAATTGATTTAGGAGATTTCTGTGATTATTATTGATTCATTGCCTCAAATCCTGTATTTCCTCAGGATATTTGGTTTGTTCCTTTGACTCGCCCATCTCCTCCTGTTTCCTAGTATGGCTTGTAATTTTTTGGTGATGTCTTGGCATCTGAATATGTCTGCGAATTTATGCCGATGGCAAATTTCTTTCTGTTACTTACCGTTTTTTATCACAGCTCTTCTTTGATTTTTGGTTTAGCTTTTTCTAAGTCTCGAAAATTGCCTAGTTTGTGTTATCAAAATTGACCAGAGATCACTGTACATACAGGGCAACACCTATTCCAGTGATGAAAAGCAAAACGTCAAAACATTTTTTTATGATATTTTTCATTTTTTAATACCCCAGTTTATTTTTACTTTTAGTTTTTCTAAATTATTATGTATTCTATTTCTTATCATTAAACCTGCCGTAACTATTTCATTTTCCTATTTATTGGCAGTATATTAGTCTTCACTTTTGAAGTTTTGGATCACAGTTTCCAGTCCGGCCAGCAGTTGGCACTCATCAGTGAAATAGTTCTTTCAACTTCCGCTTTGAGTGCGTTTAGTCTGGACGGTGCCAAGATTTAAAGGAAGCTCTCCTGGGCAAATTCACTGAAGAGAAGCTCTCCAACTCACCCTCCCTCTTCCCTTGTGACAGTTGACAGGGAGGAAGGCATCTGTTTCCCTCTAGGTCAGCTGCAGTGAGGCAGGGGTTTTATCCAGGTTTAA
Source organism: Dasypus novemcinctus (assembly GCF_030445035.2). Taxonomy (NCBI): domain Eukaryota; kingdom Metazoa; phylum Chordata; class Mammalia; order Cingulata; family Dasypodidae; genus Dasypus; species Dasypus novemcinctus. The sequence continues at coordinate 287,059 of NW_026688132.1, read as the reverse complement.
AGTCTTGATGGTGGGTAGAGGGAGCCCTTCCTGGTCTCCATTCAGGTTTAGTAACTCATGTTTGTTTTTTCAGGTCCTTTGACTTTCTGTGCCTTGTACCCCTAGCGTTGTGCAACACTGTCCTGGTCTGCTGACCGCAGAGAAGGTCCCGCACACAGTTTTTGGCCCTTCCTCTATTGTTTTTTCATGAGAGAGTTGAGCCCTGCCTTCCTACTCTGGTACCAGCTTCCCAGAACCTGTCCAATTTGTTTTATTTTTGATCCTTCGTTAAGATCTGTAGAGTAAAGTATAGGGAACCCCATTCTGTATTTATAAGAAAATGCAAGCTCAGGAAAGAACTGGCTTGTTCAGCAAGTGTCCGAAGTGGCACTGGGCCAAGGCTTGAGAGGATCCAAAACTGCACTCTGCCTAATACACCCCATCACTGCCAGGGGTACCGTCTTGACAGAGAAACCCTCTCAAGACAGAGTCTAAGGCTTTAGAAAATATTTGACATCATTTGCCACATTCTCCTGTTTTCTTCCCACCTTACAGCAATTCAGACCAGCTACCCTTTGTCCCTTCTTAGAAGAGTGTTAAGAAAATCCAACAGGAAAAGTAGTTTATAACATTTCACATTCATTGAGGTTTTGTTGTCAGGATAGCTCAAGAAAAATCAGGAGACATTACCTTTTATGTTTTCAAACTTATACCAAAAGGATAATATTTTTGAGAATAACTTAATGTATTCTCAGGTTCATGTGGATAACAGTTTCCTCTTCCATTTCTCCCCTCTCTCTTTTGTAAAAAGGAGCTCTGAGTAGATCAACACTTACTTTTTCCATTTCTTTGAAGTCATCATCTAGCTTGGTTCCTTCACCTCCTCCAAACTTCTCCCTCACTTTCTGTTGAAAATAGCCAAAAAAGATAGTTTTTATAAATTAGGTTTCTTTTAAAAAGACATGGTAAAAATAGCATGCCCTTTTACCAGCATCATCTAATGTAATCCCACATCATGCTATGACATACGTGAATAGTCCATTTTCAGAGGATGAAACTGAGGCTCTAAGAGTTTAAACAGTTTACCATGAAGGACGGATTCAAACTAGCACCTTCTGAATTCAAGCCCATTACATTGATCTTTCGAATGTATAAATTATTTTATGACTAGTAAATAACATTTTTCTCTTGAAACTTCTGAGGGAAAACTGCCGCATACATGAATCCTTTGCTTCTGGTAAGGGATCTAACATGCTACCGAAGTAGAAAATTGCTGCTGTTTCAACCGATTCCTCAGTGGGCTATTGAACAGATAATGGCAGACATCTATCAAACTGATAAAAAAGTCAGCCAAGCTGATCTTATGTCTTGTTGTTTTATAAAGCTCCTTGTAGCTATCTCCATCCATATGTACATAAGATGAACCACGTGGAAAGATGTAGGGGGCATTTCTTTGGTACCAAATCATTTCTCATTATCAGACATTTTATATTAATTAACTTACATATACAAATCATTTTTCACATGGAAAATTCATGTGTGTAGAAAACCTAGATTTAGTATTCTATTCTGAAGTAAACGTTCAAATTAAGTCTATTAAGAATGAATAGCGGGATGAGAAGGAAAATACTTTGGCTTCAGAGACAGGAAATTAAATGTTAATGACATAGACTTCATTCCTCTTAAAATCCTTCAGTATAAAGTTAGATGCTTTTCACTAATATGCCCCTGCATTGCCTGAGGTATCACACAGATATCAAAGTTCATTTTTCATTTCCTTCAGTAGACACTGGGTTGAGGGTCTTTGCAGAGAATCCCCACCATGGCCAGACCTTCAGCACAAAGGGGTCTCTGGACATCTATATCTCCATCTCCTGGTCATGGAAGTCCATACGTTCTCTTCTAGAGCTGAGGTGTGCTTTTTCACTCTCTGTTCCATCTGTCCTTCACTCACATGTTCTGAAATCAAGAAACCCCTGAGAAGTGACTACTCGTGGAAAAGCCATGAGTCTGAGTTTTGACACCACTCTAGGCTGACATACAAGATGCCATTCATTTCAGGCCATTCAGGAACATGGCTGATGAAACAGCATGGCATGTTCTTACTCCCTGCTACTCTGTGGGTAATACCGAAGAGTTATGAAAATGAGACACCATAACACATTTAAGAACCCTTGTCTGAACCTACAGTGTCAACAATAAGTCCTCATTCTCTCCCCGATAAAGTGTCTATTTATTGTATTCTCGTTTCTTTCATAAGGTTATTTAACTGCTGAGATGTTTAGTAACTCCTTGAGAAGAATCTAGCAATTTCATTAATATATTACAGTATTATGTAGAGAAAGGTCATTCATTAGAAGTGAAAGTGAATAAAAACCATTTTAACATCTTTGATTTGTACAACTGCGATACAGCTCTTACTAATCATTTGGTATGTATGCACTGAGAACTACCTAGAGCATATTTAATTTCTATCTGATGGTGATATAAATTAAATTTCCTGCCCATGGTAGTGACCTTCAGCTAGGAAGAGGTGGAACCAGGATCCGCAAGCAGTTCTCCCTCTAAGCCTTAGGCTTCTTTGCATTTGAGGCACAGCCTTGGAGAACTGTCCGTGGTGCTGGCCTTGTCTCGCTGAAGTTCCTTTAGCTTCAGATGGTCATAGTCTGAGTGACCACGTTAACTTTTTTTGATTAGAAAAAGAAAATATTTTATTTAAACCTCATTACTCCAACAATAATGCTGTAACTTTCATTCAGAAGATGAGATTTTCGGATCTATATCTTTTTCTTTCTCCCGGACAAATTTTTGAAGGTTTCTTTTAGGGCATGGTTGTTAGGAAGAGGCTTTTCTACTTTATTTCTCCCTAGGAAAGTATTTATTCTTAAGATTTAATGCATAATTTCTCTACATACAGAGAATTTGACTGTATAGGTTTGGAATTTTTTAACATTATATATTACAAGTAACCCTCTTCTTAGTTGCATGACTTTTCAGAATTTATTTTCCTTAATTCTATCACTGTTTTTGTTTTTATTTTTTTTAATTAAAGATTTATTTATTTATTAATTTCTCTCCCCTTCTTCCCCACCCCCGTTGCCTGTTCTCTGTACGTATTTGCTGCGTCTTTTTGTCTGCTTCTGTTGTTCTCAGCGGCTGGGAATCTGTGTTTCTTTTTGTTGCGTCATCTTGTTGTGTCAGCTCTCCGTGTGTGCTGCGCCATTCCTGGGCAGGCTGCACTTTCTTTCGCGCTGGGCGGCTCTCCTTACGGGGCGCACTCCTTGCGTGTGTGGCTTCCCTGTGCGGGGACACCCCTGCATGACATGGCAGTCCTTGCGCGTGTCAGCATTGCCCGTGGGCCACCTCCACACGAGTCAAGGAGGCCCAGGGTTTGAATCGCGGACCTCCCACCTGGTAGACAGACGCCCTAACCACTGGGCCAAGTCCTCCGCCATCATTGTTTTTTTATATAGGTAATCTTTTTTGTTTAGTTAACTGACTTCTTTCAATCCTTTCAAAACTAATACAATCTGGACATAATTTGCCTAGATATATATATATATATATATATATATTTTTTTTAAAGATTTATTTATTTATTTAATTTCCCCCCCTCCCCTGGTTGTCTGTTCTTGGTGTCTATTTGTTGCGTCTTGTTTCTTTGTCTGCTTTTGTTTCTTTGTCCGCTTCTGTTGTCGTCAGCGGCATGGGAAGTGTGGGCGGCGCCATTCCTGGGCAGGCTGCACTTTCTTTTCACGCTGGGCGGCTTTCCTCACGGGCGAACTCCTTGCGCGTGGGGCTCCCCCACGCGGGGGACACACTTGCGTGGCACGGCACTACTTGCGCGCATCAGCACTGCGCATGGCCAGCTCCACACGGGTCGAGGAGGCCCGGGGTTTGAACCGCGGACCTCCCATATGGTAGACGGACGCCCTAACCACTGGGCCAAAGTCCGTTTCCCTATATTTTTATTTACTTTCAAAAGATACGTAGATCACACAAAATGTGACATTAAAAGCGGTAGGAGGTCCCGATGCCCCACCCCACACTCCACACTTATCCCACATCAAGAACTTTTTCATTAGTGTGGTACATGCATTGCATTTGATGAATACATTTTGAAGCACCGCTACACAGCATGGGCTATTACTTACAGTGTAGTTTAAACTCTCTTCAGTCCATCCAGTGGATTCTGGTAGGGTATGTCATGTCCTGCATCTGTCCCTGCAATATCAATCAGCACATCTCTAAGTCCTGAAAATGCCTCCGCATCACACCTCCTTTTCCCTTTCCCTGCGTTTAGCAACTCCAGAGGCCACTGTGTCCACATCAATGATACAATTGCTTCTATTGCTAGAGTAAAAATAATTCCTGTAGTTGAATACCATTAAGTCCACTCTAGTCCATATTTTCTTTGTCTATCCCTAGGACCCTGGGATGGCGATGCCCACTCCTTCTCTTGATTGAGAAGGGGCTTCTTTCCCACATGGCTGGTGGATGTGACTCTCGTGCCCACAGCCGTAGACTGTCTTGGTTCCCTGGTGTGGTTGTTGTCCATCCTCATCTCCCTCTCAGCTGATCTGGGTAAGTCCAATGAAGTGGAGTGTAGGTGGTGCAGCAACACCACTGAGGCTCAGGTGGAACCTGGATAGCCCAGAGATTGAAGTCTCCTGGGCATACAGCAAACCCAGCACCCACCAGAAGTTCAATAAAAAGGGACAGAAGAGGCACTGTGGAAAGTCATATCTGAGTCTAACTCCATCACAGGAGGACAAATTGCTAATTAGGGCCTACTCTTAAGGCACTGAACCCTGCATGTATCTGCCATGACCATAGGACGAGGGTGTCCCCATAGCCCCTGGGAGCACCTCTACCTGGGGTTGTGTTGTGTCATCTTTGGCTGTCTATGAGATCCTGCTGAGAAGTGCTTAAGCACAAGCCCTCTGATGACCTCCCGACTCATTTTGAAGTCTCTTAGCCATATAAACTCATTTGTTTTTACCAATTCCCCTTTAATTCAAGGTCTTTTTCCAGCTGCATCACCAGCTCGTGCTTGGTTGTAATCCCTGGGTGCCAGGGAGCCTCGTCCCTGAGAGTCATGTCCTATGCTTGGGGGAAGGTAATGCGTTTATATACTGTTTATTTAGAGAGTGGCCATATTGGAGCAACGTGGAGGTATTTCAGAGGCAACTCTTAGGCAGCCTGCAACACCAGGCCAGCTGACACTTGAAGCGCAACAGGGTCATAAGCATAGTTCTCAGTATCAAGGGCCCATCCTTGGACCATCCTTCTTAGCTGGTCATTGCCCTTGCACTTGGGGGATTGTTGCTGTTCCATGGGGAATGTGGCAGAGTTCCCCAGATGGGAACCCAGCCCTCCATCAGTTGTAGTGTGAAACTCTCCCCACTAGGACAATACCCAATGAACATCCAAACATATCTAGGTCATAGGCTTGCCAAGGCGAGCTCCCTCCCATACATCCCCATCAATGACACCCACACCAGTGCTCCTCCCCTGCCATAGCTGACCGCCTCTGCTCTCCAAAACTTCTTAAAAAATTAAGCCTAATATATTGCCAGATTTCGTTAAGAGGAAAATGAAATAATACTGATTAGTTTAAGCATTACAATGCAAATACATATTAATTTAGAAAAAAGTAAGAAAACTTAAAAAAATTGGGGTATTGGAAAAGGAAAAATGCTACAAAAAATTTTTTGACGTTTTTCCTTTCATCACTGTAATAGGTGTTGTCTTGACTGTACAGTGTCAAGGCCATCTCTTCCATTTTTTCCTCAGGGTCTTACCTCTTTATTTTCTTCTTTATGTCTTCAAAGAAGTTTTAGGTCACATTAAAGTCACATACAGAACATAAGGGACTCCCATATACCCCAACATCCTCCCTTTATACCTTCCCCACCAATGATCTTTTTCCATGTGGACATTACATTTGCTCTACTGATGTGTAAGTATTGAAACATGGCTACTAACCATGGTCAGTAGTTTACATTTTGGTTTATATTTCCGACCGTACAGGTTTATAAGTTTTTAGTGAAATTTAACATGACCCGTATCCATCATTTGATGATCATGCAGAACACTTCCATTGCCCCCAGTTTCCCTCTTCCATCTATCCTATTCCTCTGTTCCCCTCCCCTCGGAGACCACCGTGACAATGACGCTTCACTACTTGAAGAACAAGACTCGTCGATACTTGCAACAATGCTGAGGGCTTGACACGCTAGTCTGTCCTCCCCCATTAGGTGTCTGTCACCCATGCTCTCGAGAGACACCCTCCCCTCTGTTTGAGAACATCAGGCCTCCCCAGGAAGTGGGTACAACCCCTTCCCACTCATTGTATGGCTCTCCACTCAGCAGTATAACACACTGTGACATGATGAGCCCTCACACCCTCCCTAGAAGCCTGCTCCAGGTGCATTCTACGCCAGATGCCTCCTATTCAGCCCCCTAAACTAGTATTCCTTCCTTGTCATATTGCCAGAGTGTTTACTCAACACTGTAGTTTCAGCCACATACCTGTGAATCCCCAGTGTTCATCTGCCCCTTCCCCCAACATTCCCCTGAGTTCCATGGACATCCGATCCATCCTTCCCACCCTAGAAGTTGTGACGCTTGCACTGCTCAACCCAATGGTATACTTATACCCCTACCATATCCCTTCCCTGCGCAACTACTCATTTCCACGTTATCATAGATTTTGCCTGTGTGGGTATTCGCTCACAACCTTCTCTTTCCTGTAAACCTGTCTTCCAGACTGTAGCTCTCTGAGTCGGCTTGATTTGCTTACCTCATATCTGAGAGGTCACGTAATGTTTGTCCTCAAACTCGTGACTTGCTTCACTCAACAGAAGGTTCTCAATATTCATCCTTGTTACCCGTATGTTCGCACTGTATTCCTTCTTACAGCTGAGTAGCATTCCATTGTATGTGTATACCACATTTTGTGTATCCCTTCATCTGTCGAAGGGCATTTGGGGTGATTCCGTTTGACAATAGTGAATAATGCCAGTATGCATATTGGTGTGCATAGTTCTGTTCGCATCCTTGTTTTCAGTTGTGGGTATATACTCAGTAGTGAAATTTCTGGGTCATGTGGCAGACCTATAGTTAGTTTTTGGAGGAAGTGCCAATCTGTCCTCCACAATGCCTGGCCATTCTACATTCCCACCAGCAGGGAATGAGGGTTCCTCTTCCTCCACATCCTCTCCAACACTTGAAATCCTTTCGTTTTTAATAGTAGCCAGTGTAATGGGTGTAAGATGGTACATCATTATAGATTTGATTTGCATTTCCCTTCTAATTATTGATGTTGAGGATCTTTTCATGTGCTTCTTAGCCATTTGTATTTCTTCTTTGGAGAAATGTCTGTTCAAGTCTCTTGCCCATTTTTTAAATGGGTTGTTTGTCTCTTTATTTTGAGATAAAGGATTCCTTTCCATATGCTGGATATTAGGCTCCCTCAGGTATATGGTTACCAAATATTTCCTTGCATTAGGGAGGCTGCCTTGTCACTTTCTTGAGAAACTTCTTTGAGGTACAAAAGGTTTTAATTTTGAGGAGGTCCCTTTCATCTATTTTTTCTTTTTCTGTTCCTGTTTGAGTGTGAAGTTCATGAAGCCATTTCCTATCACAAGGTCCTGTAGATCCTTCCTTAGGTCATCTTCCAAGGTCTTTATGGTCTTGGCTTTTCTATTTAGATCTTTGATGCACCTTGTGTTGATTTTTATATCAGGTGTTCATCTCTCATTCCTATGCATATGGATATGCAGTTCTCCAAGGCTCATTTGTTGCAGAGGCCGTTCTCTCCCAGTTGATTGGGCTTGGTGCCCTGTCGAATATCAGGTGACTCTATACGTCAGGATCTATATCCCGACTCTCAGTCCAGTTCCATTGGTTAGTATGTCTGTCCTTGTGACAGTATAATGCAGTTTTGACCACTGTAGGTTTGTAGTATGATTTAACGTCAGGTAGTGCCCTTCCTTGATTTCATTTTCCTTTTTCAATATGTCTGTGACTGTTCAGGGTACCTTGCCCTTCCAAATACATTTCACGGGGAGTATTTCCAAATCAGTAAAAAATGCTGTGTTTATTTTTATTAGGATTGCATTCACCCTGTAGATTATTTCGGGCAGTTTAGACACCTTAATGACGTTTATTCTTCCTATTGATGGACAGGGAATATTTTTCCATTTGTTTACGTCTTCTTTGATTAAAGTGTTGTGTAGATTTCTGTGTTTGTCATTTACATCTTTATTTAAATGTATTCCTAAGTATGTGATGTTTTTATATTATTATTACAAATGACGGTTTATTTCTTGATTTCCTCCTTCTATTGGGCATTATTGGTGTAGGTGTTTGGTTTTTGCACAGGTGTCCGGGGATCAAGCCGGGTAGTAGGTGATTGGGTGCCTGTGGCTGTCCGTCAAGGGTAGGACAGGCCCCCGTAGGGGCGTGGCGTCCGGAGCGGGGCGGGAGCTCATTGGCTCAAGCGCTGGCGCCGACGCAGACGCTCCGCCCCTGAAGCCCCGCCCCGTCCCGGGCCGGCGGCCCCTAGAAGAGCTGGCGGCGTGTGGGGCGCACGAGGCCCTGCTGGGTGTTCCGGGGGCGCCGCCCGGGAGCCCGAGGGCGGGAGGGCGTGTGGTCGGCGGGCGTGGGGGCTGCGGGAGCGCTCGGCCCTTGCCCAGGGACCCCGCCCGTGTCCCGCCCGGGTAGCGGTAAGCTTGGGACGGAGTTGGCGTCGGGGCGGGACAGGCGGGCGGGGACCCCCCGGGGCGCGGAGAAGGGGGCAAGGAGCTCCCCGCTGGCGGCGTCGGGGGCGCGGGTCCCGGGAAGTCGTGCGGGGCCCTGGTCCTGCGCGCCCTCAGGGCCTGGTGGGGCCCGGGCGGGGCCTGGCGGGGGCGGCGGTGCATGGGGGGGGGTGTCTCAGGGTGCAGTCGGGGGTGTCGCAGGGTGCAGTGGGGGGGGCTCGGGGTGCAGTTCGTGGGGTCACAGGGTGCAGTCGGGGCTGGGCAGATTTAGTCGGGGTCTCGGCCCACCTGGCAGGCCTGCTCTGCGAGGCCCTGTTGGAGTAGGGGTCCCGGGGTTCACGGGAAGGGCGGCCCGTCTTCCCCACCATGGTGCGTTCTTCCCCTCACGGTCCCTCCTGTCCCCCTTGGTCCCTCCTGCCCCCCTTGGTCCCTCCTGCCCCTCATGGTCCCTACTGCCCCCTCACAGTCCCTCCTGCCCCTCTTGGTCCCTCCTGTGCTCTGGCCGTCCCCCCCACAGGTTTCTCCAGCCCCCCCCCCCTCCTCCCACACAGTCTCTCTTGCTCCCTCGGTCCCTCCCCCTGCAAGGCCCCTGCCCTCCCCAACCTTCCTCCTGTCCTCCCCCCCCCCCCCGCCCGTCCCTCCTGACCCCCACTGCCCTTCCAGCCTCAGCAAGGTCCCTTTCCCTGCCCTAAGCTCCCTCCCGCACAGGGTCCCTCCTCGGTCCCCATGGTTCCTCCTGCTCCCCCAAAGTCACTTCCCCACTTGTCTCTCCCCCCATCATCACCCCCCACAGTACCCCCCATGGTCCCTCCTGCTCCCCCTCCGTCCCTGCCCCTCCAAAGTCTCTTTTCCCCCCTCCAGTCCCCCCTATGATCACACCGTTGCCCACTCTTCCTTTCCCCACAATTTCTTCTGTCCCCCCGTGGCCCCCACTTCCTCCCCTACTGTCTCTTCTATACCCCAAGTTTCCTTCCTCCCCCAAGGTCCCTGCTCCCCTTCAGGGTCCCTCCCCCGCTCCCCACCATCCCTTCCCCCCCACAGACTGCCCGGGACAGCCTTAGCCTTGGTTTCCCGCAGAGCTCCCCTTGGTCCCAGGACACTCTTTCCTTGTGTTAGTGGTGACAGGTTTTCTTAGAAGTGTGGTTTCCTGGAGTAACGCTGGGTGGAAACGGTTGGAGAGCTCTTGCTCAGGTGATAGCTTGCTAGGGCCGGAGGAGGGCAGCTGGCCGGTGGGGGCCACTGGATTTGGGTGCCTGCTAGGACCCTCTGCACAGCCTGGGAAAGGGCGCCTGCTGGCCAGGCCGCCTGCCCGAGGCTGCTGACGGTCCCAGGGGTGTGCTGAGCATTTCCAGGGGCTCCAGGAGCCTCTCCTTGGCAGGGGGGTGACCTGGGTGTCTTGGGGACACCACTGTCGCCCTGCTTTGTCTACCAGGAGCAGTCACCCAGCTGGCCTTAAAGGAGCCTGGCTGCAGAGGACGCCTCTGTGCTTACTGTTCTCGGCCTCTTAGAAGAGTTGGTCCCGTTGTAGGGAAGCAGCTCAGGGCTGTGGAGCCGCTGCTCTCACTCAGGACAGATGGCTGGACCTTCTCAGCCCACCCCCTTCTCTTGTCCCCTGCACTTCCCCCTGCACTTCTGAAGGTGGTTTTCACAGGGTTGCCTCCTGGAAGGGGAGCCAGGCAGGGCTGCTGGGGCCCTGTCACTTCCATGCAGATGACCACGCTGTTCTCCTAGTGCCCTGTCGCTCAGCAGATCCTAAGTGTGATGAGGAAGAATACAGTGTGCTCTCAGTGGGAAAATCCAGGAAGGTTTTATAAGAAAAGCTTAGCAATGAAATCTTTGGATGAGGATTGGCAGTCCCTTTTTTTTTTTTTTTTAAATGATTTTCTTGATCCATGTATAGGTTTTTAGGAAATCAGTGTTTTATTGATATTTTAAGGAAAGCATACAGTTGATTCAAAGTGTACAACCCATGGTATTTGGTGTAATCGCGTTGGTGTGCATTCGTCACCTCAGTCAGCATCAGAATATTTTCATTATTTCAATAAGAAGAAAAATAAAGTAATAAGAAAATTCTTCAAAACTCTAACGGATTTCCATGCTGGAAATAGAAGCACAATTATATTTATGTATTTAGGAATTTTATTGAGATATATTCACATACCACACAATCTATCCAAAGTTTATAATCAGTGACTTTTAGTATAATCACAATGTTGTGCATTCATCACCATAAAAATTTTTAGAGCATTTTTAGTACTTTAAGAAAAAACCACGCCCCTTAGCAGTCCTTCCCCATCCCTACATAACCACAAATGTTAACTTCATCTTTATAGACTGATTTACATTTTATATAAATAGAAGCATGCAGTAGGTTGTAGTTTGTGTCAGGTTTCTTTCAGATAGCATAAGTGATATTAACATATTAACATTTCGTAGTGTTAACATACATTTGTTCAATTTCAAAGAAAACCGTCATATATGCGGTTTTATCTATATTCATATTCCACCCTTGGTTTTACTATGCTGAAAAATAACGTTTGATTACACTCTCTTGTTTGTTACATCTTTTTCTTAAGTAACAAAGTTTAAAGTCTCCAATGCTCAAATCTTTAGTGTAACCTCACTTTATTTTTCACTTCATTTTTTACATTTAATAATTGAGTATATAAAGAATATTTTAAAAAGAAAACCCTGTTGGATAAAATCATACATTTCTAAAATATATTGCATACATATACACTTTTTTTCAATCATACAATATATTACACAATATATTTAGTTCATGGTAACTTGCTCATGTGGTATTTGTCCTTTTGTGTCTGGCTCGCTTCCCTCAGTATAACGTCCTCTAGATTCATCCACGTTGTCATATGCTTTATGACGTCATTTCTTTTTACTGCCCGCATAATGTTCTGTCATGTCAATACATCACGGTTTTTTAATCAGGGCAAGTGCCTGACAGCCACAACTGGAAAAGAAATACGAATATCTATTGGCTGGTGCCTGGGATGTGCTTCACTCACCATCCTGTCCTCCAGGTGCATTCCCGTTGTCGTGTGGTTGATGACTTTATTTCTTCTTAGCATTGCGTGATCTTCCATCGTGTGAATACAACACAGTTTATCTGTTCACCGGCTGATGGAAACCTGGGCTGTTTCCAGGTTTTGGCAATTGTGAATAACGCCACTATGAATGTAGGTGTGCAGATTCCTGTTGATATCACTGTTCTCAGTTCTTCCGGGAATGTACCCAGTAGTGGTGGTGCAGGATCACGTGGCGAATCTATATTCCACTTCTCTAGGAACTGCCAAACAGTCGTGCACAGTGGCTGTAGCATTCTGCATTCCTACCAACAGTGAATAAATGTTCCTGTCTTTCCACATCCTCCGCAACACTTGTAGTTCTCTGACTTTTTAATAGTGGCCCTTCTGATAGCTGTGAAATGATATCTCGTCGTGATTTGCATTTCCCTAATCATTAATGTTGTCGAATATTTTTTCATGTGCTTTTTGACATTTGTATTTCTTCTTTCAACAAATGTCTATTCATGTCTTTTGCGTCATTTGTCTTTTTATTGTTGAGTTGAAACATCTCTCTATATCTGGGATATTAAACCCTTATGGGACATGTGATTACTAAGTATCTTCTTCCATTGAATTGGCTGCCTTTTCCCCGTTTTGACAAAGTCCTGGGAGGTGCAAAAGTGTTTAGTTTTAAGGAGGTCCAATTTATTTCATTTCTGTTTTGATGTTTGTGCTTTGGGTGTAAGGTCCAAGAAATCACCACTTACCACAAGGTTTTTAAGATGCTTCCCTACGTTTTCTTCTAGTAGTTTTTTGGTACTTGCTTTTATATTTAGGTGTTTGTATCCATTTTCAGTTGATTCTTTTTTTGTGTGTTATTATCATTTTTTTATTTATTAATATTTAGAAAGCTTTTAAATATACTTCTCTCCCCTTCCCTTCCCCCCACACCCATTGTCTGTTCTCTGTGTCCATTCATTGTGTGTTCTTCTGAGTTTGCTTGCATTCTTGTCATTGGAAGCGGGAATCTGTGTCTCTTTTTGTTGTGTCGTCTTGCTGTGTCAGCTCTCCGTGTGCGCGGCACCACTCCTGCGCAGGCTGAACTTTTTCGCACAGGGCGGCTCTCCTTGTGGGGGCGTGCTCCTTGGGCACGGGGTTTCCCTACGGAGGGCACACCCCTGCGGGGCACGGCACTCTTTGCGTGCATCAGCGCTCCGTGTTGGCTAGCTCACCACATGGGTCAGGTGAGCCTGGGTCTGAACCCTGGGCCTCCCATCTGGTAGGTGGATGCTCCATCAGTTGAGCCAAATCTGCTTCCCTTGAGTTGATTCTTATATAGAGAGTGAGATAGGGGTTGCCTTTCATTCTTTTGGTTACAGATAACCTGTTCTCCCAGCAGCATTTGCTGAAGAGTCTTGTTTTTCCCCATTAACACAGGCTTGGAGGGTTTGTCAAAAACCACTTGACCATAGAGGTGACGGTTAATTCCTGCACTCGCAGTTCTATCCCACTCATCGCTCCCTCATTCTCTTTTTATTGCAGTATCATGCGAATTTGTCCAGCGTAGCTTTGTAATATGTTTCAAGGTCAGGCAGTGAAATTACTTCTGTGTTCTTCTTTTTTAGAATACTTTTGGCTATTCACATGCACTTCCCTTCCAAGTGGTTTGGTAATTGTCTTTTCTGTTTCTCTAAAGTAGGCTGTTGAAATTTTACTTGGTCTTGCAGTGAATCTATAAATCAGTCTGGGTAGGATTCACATCTTTATGGTGTTTGGTCTTCCAGTTCACAAACATGGAATGTCTTTCCAATTGTTTCGGTCTTTTAAAATTTGTTTCAGCATTGTTTTGTAATCTTCTCCGTATAGGTCCTGTCCGTCTTTTGTTAAATTGATCGCTAGGTATTTGAGTGTTTTTGTTGCTATTGTAAATGAGATTTTCCCCTTTTTTTCTCCTCAGAACGTGGAATACTAGTGTACAAAAATATTACTAATTTCTCTGTGTTGATCCTGCTGCCTGCCATTGTGCTCATCTCATTTATTAGCTCAAGTAGCTTTGTTGTAGACATTTCAGAATTTTCTAAATATAATATAAGGTGACTTCCTCTTTCTTATTTATACGTCTTCAATTATTTTTTCTTCTCTAATTGCTCTACCTAGAGCTTCTGTTACAATGCTGAATAACAATGGTGCTGGTGGGCATCCTTGTTTAGTTCCCAGTATTAGAGGGAAAGCTTTCAGCCTTTCCCCAGTTGGTGCGATGTCAGGTGTGGGTTTTTCATGTGTGGTTTTTATCACATTCAGGAATAATCCTTCTATTCTTCTGTTTTGAAATGTTTTTATAAGAAATGATACTGGTTTTAATCGAATGCCTTTTCTCCTTGATTGAGATGATCATGTGTCTTTTTTTCCTTCCATTTATTAATGTTGTGTATCACAATGATTGATGTTCGAATATTGAACCAGGCATGCCCATCAGGAATAAATCCCACTTGATTGTGATGTATAGGACTTTCGATATGCTGCTGGATTCGATTTATAAATATTTTGGTAAGAATTTTTGCATCAATGTTCATTAGAGAGATTGGTCTGCAATTTCTTTTCTTTACTGTGTCTTTATTTGGGTTTGGTATTACAGTGATGTTGGCTTTCTAAAAACTGGTGGGTTATTTTCCCTCCTTTTCAACTTTCTGGAAGAGTTTAAACAGGATTGGTGTTAATTCTTTTTAAAATGTTTTTTAGAATTCACCTGTGAAGTGACATGGTCCTAGATTTTTCCATTGTTGGGCGATTTTTAAAGACAGTTTCAGTGTCCTTCAATGTGATTGGTTTGGTAAGTTCTTGTATTTCTTGTAGTGTTAATGTAGGCTGGTTGTGCTTTTCTTGGCGTTTGCTCATTTCCTCTAGGTTGTTTAGTTTGTTGGCAGACAGTTTCTCAGAATATCCTCTTATGATCCTTTTTAGTTCTGTGGGATCAGTTATAACTTCCCCTCTTTCATTTCCAATTGTATTTATTAGGATTTTTTTTTTCGTTGTTAATCTTGGTAGGGGTTTGTGAATTTCACTGATCTCCATCTCACATCTGGCTTTTGGTTTTGACTGTTTTTTTTTTTTTTCTTTCTCAATTTCCTTCAATTCTATTCTAATCTTTCCTATCTCCTGCTTGTTTTGAGGATGGTTTGCTTTTCTTTTTCTTGTTTCTTCTGTTCAGTTAATTCTTGGATTTTAGCTCTTTCTTCTTTCTTAATATAGGCATTTGTGAATTTAACTTTTTCTCTCTGTCATTGATTGTGATTTTGATTCCCTTCGGATCTGAGAAGATGCTTTGTATAAATTGATTATGTTTATATTTATTGAGTGCTGTATTGTGCCCTGATATGTGGTTTTCCTTGAGAAGGATGCATGGGTATGTTCAAAGAATGTCTAATGCACTGAGTTTGGATGCTGTGTTCTGTACATGTGTGTTAGGTCTAACTTATTGATCATATTGTTTCAGGTCTCTCTTTCCTTGTTGGTCTTCTGTCTAGTTCTGTCTAATGTTGTGAGAGGTGTTTTAAAGTCTCCACTGATTATTGTAGAGATGCCTGTTTCTCTGTTCAATTTTCCCAGAGTTTGTTCCATGTATTTGGGAGACCTTGGTTAGGTGCATAGATATTTATGTCTGTTATACCTTCCTGGTTGCTTGTCCCTTTTATTAATATTTAATGGCCTTCTGTATCTCTCTTAACTTTTTGCACTTACTGTCTGTTTTCTCCAATATTAGTATAGCTAAGCCTGCTTGTTTTTGGTTATCATTTGCATGGAGTATCTTTTTCCAGCCTTTCACTTTCAGGCAGTTTGTATCCGTGGGTCTAAGGTGGGTCTCTTGTAAGCAGCATACGATTAACTCACGCTTTTTTAAAATACATCCTGTCAGCCTGTATTTCTTAATTGGTCAGTTTAATCTATTCATATTCAGTGATCTTACTGTAAATGCATTAGTTCTTTCCTCCATTTTCTTCTTTGGTTATCATATGTCATATCACATTTTGGTCTGTCTTTTTACTTTTTTGGTTCTCCTTCTATTCTCCTATTCTCTCCTCCAAGCTTCAGTCTCCTTTTTCTTTCAGGTTCTAAGGCTTCCCTTAATATAACCTGCAAGATGGATTCTTTATTATGAACTCTATTTGTATTGGCTTGTGAATATTATATACCCGCCTTCGTATTTGAAGGACAATTTTGGTGAATGTAGAATTCTCGGCTGGCAGTTTTTCTCTTTTGGTCTCCTCATTTTATCATAGTGCTGTCTGCTTGCCTCCATGGTTTCTCTTGAGGAATCTGTACTAAATCTTACTGGGTGTCCCTTGTAAGTAATGGTTCTCTTCTCTCTTACTGCTCTCAGAATTTTCTCTTTATCTCTGAGGTTTGACTTTCTCAGTAGTATGTGTCTTGGAATAGGTGTATTTGGATTTATTCTGATTGGGATACAGTGGGCTTCTTAGACATGTAGGTTAATTTCTTTCCCTGGAGTTGGGAAACTTTCAACTATTATTTCCTCAAATACTACCCCACCCCCTTTCCCCTGTCTTCTCCTTCTGGATCTCTTATGACATGTTTGTTGTTGGTTTTTGAGTTGTCATTCAACCTCTCTGAACCCATTTTCATTTTTTCCCAGTCTTTTCTCTCTGTAATTTTAGCTCTTCTGTCTTTGGTATCACTTATTCTTTCCTCTTTCATTTCGAGGTTGCTGTATGTCTTTAATGTGTTTTTAATCTTTCCTACCTTGTCTTTCCTTCCCATTAGCTCTGTTACTTTTCTATTTCGGGTTTCACATTTTTTTTTTTGTGCTCGATCAGTATCTTCTTGATCTCATTCATTTCTTCAGCCATATTTTTCTTTCATTTTCCTTTCAATTTTATTTTAGAACTGTGTATGCATCTCATTAATTAGTTTTCTCAAATCCTGTGTCTCTTTTGAGGCTTTGTTATATTCCTTTTCCTGGGTCATGTCTTCCATTTTTTTTAGTCTGGCTTGTAAATTTTTGCTGATGCTAGGCATCTGATTAGGATGCAGTTCCCTCAGATGCTCAGTTTCTTTCTCTGTTGTTGGGCTTTGGTGGTGGGAGGCGGTGTGTTATTGCTGCTCTTTGATTCTGTGTTCCTCCTGGATGGTTTGTCTTGTCCCTGTTCTTTGCTCAAAACAGGGCTCCGCACCCAGTGTCAGGCAAAGGGGTGCTGATGCAAAATATCATTAATCTGTTGCCTTTATACAAGGTATTTATTTGGGGTAGAAGCTTATTTACCACGCTCTGAAGTGCAAGTTACTTCCCTCACCAAAGTCTGTTGCCACAAGTTGGAGGAAGATGGCTGCCGATGTGTGCCAGGGTTCAGGCTTCCTGGGTTCCTCTCTTCCCGGGGTTCATTTCTCTCCACGTCCAGCTCCTGTCTGTTCACCACAAGTTCAGCTCTAGACTAGAAGGCTCTCTAGGCTTTGCTTCTCTCTACGAAGTCAGCTGTAGAGTATCAGGCAAATATATCTGTCCTCTCCCTTGGGCTTCAGCTGTGTCTAAAGAGCTCTCTCTGTTCCTCTGGCGATGATCTCCTGTGTGTTCACTTCCTGGGCTCCAGCTCAAAAACTCCAGCCATCTCTTTTGTCATGTTGTTTTCTTTGTGCGTCCCACCCACCAAGGGGCAGGGATGCAACGTCCTGCTGATGTGGCCCCATGAAAGCCTTGATCATCATTTAATCCTGTAAACCTCTGAATCCAAGATAATGTAATATACCCTGAGGAAAAGACCAATTTATGAGCATAATCCAATATTTCTTTTTGGAATTCATCAGTAATATCAAACTGCTATGCCCAGTAATGGGTTGCAGACTTGCTTCCTGGGGCCTTCGGAGGGAAGCCATAAAGGCTAGCAGAAGCCTCTGCAATTTATTTTTAATTTACTCATGTGTTCTACCTAGTTCTGCTCCTGGAAGGTACTCTTTGGCAGCCCTTTCAGGTCAGTGCCTGGCTGGAGCGGTTTTGCTGTGACACAGACTGGAACAGTGTGGTAGAGGTTCTTGCCTGGAGATGAAGAGCCTTGTAATTTAAACTTTCTCAGAAAGAATTCGTCAGACTTCTCCAGCAACCGCCTCTCTTTTCCTGGGTAGGAAATGGTTCCACTCCCCTCTGTGTCCTCCACAGTCATTCCAGGTTAGTAGAGTAGGAGATTGAGAGGGTCAGATCTCCTTAGTCCTTTGCAGGCTCCCAAGGCAAACAATGAGCTGGTACTGCCCAGCCCGGTAGAGCTCCTGGGACTCCGCAGACCAAATTTGTGGGTTCAAAGTTTTCAGCCTTAGGCTGTGTCCCTCTCTCTCCTCTTTGCTGCAGAGGCGAGTCCTCCACACTCAGTCCTGGCTGTAAGAGAGTGAGATTGAGGGGTCCCACCTGGCCTGGAAAGGCTGGTGGGGACACAGCAGACCAGCTGTGTGGGTTAGAATGTGCAGCCTTAGATGGTGTCCCTCTCCGTCCGCTTTCCAGGGGCTGTGGATCCCTGGAGACCCTTTTGTCTAAAGTTGGCTGAGAGGCCTGAGTATTGTGAAGTCCTTAGAGTCAGGGAGGGTGCCAGGAGCAGTAGCTGCTGCTTTCCAGTCACAGTTCTTCTGCCGCGATTCCCCTCCTTTGTCCGTCTCTGTTCTGGGTGGGGTCCAGCCTTCACCTGCTGTCCTAAAGCCTAGAGCTCTTTTTCCAGTCTGTTTCAGCCTGTCCTCCAGCTGCTTTTCTGGAGGAGGAGAGAGTCCCATGTCTTTGTATTCTGCTCTCTTCTTGGAATTCGTGACTGGTGTCTTCTTTTTTTTAAAGGTTTATTTATTTATTTATTCATTTATTTATCTCCCCTCCCCTCCCCCACCCCAGTTGTCCTCTGTGTCTATTTTGCTGTGTGTTCTACTTTGTCTGCTTCTGTTGTTGTCAGCCCCACAGGAATCTGTGTTTCTTTTTGTTGCATCATCTTGTTGTGTCAGCGCTCCATGTGCGCGGCACCATCCTGGGCAGGTTGCACTTTCTTTCACGCTGGGCGGCTGCCATTACAGGGCGCACTCCTTGCGCGTGGGGCTCCCCTACACGGGGGACACCCCTGCATGGCACAGCATTCCTTGTGGGCTTCAACACTGCACATGGGCCAGCTCCACTCAGGTCAAGGAGGCCCCGGGTTTGAACCGCAGACCTCCCATGTGGTAGGCGTAGGCCCTAAGCACTGGGCCAAGTCCACTTCCCACTGGTGCCTTCTTGACATCTCCAATGAATTTGACCTCCGTGGATCTGCATAAACTGACACTTCATTTACTAAATATACTAATGGAATTTCTACTTGATTGGAGGCAGTCTTTTTTTGGTGGAATCAGTTCCATTCTTGGCAATCCATTCTTTCATATTCATTCACTAATCTTTTTGGTAAATATAATAATTATAGATATGAAAATATTGATATCTTACCATTTAAAAATGACCAGTTAATTATTGTGTATTTTTCCATCCAGTCTTCCTGTTCTTCACCATGTGTGTTTGTTCATTGAATTCTTGGCCCTTGGCAGTGGGACAGTCCTTATGGAGGGACGCAGAGGGTCAGTGCTGACTCCCTCTAAGCTTGCTCTCTAGTTGCATTTCAACCAAGGTTTTGCACACCAGGTTAAGAAACAAGTGGAATCTGAGTTCTTACTCATCAGAGACCCTCCTGTGTGAGTCCTAGGATTTGAGAATCTAGGGGGTCCGTGGGAACGCCGTAATCCAGTGCACTAACTTTCTTTTCCAATGCCTGTGCGCTGTGGCAGAGCTCCTGGCTGTGACGTCAGCGTGGAGGTTGGCAGGTCATTCTCTGTGATTCCTCACAACTCTCAGGATTGTGATCGAACGCAGAGTCATGTGGGCTTTCTTTTAGTTTTGGACGTCAGGAACTAATGCCGGAGTGTGAGGTTGTCTGCACAGCTAGCTTCCCTAGGCCCTGCGATCTGGAGGCCTCCTTATAAAGGTGGACAGTTTGGTCTCTCTGTAGACTCAGGGAATTGTAAGCACATGCACAGATGGAGGAACTCCCTTGTGGTTTCTTTTTTTGTTCTTGTGGTGGTTTTTTTGGTTTCCTTTTTGTTGTTTTTTTAAAGACTTATTTTCATGGCTCTATTTCTCTCTATCCCCTCATTGTATACACTTGCTGTGTCTGCTTTTATTTCTTTAGGAGGCACTGGGAACTGAACTCGGGACCTCTGATGTGAGAGGGAGGTGCCTAATCACTTAAGCCACCTCTGTTTCTGGTCGTTGTTGTTTCTGTCATTATGTTTTTCCGTTCATGTCTCTTGTTGCATCATCTCGTTGTGTCAGCTTGCTGTGGCTTCCCACTGAACCAGCTTGCTGTCATCTTAAGGAGGCACTGGGAACCTCTTCTCCCTGCTTTTTTGTGTCTCTCGTTACATTTTTCCTCTTGTGTCTCTTGTCGCATCATCTTGTTGTGTCGGTTTCCCAAGCCTGCCTTTCATGCAAGCTTCCTGGAACCAAACCAAGAATCTCCCATATGGTAGGCAGGAGCTGAACCTCTTGAGGCACATCTGCTTCCCTGCGTGGTTTCTCATGTTCCCATGACTTGAGTGTTGCCTGCAGGTCTGTAGTGCAGAGCTTTGGAGCCACACGCCTGGGTTCACATTAAGGCCCTGCCCCTTGGAGCACCAGAGCCTGAGCAGTCCATCTCACCTCGGGGAAACGCACACAGAGAACCCCACAAGCTCACACATAGTCTCACAGTCACACCACAGAGACTCACATGGATTCCCTGAAGCCTCCCTCAGCCTAACCTGTAACCCTGAAAGCAAACAGATCCATTCCTGGAAACTCTGCAAAGAAGGACAGTTCCTGAATGGAAGTCTTTCATCATGTCCACATCCTCCTTTGAGGCTGTGACCAGGCTAGGTCTCCAGCCTACAGCTTGCAGGAAGCCCCCTATTTTATCTCAGTTTTTCTCAGCATACTTTGATGAGCCCAGAATAGCTACCATTTTCATTTGCTTTCTTTTCTTTTTGAGGTTTTTATTTATTTATTTATTTAAGAGTATGCACTTTGTCAGTACTACCACAGAAAGAACATTATGTCCTTCTTAGATGCTTCACATCAGGGGGTACCTCATGTCAGTGTGTGTAGTTGTTGATGAAGTGAATTTTAAAGTATAAAGACAAAAAATTTCATTATAACATAAATAGAAACTAAAATCTAATGATTGTAGGGAAACAGTACATTTACACATAAAAAATAAGACATGAAATCCAGTGTAACTCATTGAAATAACTTACAGATAATTAATTTTGAAAATGTGTAAATATGTTTTGAAAATGACTATATTTGGCAATGTGTTAATGTTTCTCTTCAAGAGAGGAGTGCATATAAGAGGAATACTCAGTAGTCAGTGGGAGAAAGAAAATCGATAAGGTAGAAGTAGAAGTAATGAGAGTGAGGACCCGTTTATAAGAGTGGTAGAAGTACAGAGTGCAGAAATATAATGAAGAAAGCTTTCATCCTTTAAAAAATTCTGTTAAAAATCTAGAAAGAAAAGTAGATCTGTCATTAGAAAAGTTGTTTTGAATCTATCGTCCATAGTTTTTAAAAATTGTATGAATAACAACAAAAAATTCATGTTATTCTCAAGTACTGAAGGAAAAGTGCAGAGTATCCCACCAGAAATGAATGAAAACTCTTTATCATGACCTACATGATGTACTGAAATATATTTTCTGAAAAGAAGATGAAAGGCATTAAGAAAATGAAATAATATATGACAATACATCATAAGTTTAAATAAAACCTGAAAAATGAATGAGAAGAAGAAAATAAGGACAATGGGAAAAGAGTTCAAGATTGAAATGTAATCTCCACGAAGTAAGGTGACAAGATAATGCTTAAGTCTAAAGAGAAGGATAAAAAAGTAGAAAGGACTGAAAGTCTTAAATGGAGAATGGTAAAGATAAAAAACAAGGCACAGGCTGAGGAATGGTGCAGCTGGTCCAGCGTCTGCCCCCTGGGGTGCCTGAGCCAGGAGGTGGGCAGGGCCATCGCAGTCCCTCGGCCCTGGCTGTCCCTGGGTCTGGGGAGGGCCTCATGTGGGTGGTCCTGGAAGCTGCCCCCTCCTCCCATGATGCTCAGCTCCGGGCTGCAGGCCTTGGCAGTTGGTGGTGTCCAGGCTTCAGCGCCAGGCCTTGGGCGACGGCTGTGGCTCCTCAGATCTAGGCCGCCTTGAGCTCTGCACCTGGGAGGATTGTGGTAGGTGTGAGTCCTGTGCACTGAGGGGGCCCCCCTTCATCTGAGCTCCCTCTCCTTTACTCCACTGAGCGTCCCCGCGCCTGGAGCCGGAGGTGGTGCGTGTGTCTGCTGTGGACCCGAGGGGACTCCAGAGCCCTGATTTGTACCTTAACGTGGTGTGTTCCCACCTGTCCAGGGCAGTCCTGGGTTATGTTTGTTGTCCTCCCTTTTCATGTCACCCGTTCCACTAAGACTATTCTGATGTGACTTTATGTTATATTGTCCCGTTATTAGGTCTGTTACAGAAATTTACTTCAGGACGGTTGACTTAATATCTGAATAACTGAATTATTTGGGTAAAAATTTTAAAATGCACAAAAAATAGAATGTCCAATGAACCATAGATATATGTGCTTATACCTGACTGGCCTGTTCATGCAAAAAGATGAGAGGAATTGGTAAGTGGTGTCTGGGAGGGGGTAGAACTGAGGAGCAGTGCCTGGATGAGAGGGAGGCTTGCCTTTAGTTGTGTACTTGTCTCAACATTTGATTTTTACTAATATGAGCATGTGTTTCTTTTCCACCAAATACAAAGTAATAATAAAGATAGATAATAATAAAGATAGGTATGTCCTGTTATGTGAATTTTCCTTCCAGGAACCTCTAGTCAGCTGGACATTCCCCGAGAATGGGAGAAAATTTGTTTTTATGTTCATGAGACATATTGGTGTGTAATTTTCCATTTTAAAAATATCTTTATGTGGTTTTAGCGTTAGGGTAATGTTGGGCTCCTAGAGTGAGTTAGGAAATGTTCCCTTTGTTTTCTGAAAGCGATTGTGGAGAATTTTCATTTATCCTTAAATGATGGATAGTATGAATCATCTGAACCTGGTCCTTTCTTTTTTCAAATGTCATTGATTTTCGATTCAGAATTTTAATGGCTATAGGTCTATTCTGATTATACATTTGTTCTTGTATTAGTTTTGATAGTTTGTATCTCTGAAGGAGTTTTGGGCCATTGCATCTAAGTTATCAAAGTATTGGATGTAGGGATGTTCGTAGTCTTGTTCGAATATCCTTTTTTTTTTTCTCTCCCCTCTCCCCCACCCCCCAGGTGTCTGCTCTGTGTGTCCATTTGCTGTGTGTTCTTCTGTGTCCACTTGCATTCTTGTCAGCAGCACCGGGAGTCTGTGTCTCTTTTTTGTCGTGTGCTCTTGCTGCGTTAGCTCTCCATGTGTGCGGTGCCACTCCTGGGCAGCTCTCGTCACGGCACACTCCTTGCGCGTGGTGCTCCCCTTTGCGGGAGACACCCCTGCGTGGCAGGGCACTCCTTGTGCGCATCAGCGCTGCCCATGGGCCAGCTCCACAGGGTCAGGAGGCCCGGGGTTTGAACCACGGACCTCCCGTGTGGTAGGCGGACACCCTAACCACTGGGCCAAGTCTGCTTCCCTGAGTATCCTTTTAATGTCCGTGGAACCAGGAGGGATGACCTCTCCTCCTTTCCTGGTAATGGTAATTTGTATCTTCTCTATTTTATGTTTGGTTAGCGTAGAGGTTTATCAGTTTGATTAATCTTTCAAAGAAGAAAGTCATGCTTTAGTTGGGCTTAGTTTTCATTTCTCTGTGATTAACGTGCAGGAGTGCCCTTTCCGGGCTGTATGATAAGTGTATATTTAGTTTTAGAAGGAATTGCTAACTAGTTTTCAGAGCGACTATTCCACTTTACATCCCTTCGAGCAATATACGAGAGATCTAGCTTCTCTGCCTTTTCACCAGCATTTGGTGTTGTCACTTTATTTTTGTCTTAATTACATGTAGTTATACCTCATAATGGTGTAGTTTTCATTTCCTTGATTGCCAATTATATTGCGCATCTCTCATGTACTTATTTCCCATCCATATATCTACTGTAGTGAAATGTTTGTTCATATATTTTGCCCTTTCTAATAATAATGTTTTTATGATTGAATTTTGGAAATTCTTTTAATACATCCCAGATATGAGGGTTTTTATTTATTTCCTAGAACAATGTCCAGGCATTGAACTCGGGATCTCATAAGTGGGAAGGCAGCCCTCAACCCCTGAGCCAAATTGGCTCCCTTGAGTTGTTCTTTTGTTTTTTTGCTAGTTCTCTGTTGTTGTTGTTTTTTTCTTAAGGGGTATCGGCGCTGCAGCTGGAACCTCCCATATGGGAAACAGGCTTTCTACCGCGTGAGCCTCCCGATTTTCTAGATACCTGTTCCATATATCAGCTCCAGATTTTCTAGATATCTGTTCTTTCTTTGTGTTAGTTAGGTTTGCAAATATTTTTTCTGGTCAGTAGTTTGCCTTTATAGTTTATGTTTTGTAGATCGGTATTTTAAAGTTTGTCGAAGACTGATGTGTCATTTTTGTTTTTTATGGATCATTCAGCGCACTCTCCCTTAGGATTCCGTCTCCATGTTTTCAAATATGAAATAGGTTTGATGATGCCTCAGTATTTCTATTGCCTAGCCTGACCGAGACTCCAGTGATTCTTCTGCTTCCATGTCAAAATAAAAAAAAATTTTTTTTCTTTATTTATAAAGTAGCTTTAGATGACATACATATTCCATCAGAAATAGAGGGGATTCCCGTATACCCCACCCTTCCCGCTAGCACACTTTCCCTCAGGAACAACATCTTTCATTAGTGTGGTCCATTTGTTACACAGCTCCTGCTCTGTCTAATCCACCATGTCTCTTACCTGGAATACTGTGATAGCTCCTACCTGGTCTGCATTGTGGCCTGCTTGCCTCTGTGGTCCATTCTTCTCTTGTAGTCAGCATGATCCTGTGAAAGCCTAAGGCAGGTGTTGTCCCTTGTTACTCTTTACTGAACCCCATACGTTCCCAGGTTACAGTAAAATCCAGAGTTCTTATACTGAACTAAAAGGACCTCCACGATGTATGTACCAAGTTTTAGGAGCAGTTTTCTTGAGATACATTCACATACCAGACAATCTGTACAAAGTGTCCTCGATGACTTTTAGTATATTCAAAGAGTTGTGCATTCATCACCACAGTCAAGTTTAGAACATTTTCTCACTCCAGGAAGGAAAGCCCCATAGCTCTTAGCAGTCACCTCTCAATCCCTCTGTTATTCCCCAGCCTTGACTAACAACTAATCTATTTCCATCTCTATAAGTTCATTTATCCTTACATTTTATAGTAATGAAATAATAGAATATGAAGTACTTTATGTCTGGTTTCTTTCAGTTAGCCTAATGCTTTCTTAAATTTGTGCAATTTTGTAATAATTAGCGAGCTTGTATATTTATAGTAAAGTCATGTGAAAAACACAATGTTCTCATGTATCCCTCCATTGATACCTTGCATTGGTGTGCTACCTTTGTTAGGACTGATGAAGGAAAATAAGATATTACTGATACCTACAGTCCATAGTTTACATGAGGGTTTCATTTTCCATATACCATCCTATTATTAACAACATGTCATAGAGTCATATATTTGCTATGATTCATGAAAGAACAGTCTTGTATTTGTACTGTTAACCGAGTCCATCATCCACAACAGCGTTCAGTTAAACAATCCTGTTTTGGCTTCTAACTTTCCTTCTGTAACGTATATTACCTTAAACTCCTCTCAACCACATTTATAAACATAATTCTGCACAGTTAACTACATTCCCAGTAGTGTGCTACCACCATCACTGTCTATTTCCAAACATTTACAGTCACCCGAAATAGAAATTCTGTGCGATTTAAGCATGAGCTCTCCATTCTCTACCCCCATTCTATCCCTTGGTAAATTAGTCTGGAGTCTAAATGTATGAGTCTGCTTATTATCATTAGTTACTATCCGTGAGAGCATACGATGATTTTCCTTTTGTGTCTGGCTTATTTCACTGAATATAATGTCCTCAGTGTTCATCCATGCTGTCACATGCATCTGGACTTTTTTCTTTCTTACAGCTGTATAATATTCTGTCATATGTATTTCCCACATTTTGTTTATCCGTTCATCAGTTGGTTGGCTTTTTTTTCTTTGTATCTTATTATTACAGTTTTTAGTGTAAGAATTGTGCGTTGTTACATATACATAGTTGGATTAATTTTTTCTATCAAGATTGTGTCACTTAGCTACAGGGTTCCAAGTAGTTGGGCCGTTGCCTTTTACAAAGTGGTTTTCTGTGTTCTCCTAACAAGGTAAAAATCACTACAAGAGTTTGTGCGAATTCCATCAGAACATCACACTGTGTTTTAATTACCTGTTTATCAGCCTGCCATTAGTCTGAGAACTCTGTGGCTCACCTTCCCTTGTAGAATGCCTGGTACACATAGTTAGATAATTATTAGCTAAATGAGTAATGAATAATATTTTTATTTAAATGGTCTAAGTACATTTATCATTAAAAACCTCCAAATATCCTAGTGCATAGTATGATTTTAAATTCTCAAGTTTAAACAATTATAACAAGGCTTTGTGCTAACTCATTTCTTACAAATTACGGCTTAGAGGCATTTTATTATAAAAATTGGTAATCATATGCATAAATTGATATGAACTTAAAATTCATCCTACATTTACTTCATTTCTTAGCCTGACCTTGTAGTAAATCTTTAGCTGCATCGATTTTGGCTGCTAAATAAGGAGATCCTCCCTTGCCTGGGTGATGTAAGAGCATAATTTGTCTATGAGCATCCCTTAGTTTTCCTTTATTGGCAGTAGGGCTTCCACCTAGTATGAATGCTGCCTCTGGTTTTGTCGTTTTGGGCTGAAACCCACCTCTGTAATAGCCACCACTGAAGGCAGATGTTGGGAGACTTTGAAAAACTCGTTTTACTTGAGGCTCCATTTGCTTCATGGCTTGCAAAACCTAACGGCCTGCAAATCCTGCAGCAGCAATGGTCAGTCCAGCTGCTACCGCTGTGCTGGCTTTAGCTCGGGTTTGGCTGTCCTGCCTCCAGCAGGAGCGCGGTTCATCCCAGCCCAGAGGCCGCGGCCACCCACGCCTCTACCAGAGAGCGAGGCTCACCCCTCCCGCAGCTACAGCCTTGGCAGCCCTTGTTGGTGGATATTTGCTTCTACCTTTTGTGTACTGTGCGGTGACCATTGGTATACAAATACTTGTCTGAATCCCTGCCTCTTCATTTGTTTTGGAAATATATCTAGAAGTGGAATTGCCAGGTCATATGTTAATTCTAAGTCTAACTTTTCGAGTTACTGCCAAACTGTTTTCCACACTGGGTGCATTTTTATATTCCTACCACCCATGTATAAGGTTTGCTATTTACATGCTTCCTCATTAGCACTTGCTCTTTTCCAATTTTTAACATAATAGCCCTTTTAATGGGTGTGAAGTCATAAGTCCTCATGCTTTTGATGTGCCTTTCCCTGATGGCTAATGGACTTGAGCATCTTTTCATATGCTTATTGGCCCTTTGTATATCTTCTTTGAAGAAATGTCTGTTTAAATAATTGCCCATTTTCATGTGTTTGCTTGCCATGCCCCCTCCCTTGGAGGTTAGCCAGTGACTCTCTTCTGCTATTGTCACTGGCTATTTCTTTGTTGTGTAAATTCCCCCTCAGGACTTCCCTGCTTCCTCCTCCTCCTCTTCTTCTTTTTTTTTTAAAGTTTATTTTAATTTATTTCTCCCCCCCTCCACCGTTGTCTGCTCTATGTGTCTATTTGCTGCGTGTTCTTCATCGTCCAATTCTGTTGTTGTCAGCGGCACAGGAATCTGTGTTTCTCTTTGTTGCGTCATCTCGTTGTGTCAGCTCTCTGGGTGTGCGGCGCCATTCCTGGGCAGGCTGCACTTTCATGGCACTGGGCGGCTCTCCTTACGGGGCGCGCTCCTTGCGTGTGGGGCTCCCCTACGCAGGGTCATCCCTGCGTGGCAGGGCACTCCTTGTGCGCATCAGCACTGCATGGACCAGCTCCGCACGGGTCAGGGAGGCCCGAGGTTTGAACAGCGGACCTCCCATGTGGTAGATGGACGCCCTAACCACTGGGCCAAGTCTGCTTCCCATCCTCCTCCTCTTTTGATCCCAATCGCCGGTCTTGTCTCCGCTGACGTAGGTAAATTTTTCGTTTTTCTTTTTGTGGTTGCAGGAGTGGACGTTGATCCTGGGACCTTATTGTGAGAAGCTGGCACTGCCCCTGCTGAGTCATGTAGTTAACTCCCGTGAGTTGGTTTATTCACTTGTTTTGCTAGTTTGTTTTTAGGAGCATTTGGTATGAATGTTAACTCTCCTACATGTCCGTAAGGCTCCATTAACTTTAGTTCAATCTTTTTTCCCCCGTGATCCTCAGTAAATCATTTTACTCATCTCACTTCCATCTCACTGACGCTTGCCTGTTTTACCTCCATTTTCTTATTGATCGCCCCCAGGGAACTTTTGAATTGTGGATTTTCTTTTCACTTTTGTTCATTTATTGAAGTATATCACTCATACCTAAAAATACATAAACTATAAATTTATAGTAATAGTTGTGAACTTACAAAACAAACATACTTAACGTCATCCAGGGCTCTCATACCTCACCCTCCCAGCAGTGCCTTACATGGTTGTGAAATATTTTTAACTAAACATTAAAGAGTATCCTCAAAATATTACTACTAACCAAAGCATCTTACCTTTGGTGTATTTTTCCCCTAACCCACCATAGTAGTATTATTTTGTAGGATTCATACGTGAACATAGGTAAACAGTGTGTATAGTAAAAGGTGTGAACTTATAATGTAAACATGCATACAGTCATACAGGGGTCCCATACATCAATGCTCCTGCAATACCTTGCATTGTTTTGCAACATTTGTTACAAATTATGAAAGAATATCATCAAAATCTTACTACCAACTATAGTCGTTATCTTACATTTGTTTGTTTTTCCTCCAATTGGGCTGTTTTTATTTTTTAAATATATCTTTATGACGGTAGTTATAAACCTAGAAAACAATCATGCAGATATGCAGAATTCTGATTCAACACCCCTCTATCAACACTCCACAACGTGGTAGCATATATGTTACAGGTTATGAGACAATATCATCAGGTTATTACCAAGGCCATAGCTTACAGTTGGCACGCTTTTCCATCCTCCCACATTATCAACACAGTACATCTTTGGCATTGATTGTGAATATTACATTATTATCATTAACCACAGTCCATAGGTCACTCCAGTTGTATTTTTCCCATGCTTCTCCACATTCCCACCACCCTGCAATAGTGATGTATATTTGCTCTCCATCACAAAGGACACTCTTGCATCTGTATCGTCAGCCACAGTTCTCATCCACCTCTGGTTTTACTGTGCTATTTAGTTCCTAGATGATTCTCCAGCTTTCTGTTAACTGACATTTACATCCCTAGAGTACACTTTTCAGCCATATTCCCGTTCATACACCGTCTGTTACTCACTATAATGTGTTACCATCAATTCTATACATTTCCACACTTTTTACAGTAAGGTTACTTAAAACTTCTACCTACATTAAACATCAGTAGTCCATCTCAGTCCTTCTCTTATCTCCTTTAAGAATCTACAACCCACCACAAGTCTTGAAGATATTTTCCTACATTTTCTTTTAGAAGCTTTATGGTTCTTGCTATTTTTTTTTAAAGGTTTATTTATTTATTTATTTCTCTCCTCTCTCCCCCACCCCGGTTGTCTGTTCTGTGTCTATTTGCTGCATCTTCTTTGTCCGCTTCTGTTGTCAGCGGCACGGGAATCTGTGTTTCTTTTTGCTGCGTCATCTTGTTGTGTCATTTCTCTGTGTGGGTGGCGCCATTCTTAGGCAGGCTGCACTTTCTTTGGCACTGGGCGGCTCTCCTTACGGGGCGCACTCCTTGCGTGTGGGGCTCCCCTATGTGGGGGACACCCATGCGTGGCACGGCACTCCTTGCGCACATCAGCACTGCGCATGGGCTAGGTCCACACAGGTCAAGGAGGCCCAGGGTTTGAACCGCGGACCTCC
The DNA here is from genome assembly GCF_030445035.2 of Dasypus novemcinctus. Classification (NCBI taxonomy): domain Eukaryota; kingdom Metazoa; phylum Chordata; class Mammalia; order Cingulata; family Dasypodidae; genus Dasypus; species Dasypus novemcinctus. The sequence continues at coordinate 257,092 of NW_026688132.1, read as the reverse complement.
CATGTGGTAGACGGATGCCCTAACCACTGGGCCAAGTCCGCCTCCCGGTTCTTGCTCATATGTTTAGGTTTTTGTTCAATTTTGAGTTAATTTTCGTACAAGGTGTGAGGTAGGGGTCTGTATGAGTCACCCAAATGCGTCCTGATGCAAAATAACAGAAATGGGCTGGTGTATTAGTCAGCCAATGAGGTGCTGCTGCAAAATGCCAGAAATTGGTTGGTTTTTATAAAGGGTATTTATTTGGGGTAGGAGCTTACAGATACGAGGCCATGAAGCTTTAAGTTACTTCCCTCACCTAAGTCTATTTGGAGCAAATGTCTGCCGATGTCCGTTAGGGCTCTGGCTTCCTGGGTCCTAATTCCTTGGGCTTGCTTTTCTCTGGGTTCAAGGTTCCTTTCTTCCTGGGGCTGACTTCTCTTTCCTCTGTGAGCTTACTTTCCAGGGCTCCAGCTTATGTCTTGACCATCGAACTCCAGCATCAGAAACCCTCGCATCAAAAGCTCCAACTCTGTCCTTTGTTTGGCCTTTTATCTGTTAGTCCCCACCCACCATGGTGTGGGGAATCAATGCCCTAATGAGGTGGCCTAGTCAAAGCCCTAATCATAACTCAATCACGCCCATATACAGATCAGATTAGAAGCATAATCCAGTATTTCTTTTTGGAGTTCATCAATTATCTCAAACTGCCAGAGTTAGGTTTCTATAAAGGGTATTTATTTGTGGTAGGAGTTTACGGATACCAGGGCATCAAGCATAAGTTGCTTCCCTCACAAAAGTGTGTTTTCAGTTGTTGGATCAAGACGGCTGCTGACATCTGTGAGGGTTCAGGGTTCCTGAGTTCCTCCGTTATTGGGGCTTGCTTCTCTGACCTCTGTGTGCTTACTTCTTGGGCCTCCAGCATAAGGCTTCAGCATCAAGTTCCATCATCAAAACTCTAACATCAAAACCCCTCAACTCTGTCCTTTGCCATGCCTTTTATCTGTCAATCCCCACCCACCAAGTTCAGGTACTCAATGCCCAAGTGACATAAGAGGTTTACTTGATTAACTACTCAAGAATACTGAGTGCAGTATAATCTCATATGTCCAGAGGAAAAGACCAGTTTACAAACACCATCCAATATTTCTTTTTGGAATTCATCAATAATTGCAAACTGCTACACCCCACCCTCGAAATTCCAAAAAGACATCCCCAATAAAAAAAAAATTTAAGTCAGTTACAGTGCAAGTACTAAATCACATGGCCATCAATTTAAAGAAATACAGTTTGTGCTGGAGCAAAGTTTTCTATAGACCTGTGAAACTTACAAAACCATTCATCTACTTCCAGTACAGAAAAGGACAGACAAAGGGTAAACATTTTCATTATAATCAAGAGAAATTGGGAGGGAAACATGAGTCATGGGTACTCTACATTTCAGTAAAGCTGCCGGGCATCCTCCATTCAGTGTCAGTCTTCGAGTTATTCTTCAGATGATGATTTCTTCTTCTTGGGTCCATATGTGGAACCACCCGTACCACTGACTTGTCCAATGGTTATTTTCTTGTTTCTACCCTCATGAAGCATCGTGGCATTGACCAAGGTCTAGGTGTCTCCCTCCAAGTGTGTTGGGGTGATTGCCACACCTTACCCAATCTTTGGGTTAGAGTCTTAACCCCCCCCTAGTAGAGTGATGTGAAGACACCATTCTCCCTAACCTATGGCATACAACCTCAGCTCTCTCAGAGCAATGAGTTGACCACCTGGCCTTCCTTAACCTTCGGCATACAGGCTCAACCCTCTCACAGAGTAGTGAGTTGACGACCTGGCCTTCCCTAACCTTTGGGGGATGGGTCCACCCATCTCAGACCTGTGGGGTGCTGACTTTAACTGCCCTATTCCTTGGGGAATGTGTTCCACCCTCTCTGTACCATGGGGCAGCAAAACTCTCCCAGAACATCGGTCAGGAACATCCACCCTCTTCAACTGCTGGCAAAATCACCCTCTGTCCATATGAGTGGGGTTCCTCTCTTGTCCCAAGGTGATGTCCTAATTCCAGATCTCAACTTCCATGGTTTTCCTCTTAAAGCTGTTTCTCCTTCAATCTCTCCTTTCCCTGTCCTTTTTATTACAGGCTGACAGGTTTTTTTTGTTCATACAGCTCTTTCATAAACTTTGTTGGTTTAGCATGTAGTAAGCAGGGGTACACGCGTTCAGACAGTAAGCCGTCCCACAAATCTTTCCTAGATAAATATATCTTCAATCTTGATTTACTAGTTCCTAGTTTAGTTAAGTCCTCCAATGGGGCACTTCCATCAGGGATCTTCATCTCCAGAAGCTTGGAAATTCTGGAATCCGTTTCTGTTTTCTTTATTCCTGACAGTTCAGTCCTCAGCGTATCTCTCTTATCTAGCATTTTGCTATAAGCTGAAAGCAGACGCCAAGCTGCATTCTCCAGGTTCATTTGGAAATTCCTTCAGCTAAATGCCCAGGCTTGCCATTTTCAAATTCTGCCTTCCATGAAATACCAGGAGTTAATCTTGCTAAGTGCTCTGCAATTTTAAAACATGGATCGCCTTTCCTCCAGTTTCCAATGATAGTTTCATCGCTTACTTGTAAGGCATCATCAAAAGTCTCTTTAGCATCCGTATTGCTATCAGCAGTCTCTTCAAAGCACTATAGGTCTTTTCTTCCAAGTATCTCACAATTCCTTAAAAAAATACCCCTTTCCCTTTTTTAAAACCATTCCAGCATTTTGGTAATTGCCAAAGAACTTCCCCACACCTCGGGAACAAATTCTGTATTAGTCAGCCAAGGGGGTGCTGATGCAAAATACCAGAAATTGGTTGGGTGGGAGGTTACAGATGCCAGGCCATGACGTATAAGGTGCTTCCCTCACCAAAGTCTGTTTTTGCTTGTTGGAACAAGATGGCTGCTGCCATCTGCAAGGGTTCAGGCTTCCTGGGTTCCTCCCTTCCTGGGGCTTGCTTCTCTTACCTCTCTGTGCTTCCTTCTTGTGGCTCCACCTTAAGACTTCAGCATCAAACTCCAGCATCAAAACTCCAACATCAAAAACCCTCAATTCTGTCCTCGCCATACTTTTTATCGGAGAGTCCCAACCCGCCATGGGGCTGGTGCTCAAGGCCCTACTGACACAAGTAGGTTAAGTTTACTGAATCAAGTAAACCTGTGAATCCAGTATAATCTCATATACCCAGAGGAAAAGATAATTTACAAACATAATCCAAAATTTCTTTTGAAATGTATGAATAATATCAAAGTGCTACAGGGTCCTTTTTCTTTCTTTTGTCTACGGCTCTACAGTTCTCCCATGTAGATTTGTTGAATGGACAGTTCTGCCTGAGCTGGGTGTGTTTGACAGGTTTGTCCAAAATCTCTTGACCCTAGATGTGGTGGTCTGTTTCTGAAACCATCATGTTGTTTCCATTGGTCTGTGTGTCTTTCTGTATGCCAGGACCATGCTGTTTTTACCTCTGCAGGTAGGGAATATGAGTTAAAATCCAGAGTGAGAGTGCATATGGAAGTGAGAGTCCTCCAAGTTCGCTTATCGTTTTTATGATGTGTCTGGCTATTGAAGACCCCTCCCCATTTCAAATAAATTTTATAATCCTGCTTTCCTTTTCTTTTTTAAATGCTGGTGGAATTTTAATCAGATTGCACTGAACCTGTGTATCAATTAGAGTAGAACTGGCATTTAATATTAATTTTCCAGTCTACGATCATGGAAAGTCCTTCCAATTATTTAGATCTTTTTAAAATTAACAATGAGTTGTAGTTTTCTGTATACAGGGGCTTTGCAATGTTGGTTAAGTTCATGCCTAAACATTGAGGTTTTTTCTATCATCTTTTATTTTCACCACTCTTTTGATACTCTTCAGTTACTTTTACTGCTACAATCTTCATTTGTAGACTCTCTTCCAAGCCTCTCTCTCCTCTTTTTGTTTTTTCGAGCAGGAGCACACCCTTTAGTATTTCCTGCAAAATTAGTCTCTTCGTTATAAACTCTCTCAATTTCTGTTTATCTGTGAATATTCTATACTCATCCTCAATTTTGAAATACAGTCTTGCCAGATGTGAAATTCTAATTTCAAAGTTTTTCTCTTACAGTGTCTTAAATACATCATTCCACTCTGTTCTTTCGTGCATGGTTTCTGATGAGAAATCTGTGTTTAGTCTTACATGCATTGCTTGTCTCTTGCTGCTCTCAAACAGAGCACTGAATGAAAATGATTATAATGACAATATATATTCTAGTCAAATAGGTGGGCTTTAAAGAAAAATAGAAATCCTTTGTGCATTTAGAAAAAACCAAGTGGCATAATTGAAAGAACATTAGAATATCATCAACGTTTTGAAAACAGTGCATCGTGTCAAAGGAAAATGGAGTCATTAATTTTATACCCAAGAAAACTGATGTGCAAGTATAAAAGGCATGGAAGTCCAAGTATTACATTTAGTCCATGGGTCATGGGTCATAATGTTCCGTTGTTCCCTTCCATGTGAGTGAGCAGAGTTCAATAAAGGAAGTGTTTAGAAAGACATTGGCCTGAGGACAGATGCTAAGTATTAAATTTACAGTTGCTTGTTCAGCTATGACTCAATGAGGGTTCTATGAGAGAGGGAGTGTCCTTGGTGGAAGCCACCGGGAAGACAGACTTCAGATAATCCAGGGAACTCTGTCTCTCTTTAGGGTGCTTATCTGTATATGTGTTTGTTTTATTGATCAATATTAAGAAAAAAACTAGTTGGGGTAAAATATTGTTTAATATAATACCTAATATTAAAAGTAAAGCCTTTTTCTAAAACTCACTTTAGATCTATTGTACTAAAACCCCGACTTTCACAGAATTGGCTCATTAGAGAAAGGGTATAAGGGGTCGAGTCCTGAGGCATCTCCATTTCTTTGGTTTTATGCCTCCTTTCAGTCTCCAAACAACAGATCTTCTGAGGTTCCAGCTAAGACCCTCAGTTCATGCGTGGTCTTTGTAGCTGTCAGTACTAGGATCTGCAGTGCAAACACTTGTTCTGGAATCTGGGAAGGCAGAGAGAGGAATGGAGGAGGAAGCTGTCCATGTTGACCCTACAGACAGCTACAAGCCCTCTTCTCCAAATTGAGGAGCCTTTGGGTGAATGACCAAGCACCCTAGGGGCTTGTATGGAAGGGGTCTCTGTTCCCTGTGTAGTTCTCAGGACACCTTTCACTTCCTGTGTCTGTTTTCATCAGCTAGTTCTATACTTCACGTGCATGGTGACATAAGACATTAATTGCAGCTACCCTTGTGTTCCCTTCAGTATTCCTGAATTTCCTGAAATGCCAAAAAGAAAGCTAGGAAAGCTGTGGATTCCATGTGCACTTGTTTCCCTTCTTCTCTTCTTCTGATTCCACATTTCCTCTTCTTTCTTTTCATCTCTTTTTACTTCCCAAATCTCTTTATTTGACCCTAGTACAGGATAATTTCTAGAATCAGACTTGTTCTGGAACAGTGTTGACAGCTGGGGGAGGTAGGGGGGAAAAGATTTATGCGTGTCCACGTGGCCCAGTGCAGGAAAACCCGCAGTGGCCTGAGGAACGTTGTCAGGGAGGGGCATGAGTAGAGCTTGGGGGACAGGGCAGCCCTGTCTGGCTGGAGCTGTGGGTGCTGAGAGGAGCAGGGAGCCCTGGGCCCTGTGGTCCAGAGACGCTGTGGTGGGCCTGGTTCATTCCAGGAGAGCAGGTCAGCAGAGGGGGAGAGCCAGGGTGTGAAACAGGCCAGTCAGTCGCCCCTTCCCCAAGTCCTCCAGAAACCCTGCCAGGCCTTGGGCAGTGCTGAGGGGCAGCTGGACAGCACTTTCTCTCAAATGGGAGCCAGTTCAGTTTCATTCCTAATCCTGGAATTTTGGATTTGGGTGAAGAGTGGAGGCTAGAAGTGTGTCCCAGGATATGTCCCCCACTGCCCCTCTCACTCACACCTCCTGCCTTGACCCCACATTCACAAGCACCCCCACAGGCTTGCACATAGAGAGTTCCAAGTCCCTGTACCCAGAATCCATGCCAGCTTACGGGACCACTGATGCTTATAAGAACGGTAGTTCTTTACCTGGAATATCAGTTTCTCTAACCATACCCCAATCCTTGTTTCTTCTAGCATATGGAACCAGAATGATTCTTCAGACAAAGCCAGCAGTCAGTCTCTTATCTTCTTATACAGATTTTTCCTCAAAAGTGAGTGATTCCAGAATATGCACTGTTTTTGCTTGCTTTTAGAGTCATGCCCAATTACAGAAATGAAAACTCTGTATCAGATCATGCTGTGTAGTGTTTGCTCAGGTCCTGTGTTCTCTTGGTGCTTTAGAAGAATAGGTGGGAAACGGTGGTTAAGTCAAAGGCCCCATAAGGAAGTATCAGGACATCTGTGGAAGGGCCAGGCTTGGCTTTGCCCGGACATACGTCTCTCAAGTCCATGTTGCTTTGCAATTACAGAATTCTTAATAGATGGAGGGAAAAGTGTTGCTGAGGTAATGACCCCTACCATATAGTTAATAATCTGCTGCTGCCTCTTGAGAATCCCTTTTTATAAAGGGGTCAATTTGAATAGGACCCGATTTGACACTTTCTTCTCCTACAAAGTTGTTTATCTCAAATACAGGTACATGATTATGTCTCTTTATAAGAAATCACTGGAAAGATAAAGAAGTAAAAAAGGTAAAATTTATATCGTAGAATGGAATAGCATCCCCACCTGAACATTAGATGGTGCCACCTCATCTTCTTAGTCATTGAGAACCTCAACCATCATTTATTCCTTGGGAGCTGGGAGGACATAGAGTATCTCCGAGCACATTGGCATTTTAACCATGAATTACTTGGAATATTTTGGCCTTGGACAGGTGGGTAGAGTGTTTGGAGTTTGTGGATTAACAAGTTCAGTGTGAGCTGCTGGTTTAGCCATCTATCTTAGTATAAGAAGAATAGCAAAGACAGTGGGAGGCAAGAAATGTGAATTAGAGTGCTTGGTTTTGTAGTTAATGGCAACCTAACCTAACTTGTGATAATTAGTGTAGAAATGGTATTAAAATTCAATGGCAACTATACAGGAAGATGGTGGCAGAGTAAGGAGCTCCTAGAGTCAGCTCCTGCCACAGGGCAGTTAGCAAACACCCAGAGCTCTCTGGAACGAGATGAAGCACCTGTTGGAAGGCTCCAGGAGGCCAGAAGAGTGTCCTGCGTTGTCTTTGAAGGAGTGGAAGGAGGAGATGCCCATCTGCAGAGAAGACTCGTAAGTAGAGGCTCCACGCCCAGGAGGCCGGTGCCCATCCTCCGCTGGTGGCACAACCCATCTCAGGAGCTGTTCCGAGGCTGGAATTGAAAGCTCCACTTCCCCAAAACAGGAAAATATCTTGAAGACCTGGTGGTAGGTGGTGGATTCTTAAATGAGATAAGGGAAGGACTGAGTGGAGTACTGAAGTTTGATGTATGTAGAAGTTTTAATTCGCTTTAATGTAACATTGTGGAAATGTATAGAGTCGATGGTAACACACAGTGAGTAACAGCTAGTTTATAATTTGGAATGTGACTGAAAATGGTAGTCCAATTATGTAAATGCAAATTGACAGAATGCTTGAGAATAATCTAGGAACTGGATAGCACAGTAAACCAAGAGGTGGGTGAGAATTGTGGTTGATGGTACAGATGCACGAGTGTCCTTTGTGAGCTCCAACAAATGTATATGACTACTGCAGGGTCTTGGGAATGTGGAGAAGCATGGGAAAAATACAGCTGGAGTCACCTATGGATTGTGATTAGTAGTAATAGTATAATATTCTTGATTTTATGCAGAAGATGTACTGTGTTGATACTGAGGCAGTATAGAAAATGTGAGCCAAATGTACACTATGGACATGGCAATAATCAGATGATATTATTTTATCTGTAGCAAATGACACACCACATTGTGGTGTGTTGATGGAGGGGTGTTGTTTGGCAGTTTTGCGCATGTGCATGATTGCCTTATAAGTTACAGCTTTTGTTATTAAAAATATATATACATATTTTAAAAATAATGTTAGGGTGTGTTGGAGGAAAAACACACCAAATGTAAGATAAGAACTATGATTAGTAGTAAGATCTTTGACAGTGTTCTTTCATACTTTGTAACAAACGTCTCATGATGGAGGGTTGATGTATGGGACCCCTGTACGATGTTATGCATGTTTGCTTTGTAGGTTCACAACTTTTACTATACATTGTTTATGTATATTCATATATAAATAATATAAAGATGATAGTAATCGGATGGTTAGGGGAAAACTACTTTGTTTAGTAGTAATACTTTGACAGTGCTCTTTAATCATTAGTCAAAAAGGTTTAAAAACAATGCTAGTTATTGGTGGTAGGGTGAGATGTTATATATGTTTATTTGATGTTATGTATGTTTGTTTCCTAAGTTCGCAACTGTTATACATTTTTCTTTTTATTTCTCTCCCCTCCCCACCCCAGTTGTCTGCTCTCTGTGTCCATTCACTGTGTGTTCTTCTGTGATGGCTTGTATCCTTAGCAGCAGCAGCGGGAATCTGCGTTTCTTTTTCTTGTATTTGTTCATGTGTGCTGCACGATTCTTAGGCTGCACTTTCTTTTGCGCTGGGCGGCTCTCCTTACAGGGAACACTCCTTGCACGTGGGGTTCCCCTACGCCGGGGACACCCCTGCGTGGTAGGGCACTCCTTGCGCGCATCAGCACTGCACATGGGCCAGGTCCACACGGGTCAGGGAGGCCCGCGGTTTGAACTGTGGACCTCTCATGTGGTAGGTGGATGCCCTGTCCGTTGGGCCAAGTCCCCTTCCCCTATTATACATTTATTGTTGATATATGTTTATGTACGTATGTTATATTTCTATTTAAAATAATTCAACGACAGTGTCCCGTGGTGCCTATCCTAAATTTCCAACATTGCTGTTGTCCTTTTGACATCTTCCAGATCTTTTCAACCACATGGATCCACATATGCTGACCATACATTTGCCATATGTTCTCTAGGAATTTCTAGTTGATGCAAAGCAACCATTTTGGTGGATTGGATTCAATTCCAGGCAACTCAAATACTGTGGTTTTGAAATCATCTACTTTTTCCCCTCAAAGCTGAGTGATTCCATAATATGTACTCTCTTAGCTTGCTCTTGAAGCCCCCTGCAATTAGAAAAAATTAAACTCTGTGAGAGTCATGCTGTAGAGTGTTTGCTCAGATCTTGGTGAGTTTTGAAATAGCAGTAAATTCAAAGACCCGAAGAAAATTGTAGCGGGTACCTGCATGAGCTGTTCCTGTCCATTTGGTGGCAATTACAAATGCCTTAGTTCAAGGAGGAAAAATTGCTTTAGAGGAAAAGGCTCCCGACCATACACCTTATAAGCTGAGGCTGCCTGTTTTTATCAGGTGTCTTTTATTAGGAGTTCCCTCTTCGATATGTCTCCTCCCCCAAAATGGCAGCTGGCGTCTGTAGTGTACATGGTCGTGTTTTCATGTCTGTACTCATTTGAAAAAGAGTGAACGCAAGAAAGGAACATCCGTTTTATAGAAAAACAGGTGACTTTATCTTGGCATTAGATATGGCCCTTGATCTACCCTGTCAGTCAGAAGCTCCTCTAACATGTCCTCCAAGGCAGCTGGGAGACAAAGACACTGTCACCTTGCTCAGGGAACTTGACTTGACTAGGACAAGGAAGGGGCTAGAGGGTATGGAAGGTCTTGGTTAACAAGCAATGTATCAGCGCTCTTATTTATTCACATTCTAGGACTTATTCTTTTCCTTTCATGTTTTTATTTTGGCTATCGTAGTATATAAGTTGTTTTCATTTGAATTTCCCTAATGAATAATGTCTTTGAATACCTTTTCATGTCCTCGCTGGTAATTGGTATATCCTCCGGAGACTTACCTATTCATATCCTTTGCCCATTTTTAATTGTGTTGTTTTTCTTTCTGTTATGTTGTGGGTGTTATTTTTATTTCTTAGTATCTTTTTTTTAAAGATTGAGAGATCAGACAAAATGTTACATTAAAGAATAGAAGAGGTTCCCGTATACCCCACTACCTACCCCCCAACTCCTCCAATATAACAACGTCTTTCATCAGTGTGTCATATTCATTGCATTTGATGAATATATGTTCAAGCGCTGCTACACAGCATGGATTATCGTTTACATTATTGTTTACACTGTCTTTCCATCCATTCATTGGGTTATGACAGGATATATAATGTCCTGCATCTGTTCATGCAATTTCATTCAAGACACCTCCATGTCCTGGAAATGTCCCCATATCACACGTCTTTTTCCCTCTTCCTGCCTTCAGCAATTCCCATGGCCACTGTCTCCACATCAATGATATTGTTTCTTCCATTGCTAGAGTCACAATAATTTTATAGTAGAATACCAATAACTCCATATTTTATTCCTCCATAATTTGTTCCTCCATCCTGAGAACCCTGGGATGGCGATGTCCATTCCACCTATAAATCGAGATGGGGCTTAGATCCCCCATGACCAATGGATGGGATTCTCCTGCTTGCAGTTGAAGACTTTCTCAATTCCCTGGTGTGGTGTTTGACCATCCTCACCTCCCTGTTAATTAACCTGGGTAAGTCCAACGAACCAAGGAGTAGGTATTGCAATTCTACTAAGGCTCTGGGCCCAGCTGGCACATGGACAGCCCAGAAATTCAAGTCTTCTGAGCATATACCCATCCCAGCACCAACCTCAGGTTCAGTAAAAGTGACAGAAGAGGTATATGTAGAGAGATCACATCTGAGTCCAACTCCATCACACTCAGGGGCACAAGTCCAGAGTAGGGCCCACTGGCAAGGCATGACAGATGTCATAACTGTAGGACCTAGGTGGGCAAACACTAGTAAAGAAGGATTGCCCAGTGATGCTCCCTCGATTCTGATGACTGTCATCATAAGCCTGTGTGCATGAAATTTCTACTGGGCATAGAACTGCAGAGTGCCTAAGAGTTACCTCTGAGAACCTCGATGTTGCCCAAATTGTTTATGTATGTTCATATATATATGACATGAAGATAATAATAGGGAGGCTTGGGGGAAAACACTTTGGTTAATAGTAATATTTTGACAAAGCTCTTGAATCATTAGTTTAAAAGGTTTGACAAGAATATAAGTTGTTGTTGGTAGGTGAGTCATGGGAGTCCTGTCTGATGTTATATATGTTTATTCCTTTCTTTCACAACTGTTAGTATACACTTATTGTTTATGTATGTTTGTGAGTGGGTGATGTATTTCAATAAATCAATTTTTTAAAAAAGTGCCTTTCGGGGAAGCGGCTGTGGCTCAAAACAGTTGGGCTCCCACCTGCCATATGGGAGGCCCTGGGTTCAAGTCCTGGGCCTCCTTGGTAAGGGAGTTTTGCCTGCCCATCACAGAAATAGACGGTCTGTACACCGCGGAGAGCTCACATAGCAAGACGACACAACAAAGGGAGACAAGCAAATATAGCAAAAATGCACAGCAAATAGAAACAGAGAACAGGTAGCCAAAAACATGTCAAAAAGAGGGGTTTTTTAAATAAATAAATAAGTAAATCTTTTTTTTAAAAAGTGCAATATCTTCCCTGAGATCTCAGAAATTAATAACTTAGAGGTGGATTCACAGCTGGGAGTGGAAACTCCAAGGTCAGTGTCCTGTCCATGAAACACAAAAATATCCACTTTATTTTAATCCTTTCCCAGTTTTGAATGAATCAGACAAGGGTGTCAAATTTAAGTGTCTCTCAGAAATGGCATAAAGGGCTGTGAGCCAATGTCCATATGGGCAAAATCTATGGTAAGGTAGAAGGGTGTAGTTGTGCGCTGGATGGACGTGACAGTGTTGCAGTGATGGTATTGGGTTGGGCGGTGGTGGTCTGTGAGGGCGGTAGGGTGGGGGTTTGCACTGTCCATGGAACTGGGGGCAGTTTTGGGGGAGGGAGTAGATGATCGCTGGGGTTTTGCAGTAGAAACTAGAACATTAGGGATGTTCTTTTGGCCTTTGCAGCAGTGGAGTTGTACTGGTTTAGGGTGTTTGATGAGGGGGCGATGCAGGAGCGGGTGCACCTTGGCAGGCTTGTGGGGAGTGTGAGAATGCTCATCCTGTCATAGTGGGCTGTTTCAGTGTATGGAGACCCACAGTGAATGGGAAGGTGATGGACTCCCATCTTAGGGAGTGCTGCTATGTTCTTAAATACAAGGGTGGGAGTCTTTAGAGAGAGAAGACAGAGCCTAACAGGTGAGGATAGGCCAGTATGTCAAGCCTTCGATGTTACCATAAGTAATTACGAATCTTGTTCTTCAAGGAGTGAAGCTTGGTGGTTGCCATGACTCCTGAGGAAAGGGGGAGCAAGAATGGAATAGATGGAACATGGGACATTGGAATATTTCTACTTTATCTTACAGTGATGGGTCAGGATATGTAAAAATTCATCAAAATTTTTAGAAGTGCATGGTCCAACTTGTAAAGCATAATGTGAATCATTGACCATTGTTAGCAGAAATGCTTCAATATTTTTACGTCATTTGTAACAAATTCACCATCCACATGTAAAATATAATTAATAGGGGAAACATGAAAAGGGGGAGGATGTTGAAATATGGGAATGCCGTGTATTCTCTGCATGACTTTACTATAACCTAAAGCTTCTTTAAAAAAAAAAAATTAAAGAACGGGGGATATTGAAAAAAATGTCACTTTGCTTACAGGACAGTAGATCTTATAGTGATGAAAGACATAATGGAATTTTTTAAATTGAATTTTTTATTTCAAAATTTAAAAATTTTTAAATTTTCTTAGTTTTAATAGTTTGATTATTTCATTTTCTTATTAAATGTATTTGGTTATTTTGTCGACTTCGTGTTGAAGAAATTTTGGATCCCAGACAGGTTACAGCTGTGGAAGGGGTGGATCATTGGTGTGGGATGTCAGTGTTGGGGGATATATGGGAAGAAGTTCACCTGGGGCATACTTACAAGGCATTTGCATGTGGTGAAATGTTCATGGGGTATTGTCAAGGTGTGTGGAGATTCACCCAATAAACAATTTAATATAGAATTCCCATCCTGGGGAGCTCTGCCACATTCCCTAATGAGTAGCAAGAATCCCCGAAGTACAGGGGCAGTGACTAGTGAAGGAGGATGGACCATTGATGGACCCTTGATATTGATGACTATACTTAGGAATCCTTACTTTTGAAATTGAAGCTTAGCTTTGTATTATGGGCTGCCTAAGGAATATCTCCTGAGAACCTCCTTGTTGCTCAAGTGTGTCCTCTAAGCTATGTCAGCATAGAAATGCACTATCTTCACCCTGGCATGGGACATGACTTCCGGGAATGAGGCTCCCTGGTAACAAGGGATTGCTACCAAGTACCTAGTAGTTCAACTGGAAAAAGTCATTGAAGAAAAGGGGGAAAGGGTAAATGCAAATGAGTTTATATGGTAAGAGAGTTCAAAGTGAGCCTGGAAGGGGTGTTGGAGGAAATAATGGCTGAAAACTTCCCAAAACTACTGAGAGAGATGGATGGACATGTCCAGGAAGCACAACACACCCCAAACACCATAAATCCCAACAGGCCGAGCCCAAGACATATACTTGTCAAATTATCCAATGCCTATGACAAGGAGAAAATGCTAAAAGTAGGAAAAGAAAAGAGAACCATTGCATACAAGGGAGACTTCGTAAGATGAAGTGCTGATTTCTCATCTTAAACCATGGAGGCAAGAAGGCAGTGGTCTGATATAGTCAAGGTACTACAAGAAAAAAATTTCCAACCAAGAATACTCTACTCAGCTAATCTGGCATTCAAAAATGATGGTGAGTTCAAAATATTCACAGATAAACAGAAATTAAAAGAGTATGGCAATAAGAACCCCGCCCTTCATGAAATACTAAAGGGACTACTTCAGGAAGAAAGAAAGAAACAGGAGAGGCAGAGCTGGAGGAGAGTGTAAGGGCAACAAAAAAGACAGAAAGAGAAGGAAATAAACAATATATGACAAACACAAGTCCAAACAAATTATGGCTAGCATAAATAATTCCTTGAAAGTAATAACACTGAATGTAAATGGATTAAACACACCTGTCAAAGGATTCAGACTGGAAGATTGGATAAGGAAATATGACCCACCTGTGTGCTGTCTACAAGAAACACATCTTAGACCCAGGAATTCAAGGAGGTTGAAAGTGAATGGCTGGAAAACAATCTTACATGCAAACAATAACCAAAAAAAAAAAACAGGCAGGAGTATCTACATTATTATCAGACAAAATAGGCTTGAAATGTGAAACAATTTTGAGAGACAAAGATGCATACTACGTATTAGTGAAAGGGATAATCTTTCAAGAAGGATGAACAATCATAAATAGTTACATTCCTAAGAAGGGTGCCTCCAAATACGTGAGGCAAACACTGGAAAAAGTAAGTGAAAGAATAGGTATCTCTACAATTATTGTGGGAGTATTTAATACACCACTATCAATTTTGGACAGAACATCTCCAAAGCGAATCAATGAAGAAACAAAATCTTTGAACAGTATATTAGAGGAGCTGGACCTAATAGACATATATAGATCACTACACCGAAATACAGCAGGATATACATTCTTCTCAAGTGCACATGCATCATTCTCGAAGATAGACCATATGCTAGGCCACAAAGAAAGGCTCAGTGAATTCAGAAAGATTAAAATCATACAAAATAATATCTCTGATCACAGTGGAGCGAAGCTGGAAATCTTCAAGGGCCAGAGGCCCAGATTTCACACCAAGATATGGGAATTAAACAGCACACTCTTTGAAAAACAGTGGGTCAAAGAGGAAATCTCAAAAGAAATTACTACCTTGAAACTAATGAAAATGATAACACAACATTCCAAAACTTATGGGACGCAGCAAAAGCAGTACTGGGAGGGAAATTTATAGCCATAAATTCATACATCAAAAGAGAAGAAAGAGCAAAAATTGAAGAACTAACTGCACACTTGGAGGAATTAGTAAAAAAACAACAAAGTAACCTGACAGGAAGAAGAAAGAAATAACAGAGATAAGAAGAGAAGTAAATGAAATAGAAAATAAAAAAGCACTTGAAAAGATAAAACCAAGACTGGTTCTTTGAGAAGATCAATAAACTTGACAAACCCTCAGCTAGACTAAGAAAGAAAAAAAGGGGGAAGATGCAAATACACAAAATAAGAAATGAGAAAGGAGATATCACCCGGCCCCCTCAGAAATAAAGACTATCTTAAGAGGATACTTTGAAAAACTCTATTCCAACAAAAATGACAATTCAGAGGAAATGGACAAATTCCTAGAAACACATAAGCAGCCTTTATTGAAAGAAGAAATTGATGATCTCAACAAACCAATCACAAGTAAAGAGATAGAATCAGTCATTTAAAACCTCCCAACTAAGAAGAGTCCAGGGCCAGAAGGCTTCACAGGTGAATTCTACAAAACATTCTGGAAAGAACTAACACCAATCTTGCTGAAACTCCTTCAAAACATCGAAAGAGAAGGAACATTACCTAACTCATTCTATGATGCCATCCTTACCCGATTACCAAAGGCAAACAAAGACACTACAAGAAAGGAAAATTGCAGACCAATTTCTCTAATGAACCTAGTCACAAAAATCCTCAACAAAATACTTGCTAACCGTATTCAAGAACACATTTAGTGAATTATACACCATGACCCAGTGGGATTCATTCCCGGTATGCAAGGATGGTTCAACGTAAGGAAATCAGTCAATATAATACACCATATAAACATATTGAAGGGGAAAAAAAATCACGATTATATCTATAGATGCAGAAAAAGCATTTGACAAAAATACAGCACCCTTTCTTGATAAAAACACTGCAAAAGATTGGAATATAAGGAAATTTTCTGAACATGAGAAAGAGTATTTATGAAAAACCCACAGTCAACTTTGTTTACAATGGTGAAATTCTAAAATCTGTCCCTTTAAGATCAGGAACAAGACAAGGATGCCTACTGTCATCTCTTTTATTTACATTATTTTAGAAGTACTTGCTCGAGCACTGAGGTAAGAACCAGATATAAAAGATTTTCCAATTGGAAAGGAAGAAGTCAAAATTTCATTATTTGCAGATCACATGATCGTGTACATAGAAAGCCCTGAGAGGTCTACAGCAAAGCTTCCAGAACTCATGAGGTTAGTATAGTCGCAGGTTATAAGATCAATGCAAAAACATCAGTAGCATTTCTGTACACCAATAATGAGAAAGCTCCAGAGGAAATCAAGAAATAAATACCATTTACAATAGTCAATAAAAAAATCAAATACCTAGGAATAAATTTAACTAAAGATGGAAAAACCTGATAAACAGAGAACGACACAAGATTGTTCAAGGAAATCAAAGAAGACCTAAATAAATGGAAGAATATTCCCTGTTCACGGATTGGAAGACTAAATATTATTAAGATGTCTATCCTACCCAAACTGATCTACACATGCAATGCAATCCCAATAAAAATCAACACAGCATTCTTTAATGAACTAGAAAAATTAGGTGTGAAATTTATTTGGAAAGGAAAGAGGCCCCAAATAGCCAAAGATATATTGAAAAAGAAAAGCAAAATTGGAGGAATCACACTACCTGACTTCAAAACATCCTACAAAGCTACAGTAGTGAATACAGCATGGTATTAGCACAAGGAGAGACACACAGACCAATGGAACTGAATTGAGAGTTCTAATATAGATCCTCATTTATACAGTCATATAATATTCGATAAATCTACCAAACCCTCTCAACTGGAAGAGAATGGCATATTCAACAAATGGTGCCTGGAGAACTGGATTTCCATATGCAAAAGAATGAAAGAGGACTACCAACTCACACCTTATAGAAAGATCAACTCAAGATGAGTCAGTGACCTAAATATAAGTGTCAAGACCCTGAAGACCTAGGAAAGCAGTGTAGGGAAGCATCTTCAGGACCTTGTAATAGGAAATGGCTCCATGAACTTCACACCAAAAGCACAAGCAACAAAAGAACAAATAGATAAATGGGACTTCCTCAAAATTGAAGCCTTCTGCATCTCAAAGGAGTTTGTCAAGAAAGTGAAAAGAGAGCCTACACAATGGGAGAAAATATTTGGTAACCATATATCCGATAGGAGTCTTATAACGTGCATATATAAAGAACTAGTATATCTCGAAAATAAAAAGACATACAACCCATTTAAAAAATGTGAAAAAGATTTAAAAGAGACTCTTCTCCAGAGAAGATATACAAATGGCTAAAAAGCACTAGCTATTAGTGAAATGCAAATGAGAATTACAATGTGATACCGTCTTACTCCCATAAGATTGGCAGCTATGAAAAAAACAGAAGACTACAAGTGCTGGAGAGCATGTGGAGGAATGGGGACACTCATCCACTGCTGGTGGGAATGCAGAAGGATCCAGCCATTCTGGAGGACAGTTTGGCGGTTTCTCAAAAAACTAGGTATAGATTTACCATATGACCCAGCAGTTTTACTGCTGGGCATATACCCAGTAGAACTGAAAACAAGGACACAAACCGATATATGCACACCAGTGTTCATAGCAGCATTGTTCACTATTGCCAGAAGTTGGAATCAACCCAAATGCCCGTCAACAGATGAATGGATAAATAAAGTGTGGTATAGACATACAATGAAATACTACTCATCTTTAAGAACGAATACACTACAAACACATGTGATAACATGGATGAATCTTGAGAACCTTATGTTGAGTGAAGCAAGCCTGGCATTGAAGGACAAATGCTACGTGACCTCAGTGATATGAAATAAGTAAACCAAGTTGCCTCAGACAGCTAGAGACTGGATGATAGGTTAAAGGAAATTGGGGGGGCAGAGGAAGGATGTAAGCTGACACGTACATGGGTGAAATCTATGATGAGCTGGAGGTATTTGTACAAGGAAGCGATAACGTGGGGGCATAGGGTTATGTTTGGGTGGCGCTTTGCAGGCTTAAGGAGGGCTAGGGATGGGAGGATGGGTAATATTGCCTAAGAAATTGCGGGGAGGGTGGTTGAACATATGAACTTAGGAGATTGTCAGGTATGTGGCTGAGAGTATAATGCTGCGGAAACTTTTTTGAAAATACAATAAGGAAGGTTACCTGTTTAGGATGCCTAAACGGGATAATCTGACCCAGGACAGGCTCCTAGGGAGTGTGTAGGTGCTCATTTTGCCATAGGGGGTTATATCATTGGATAGAGACGCATATAATGACAGTGAAAGTATGCCCACATCCTGGGAAGGACTGATGTTCTCAAAGAAAGGGAATTGTATCTCTCGAGAGAAATGGTGGCTCCCAATGCATTATGGCAAATTGAGCATGTCAAGCGCTCAACCCTATTGCAAGTATCTCTGAACAGGGCCCTTCAAGCAATGAAGATTGACCTTCACTGTGGGCCCTAAGGGGAGGGGGAGAGAGGTATTGAATAGATGGAATCAGTGTAACTGTGTGGGTAGTAGAAGTGTTCCACAAGAGTATGCAAGGATAGATATAAGACATGTTAAAGTACACGAAAAACATATAGTGGCTGATCAGCTAAAATGTAAATCATAATGTAAAACATAAGATAACTAAAAATTTAGAAAATTGTATAGTCTAAAATATAAACCACAATGTAAACCCAAATGTTACCTCGCTTGAAAGCTGTTGTCTCAATATCTGTACATCAGTTTCAGTAAATATAATATGAATATGTAAAAAGATTATTGCTTTGGGAGGCAAAAGGTTTTTATGTTGGATATGTGGGGTACTGTATATTGTATATATGAATTACTGGGATCTAAAACTTTTGTTAAGATGAGCTCAATAATTAGGAAAAGAAAAAGAAAAAGAAAGGATGTAGACACCGAGGAAAAGACAGAAGAAGTTGCCTTGCTAACTTGCATACAGGGCAACACTTGTTTCAGTGATGGAAGGGAAAACACCAAAAACAAAGCTTTTGCTTTTTAAAATTTTTTGATACCCCAATTTATTTTTACGTTAACTTTTTAAAATTGTATTCTATGTCTAACCTTTAAACTCATCACTACATTCCATTTTACTATTAATGGAACCTGGGAATATATTGGGCTTTATTTTTGAAGAAGTTTTGCATCACGGAGAGGTTCAACAATGGCAGGAGAGGAATACTGGTGTGGGATGCTATTGACAGGGTACACATGGTTGGCAGGGTGCTCCCCAGGGCATATATCCAGGGTCCATACAAATGTTTGGGTATTTTGATAGTGGTTACAATTAAAAACAACAACTGAGGGAGTGCTGAGTTCCTAGCCAGGGGAGCTCTGTCACAGTCCCTAAAGGAAGAGCAATAATCCCCCAGGTGCAATGGTAAAGACCGAAAAAGAAGGAAGGTCCAACCATGAGCCCTTTATCCTAATGACTGTGTTTGTAAGCCTGTGCACCTAAAATAAGAACAAGACCTAGAGCTGCAGGGTGCCTAGGAGTTACCTCCTGAGAACCTCCGTGTTGCTCAAATATGGCCAGTCTCGAAGCCAAACTCAGCATGTAAATGCGTTCCCTTCCCCCCAGCGTGGGACATGACTCCCGGGAATGAGCCTCCCTGGTGCTGAGGGACTACTACCAGCTGATGATGTAACTAGAAAATGACTTTGAATACAAGGTTGAACTCGAAAACAGCAGAATATCTCAGTCTACATATAATACCAGGAGTTAAAAATACTTTTTGACCTGAATCAAGGGGGAAATGGAAAGGACAAGTGAGTTTATATGGCTATGAGTCTCCAAAAAAGAGCCGGGAGGTTATCAGAGGGGTCGCCCTTATGCACACCTCAGCAGAGTCCCAGAGACAGATAAAGTAGATACAATCCCAGGTATCAGTTCTTCTGAGGGCTACAGAGACCCACAGGTTCTACGGTCATGGCAGATGGAGTTCAACACCGTGTCAGTTGCCCCTTCTTTGGAGTTTGTATTTCTGTGTGATGGAGCTGGACTCAGATGTGATCTTTTTTCACAAGCCTCTCCCGTTACGGTTACCAGAACTGTAGTTGGTGCTGGGGTTTAATATATACCGAGAGGATCTGAATCTCTGGACTGACCATATGATAGCCA
Source organism: Dasypus novemcinctus (assembly GCF_030445035.2). Lineage (NCBI taxonomy): Eukaryota > Metazoa > Chordata > Mammalia > Cingulata > Dasypodidae > Dasypus > Dasypus novemcinctus. The sequence goes on along the minus strand of NW_026688132.1, from coordinate 236,968 downwards.
GGCCCTGAGCCTCAACAGACTTCAGCTCCTACACTGTGGTTTATTGGACTTACCCCAGTCAGCCAACATGGAGTTGAAGAAATCAACCACACACCATGGAACCAAGAGTGGCTAAAATAGAAAGCAGAAGGATTGCATCCAGCATCCATGTGGAATCTAAGCCCCCTCTTGGTATAGAGGTGGAGTGGACACAACCATTCTAAGGTCCACAGGATGGAGGAATAGAATATGGATTAGAGTGGACTTACTGATATTCTATTCATGAACTATTGTGATTAGTAATCGAAGAATGTGTGGCATTGGTGTGGAGAAAGTGGCCATGGTGGCTCCTGGGTGTGGGGAATGGGAGGAATAGATGAGATGTGGAGGAGTTTTCGGGACTTGGATTTGTTCTGGGTGGTGCTGCAGGGAGAATTACCGGACATTGTGTGTCCTCCCATGGCCCACTGGATGGAGCGAGGGAGAGTGTGGGCTATGATGTGGGTCACTGACTATGAGGTACAGCGGTGCTCATAGATGTATCCACCAAATGCAATGAATGTCTCATGATGATGGAGGAGATTGTTGCTATGGGGGGAGAAGTGGGGTGAAGGGGGTGGGGGATATATGGGAACCTCATATTTTCTGAATGTAATAAAAAATAATTAAAAAAATAAGAAAATGACCTTGAATAAAGGGTCAACACAGACCAGCAGAAGATCTCAGCCTACATGTAATATCAGGAGTTAAAATGCATTTTGACCTTGAGTAAATGGGGGAAAAGGAAAGGACAAATGAGTTTATATGTCTACGAGTCTCCAGAAAAGAGCCGGGAGGTCATCAGACGGGTCGCACTTACGCACACCTCAGCAGAGTCCCAGAGACAGCTAAAGTAGATACAACCCCAGGTATTGGTTCTTCTGAGGGCTGCAGAGACCCACAGGTTCTATGGTCATGGCAGATGGAGTTCTGTGCCATGTCAGTTGGCCCTACTTTGGAGTTTGTGTTTCTGATAGATGGAGCTGGACTCAGATTTGACCTTTGTCCACAAGCCTCTCCTGTTACTTTTACCAGAACTGTAGTTCATGCTGGGGTTTAATATTTACCCAGGGGACCTGAATCTCTGGACTGGCCATGTGATAGCCAGGCAGTTACCGGAGATTGTATGTCCTTCCATGGCCCACTGGTTGGACTGTGGGAGAGTGTGGGGTATGGTGTGGACCACTGACCATGAGGTGCAGAGGTGCTCAGAGATGTATTCATCAAATGCAATGAATGTCTCATGATGGAGGAGGTTGTTGTTATGGCGGGAGAAGGGGGTGGTTTATATGGGGACCTCATATTTTTTTAATGTAGCATTAAAAATCAAAGAAAGAAAAATTAAAAACGTAAGAAATTTTTAAAAATTAAAAAATATTTAAAAATTAAAAAACGAAGTGAGCCTGGAGGTCATTTTAGAGGTTATGATTATGCACGTCTCAACAGGATCTCATTGGCTCCCACAGTAAGTATTGCCTCAATTAGCAGGTCTCCTGAGGGCTCTGGAGACATCCACACACTACAGGGAGGGAGTCAACTCAGGAGTTTGACTCCTTGCCAGTGGGCCCTCCTTTCTCCTTTGGAATTTCTGCTCCCCAGTGTGACAGAGGTGGGACTCAGTTGTGGTTTCCCTACACAAGGCTGTTGTGCCAATTTTATTTGAACCTGTAGTTCGGACTAGAGTTGATAGGTTTATTTCCAAGAGACTTAAACTTCTGGGCTTTCCATTTCCCAGTTGAGCCCTAAATCTCAACAGGTTGCAACACCTACTTTCCAGGTGTTAGAACCAAGGACAACTGAGAAGGAGATGATCATGGACAACTACCATTCCAAGGAACAGGGAGAGTCTACAACTACAAGAAGATAGTCTCATCCATCTGCCCCATGGGAACTAACCCCTCTTAATTAGAGTCAGAGTTGGCATCACCATCCCAGAATCCTCATGCTTGGTGAATGAATGCTCCACCAGCATAGGTTTATTGCTATTCTACCATAAACTTATTGTGATTCTGGTGGTGGAATAAGTTCGATCATTTATGTGTTGGCAATGGCCACCAAAAGTTCTGAGAGGAAGGAGAAGGCAAAAGAGGTATCATATGGGGGCATTTTCATGGCATTCCCTTGCGTGATACACGCCATTATAGATCTTCTCATAACTTACAGAATTGTCTAGATGAGAATTTAAAATATAAAGTATAATCCACACTTAGTGGCAGTTTTGCTATATGTGTTCATCAATTGTAACAAATGTACCACACGAATGAGGGATGTTATTAATGTGGGCAAGTGTGGGAAGGGGAGAGAGAGGGGCATATGGGAATTGGGAAGGGGAAAGATTTTCCTGAGCCCTTTGATCTACCCAACTGCCAGGGCCTTCTCTTTCTTTCCAAGAGCTCTGAGGAGGGGCTTCTTGTGGCAGATTAAAACTGTTTTCTAGGCTGGGGAATTAAGAATGGGTTTGACCTGTGTTTTCCAATTTAAACCTTTTAACACATTAAAATAAGGGTGGTTATTAATCCTCGTAACAAATTTCATGAAGTAAAAGGAATGTCCTTGAAAGCTATGGAAAGATCTTTTCCAAATTATAATTAAAACAAGTTAAATGAATTGTAATATATTCCAGAACCTAGCATTCAGTGTGGTGTTAAGATGATTCGCAGTTTTACAATTTTATTAAAGAAAATGTTAGAAGCCTCTTGTCAAGGAAAGAAAAAGAACATTGCTGGAATAAACTATAATGGCTTCAAGTTTCTTTAACTTTGGTATACTCTCCTTATGTTTATATAATACCAAGTAAATTAACATTTATTAAATCTTTAAGATGATGAAAGTTGTAAGTTCATGTTTAATGAAACTATGTTAAAAGAAGGAAATGTAGATCTGCCCTCCCTTCAAGGAACAAAGTAAATTTCAGTGGTTACTAATTGTAATGTTTTTAAAAGAGTTGTTTTATTTATTTATTCCTCCCAGACTTTGTTGTTTTTGCTCTCGTATGTGCTTCTCGTGTCTTCTTTTTTCTTCAAGAGTCACTGGGTACTGATCCCTGGACCTCGGGTGTGGGAAAGACACGCTCAGTCATGAGCTGCCTCATCTCCCGTCTGCTGCGTCTCTCACTGTCTCTCCTCCTCATCTCACTTTGTTGCATCATCTTGCTGCGCCAGCTGCCCACAGCATGGGCTGCCAGCTCTGTGTGGCGCGGGCCATCCGCTGTGCCCCATTCAGGCCATCAGCTCTCCCTGGCACCGGCTGACAGAGCTCTGTGATACGCAGGCCAGCTGGTCTTCATCAGGAGGCCCTGGAAATCAAGCCTGGGACCTCCTATATGGTAGGCAGGAGCCCAGTTGCTTGTGGCATATCTGCTCCCCTGATGTACTATAGGAAAATGATTAATAATTGTGAATTCATAAGCTTTCTAATCAATAGTGTCTTCTGTTTTAGCCTAGACTTGCGAATGATTAACTTGTGCATTGTCGTTTAGAATGTTGTAATGCTGTTATGCAGACAACCCCCATACCTAGTAAGCAAAAAAACAAATGTTTAACAGGAACAAGTTATCAGAGGTGGCGTTTGCACCTCCTGTTTGTATCCTCTGTAAAACTAAAAGCTGAATATCTTCATGTTCCTGCTCAGAGTGCCGAGTATAGAACAGGGCTTTTTGGGGCACAGTGTCCCTCCTCAGGGGAACTGGCCATTGCCCTGGAGTTGTGCATTGTGGTTCCAGGTGGAGCTGACAAATCACAAGTTGCATGATCACCTTGAAATCATAGATTTGGTCTCGTATAAAAGTGGGGCATGTTTTGGCTTCTGGTTCAAGTCTCACCCAGGCGGGGCTGGTCTGCCTGGGACTGTTTTTCCAACTGGGACTCTGATTGGCCACTAAAGGGACTTCCCGGCCTTGTGAAGGATCAGATGTTATTTTCCCCCAGTTTGGTGAGTGTTTATACATACTTTGTTTCTTTGCTATACCTCTAAGTAATTATTTTCTATTGTGATTACCCAGTTATTATAATCATTTGATATAACCTGAAAGTCATTTAATTGAATAAAGCTGTTTTTATATCGCATTTAGAGTTTCTGCCTTTTTCTTAGCAAAACATTCCCTAATTGTAATTTAATAAAATTATTTCAGGGAAACGGACTTGGCCCAGTGGTTAGGGCGTCCGTCTACCACATGGGAGGTCTGCGGTTCAAACCCCGGGCCTCCTTGACCCGTGTGGAGCTGGCCCATGCGCAGTGCTGATGCGCGCAAGGAGTGCCCTGCCACGCAGGGGTGTCCCCGCGTAGGGGAGCCCCACGCGCAAGGAGTGCATCCCGTAAGGAGAACTGCCCAGCGCGAAAGAAAGTGTAGCCTGCCCGGGAATGGTACCGCCCACACTTCCCGTGCCGCTGACGAGAACAGAAGCGGACAAAGAAACAAGACGCAGCGAATGGACACAGAGAACATACAACCTGGGGTGAGGGGGAATTAAATAAATAAATAAATCTTCAAAAAAATAAAAAATAACAAAAAATAGAATTATTTCAATGAAAATTATCCAGTGTATGTGGTTATGCTTCATTATGAGATTGTAAAAGCATCTTCTAAACTGAAGCATATAAATGGCTAATTCCAAGAAGCCATTATTAATTCAGAATGTAAATCGATATTAATAACAAAAAGTAACTTCATTACAGGAAATCCTGTGAGAGGCCACGTCAATCTGCATATTAAAGTATTGGTAAAGGGAAGGGGATTCGGCCCAATGGATATGGCGTCTGCCTACCACATGTGCGAAATAAATAAAAATACATCTAAAAATAAAAGTAGTGGTAAAGGAAGGTAATCTTGATTGTATTGGGAACTCTTAGTTTTCACAAAATGTTGGAGAAACTACTTTCTACTGTAGTGCTCAAGTATAATACCCATTAATGTACATAATCTTGTCAAAAGTAATATCATTTAGTATGTTATATGTTGCCTCTGAAGTATTTAGAAAGTATATAAAGATTAACAATACTGAAGTCCATCTCATTTAAACTCTCTTGTGCATCCCACCCTGGCTGAAATTCCCTGCATGTTGCCTCTCCATTTGAGTTGTTGGCTGAGGTGGTCACTGATCTCTTCAAAATGATCTACCGCATCTCTGGTTACGTTCCTGAGGTGGATGGAGAGGACGTTGCAGTTTCAGACTCCTGGAGCAGCTGGCGAGGGCTTGATATGGCCAGTTGTACAATGAACACTGCCTTCAGATTGGTTCAGTTTCTTAGTGCTGAAGGCCTCTATGCACAAGGCAGATGAAACCCTGGAGCCTTACCTTCCTAGTCTGTCTCTAGGATCAAGTGTGCTGCAGCATGCTGGCTGTGTGAAGGACATAACAAGTAGAGCAAAAATTACCAGAGTACCGTGAGGCGAACTTAAACCACAATTGGCGTTATGACCTGCTCCTGTGGAGAGGGACCATGTATGGTATTGCAAAACTGGATCTGAGATGTATTCACTGCAGTTCAAAGAGAAACTTATGCATTGATTAGTGCATTGATTAGTATTAAGTACTGTACGTATACGCCTGATGAATATGATAATTTCTCTTCTAGATCTTATGCAGAATGGTATTGAACATGTTCAAAATCTTGATAAGTTAATTCATTTTATAAGGAGTGAATGAATGTGGCTAAAAGATAAAGAAATGGCTCTCTTAAGTGTCACCTTTATTTTGTTTGCGATAAGCTTATCTTGTTGTTGCGTATACTATCTTTGTGAGTTTATGTCTAAGGCAGTGCCTATCTTCACACCTCTCCTAGCTGTCCTAAGCATAACCACTACTGTGGGAACCTGGGTTGGCCGTTTATACCCACACTCATCAGGTTCACCACAATCTGCCCCTAGGGTTGACCAGGAGCATAAAGAAGTCAAGGAAGATTGCTGTTTCCATCAACTTTGGGAGAGAGTGGCCTCTGAAGGCCCCTGGCTTTTCCCACTCTTGGGTTCCAGGACATCGTGACTGGCCCCCTTTTTGGGTCTGTTCACCACCATCTTGTTTATCCTTTTAGTCAGACCATGTATCTTCAAAAGTCTAATTAAGGTTATTTCTTTTGTAATCAATGCTATACTAGTCATGTGGGGATTTCATCCAGTTCCCGCCAGGGTGCTGGACCCATCTTCCCTCAAACACAGTAAAATTGCCAAGTAGATTCATTCCCTGTCAGGCAGGTACTGCCACCCTAAGCAGCAGGAATTAACTGCAGAAGAATGGCCTTTGCCCCTCAGCAGCCCTTAAGAGTAATGACATGAACTCTCTGAGGGGGGAGTTGAGGCTGTTTAGTATAGGGAAATGAGAAGACGAGCCACAACATGGCCAGCAGTCAGCGTGGCCATGAAACCCCATGGAGTCCTTGACCTTGAGGTTCCAGTTGAGACTCTTTCCTGGGCTGAGGGGAGGTGCTGGATATTCCAGAGCAGACTCAACATTGGCCCCCACTATTGGTAGGGTAACCAAGAACAGCTTCGTCCCCTCCTATTAGCATTGCTAAGGGGAGGAAAAATTAATAATTTTAAAACTGTCATACAAGCCAGTACTCATTTACTCTGCCTAGAAGAGCTCACACCAAATTTTTGTGACTATTTCCATCCATCTCTCCATTTCTCCGCAAGCTCTGTCCTTTCCCCTATTTCTCAATATATAAATTCTTTTTCCTGGCCTAACTAAAAAAGAAAGGAAGAAAAAAAGAAAAAAGAGAGATGCTACAAGCAGGTAGTATAGATGATGATGTGAACATGATTCAGTGACTTCCACAACTGACAGTTCCCTCAGTGAGCAGCAGAATGTCCCCAGGGTACAGGGACGCCTGCATGTGCATTTCTGAAATCTTAGAATGTTGCCCCATTGGTAGGAGAGCAACATCTTCATGGTTTCAATCCACATAGATATTACTACTATACATTTTTTCAAGGTGCTTAGTAAGAGAATCACAGTATAATGTGGCTTGCAGAATTTTTGTGTTCATAAAAATCTAAGATATCAGTGCACAAAATCAAATCAATTCTTTCTTTGTAGAGGTTATTTGTAAAATAAAGTGTTGACATATAGTATGTGCAAAAGTTACTGATGAGTCCTTGGACCCTGTTATATGCACAATTCACAAAATGTGTATGCCAAATGTGAATATATCCATACAATGGAATACTACTCAGCTGTAAGAAGGAACACAGAACTAATACGTGAGATAACATAGATGAATCTTGTGTACCTTATTTTGAGAGAAGCAAGCCAGGCATTGAAGGACAAATACTACATGACCTCTCTGATATGAGTTAAGCACATCAAGCTGTCTCAGAGAGCTAGAGACGGGAGGTTCGGCTTACAGGAAATTGGCGGAGCTAGGACAGTTGTGAATTGACATCTACATGGGCGAAATCTATGATAGAATGAAAGTAAGTAGTTGTGCACAGAAGGGATAAGATGGGGTCATAGGGTAATATTGGGTGGGGCTCTGAAGGGTAGAGGTAGACTAGGGTTGGGAGGATAGGACAGATGGTCTACGAAATTGGGGGGAGTATTTTGGGGGAGAAGGTGAACATGGGAGATTATCAGGTATATGGTTGAAACTATAATGTTGAGAAAACTCTTTAGAAAATAGAATAAGGAAGTGTTACTTGTTTAAGGAATCTGATGGTGGCATCTGGCACGGGGTGCACGTGGGACAGGCTGCTCGGGAGTGTGTGAGTGCTCATCTTGTCCTAGAGTGTTATATCATTGGGTGGAGACCAATACAATGAGCAGGAAGGTGCTGTATCGCCGTCCTGATATTCTCAAAGAGAGGGTAGTATGTCTCTTGAGAGCATTGGTGTCTCCCAATTGGGGAGGACAGTCTAGTGTCTCAAGCCGCCAGGATTGTTGCAAGAATCTGGGAATCTGGTTCTTCAAGGAGTGAAGCTTGGTTGTCCCTGTGGGTCCTGAGGGGAGGTGGAGAGAAGAGGTGAATAGATGGAAGAGGGGTAACTGGGGTAGTGGAAGTGTTGAACAAGATCATGAAATGATGGACAAATGCCATGTTAAATTTTACCAAAAATTTGTAAAAGTATATAGTCTAAAATGTAATCCATAATGTAAAGCATAATGAAACTAAAGATTTTAAACTGTATACAGTCTAAAATATAAACTATAATGTAAACCAAAATGGAACCATGGTTAGTAGGTACGTTTCAATATCTGTACATCAGCTTTGGCAAATATAGCATCCACATATAAAAAGTCATTGCTGGGGAAGGGGGAGAAGGGTTTGATATTGGGTATATAGGCGTCCCCCATATTGTATATGTGACTTTACTTTGATATAAAACTTCTTTGAAGACAAAATTAAAAATTAAAAAGAGAGGATGTAGACAATGAGGAATGGAAGAGATTGCCTTGCCACTACATACAGTTCAACACATATTACGGTGATGAAAGGCAAAAGTAAAAAAAAACTTTAATATTTTTCATTTTTAATAGTGGAACTTATTTTAGTTTTTCTAAATTAGTGTGTATTCTATTTCTAATCTTAAAACCTATCAGTACTATTTCATTTTCCTAGTAATTGAATTTTGCAATATATTAGTCTTCTTTTTTGAAGAAGTTTTGGATCACAGAGGGGTTCAACTATGACAAGGGAGGAGCACCCGTGTGGGGTGTCATTGATGGTGGACACATGGTTCGGAGGGAGTTCTCCAGGGCTTGTGTATAGGTTATATAAAAATGTTTGGATATTTGTTCGGTATTGTCATAGTAGGTTGAGTTACACATGAAAACTGAGGGAGTGCTGTGTTCCTTGCCAACGTAACTCTGTCACATTCCCCTATGGAACAGCAACAATCCCCCAAGTGTAGGTGTAAAGACCAGTGATGAAGGATGGTCCAGCGATAGGCCCTTGATACTGATGACTCTGGTTTTGAGCCTGTGTGCTTGAAATTTGAACTAGGCCTAGAGCTGCAGGGTGACTAAGAGTTACCTCCTAAGAGCTTCCATGTTGCTCAAATGTGGAAAGTCTCTAAGTTAGGCTCAGTATGTAAATACATAACCTTTCCCCCAGCATGGGGCACGACTCCCGGGGATGAGCCTCCCTGGCGCCTAGGTATTACTGCCAATCACCAGCTGTTGATGCAACCAGAAAAAAAACCTTGAATACAAGGTGGAAATGGTAAAGACAAATGAGTTTATAAGGCTAAGAGATTTCAGAATGAGTTATGCGTTCATCAGAGGGTCTCATGCCCATCTCTGCAGGATTCCTGAGACAGTCAAAGTAGATACAAGCCCAGGTAGTGGTACTCCTGAGGCCTACTGAGACTCACAGTCATTGCAGGTGTCCCTGGAGTTGAGTGCCATGCCAGTGGGACCTACTATGGAATTTGTGCCCCTGAGTGTGATGGAGTTGGATTGAGATGTGACCTTTCTACACATGCCTCTTCTATGACTTTTAGTATATTTCCGGTTTGCATTCAGGTTTGTATATACTCAGGAGACTTGAATCTCTGGACTGTCCATGTGCCAGCTGGAACCTTAGTCTCAGTGGAGTGGCAGCCCCTACTTTCCAGTTCATTAGACTTACCCTGGTCTTACCCTATTACCCATGTCAGCCAACAGGGAGGGGAAATGTTCAACCACCACATCAGGAACTGAGAGTTTCTACAACTGCATGCAGGAGAATCCCATCCATCAACCGTGTGGGATGTAAGCCCCCTCTCTATTTAGAGGTAGAGTGCAATGTTGCGTTCCCAGGGTCCAGAAGATGGAAGAATATAATACGGATTGCAGTGGAGTTGCTGGCATTCTACTATAGAACTATTGTGACTGTAGCAATGGAGGAAATAGTATCTTTGATGTGGAGTTGTTGGCCATGAAAGTTGGCTGAGGGCTCCGAGAGGGAGGAACAGGTGTGATAGGGGGTCTTTTTGGGACTTGGAGTTGTCCAGAACGATATTGCAGGGTCCGATGGAGGGCGTCATATATCCTGCCTTAACCCACTGGGTGGACTGGGGGAGAGTGTGAAGTACAAGGTAAACTGTGGTCCATGTGGTGTATCAGTGCCCCAGGGTGTACTCACCAAATGCAGTGAATGTACTTCACTGATGAAAGGGGATGTTGATGTGGGACAAGTGTGTGGGGGGATTGAAGATTGGGGTAAAGGGGAACCTCATGTTTTTTAACATAATATTTTGTGTGACCTACTTATCTTTTTTAAAAAGGCAATAAAAATTTAAAAAGTAAAATCAATCAGATGCCTCTATGAATGACAAAAATCAATGAAATCACAGTACTTAAATACAATAAGAAACTAAAATTTAATAATCATAAGAGTAAAATACTTATAAATATCCATAAGCCCAAATTAAGAAATAAAATGCATTTGACGGCATGTACTTGAAAACACCTTTCAAGGTAATTGATACTGCAAACATGCACATGTAAAGATAATGTCCAGTCTTTTCCCTTGGGACTTGAAAGTTGGTGGCTAGCATATATAGATGCAAACCAAAGTTGCAGAATGCAGAAGAATATTTGATGAAAATTTGTAAAGACATGACATTTTTGAGAGCCTCTTTGGGGTTGCTTGAAGTCTAATGGGGATCCTGATGTTCCTAAAGAGCAGCCTCATTTTGAAGGAGGCATAGCTGTCTTTTGAGAGTCAAGCTGGCTGTGAAATTCCTTCCTGAGAGCTCATACCATCAGGTTAATTTTGAATACCCGGCAAAAAAAATTAATGAGAAAAAGCCCTTCATTTTACAGACAAAGAAAGGAAACATACACACGTGATCTGTTTTTATTAAGACATTGATTTTAATTTTGAAAATGGATAATGAAACAACCTTATGTGGGTTAGTATGTAAGAAAAGTCTTAACGTTTTCTGTGAACACTACCCTAGAGTCACAAGCTATTAACTATATGCTAAAGGTGAGAACCTGGTAAATGTAATGTCACTCTAAATTCTTGTTTGAATAAATTGAGAAGATGCATGTAAAAAATAAATGAAAATTAAGATCATGTCTAGATTTATTGTAGTTGTTGCCTTTGAAAAAAAGAGTTTAAATAAGGGGCCATAATCAGATGGAAAAACAAAATAGAGAATGGAGGTAAGGAGTGTGAAGATCCATACTTAAGAGCGGATGAAATTTGGAAGCAGGAAATAGGGAAGCAATCTCCTGTAGGTTTTAGCATCCAACTGTCCGATGGGATCTAAAGCCCCACTGAATTAGCGACAGAGTGCGCATCAGCATCCCCAGATCTTCAGTATTGGGGATTAAACAAAGGAGTAAAGTAGACTTATTATTTTACTGGACTTATTATTCCAGCAAAGGAATTACTTTTATCATTGGTATAAACGCCGCGGCCACTGGAGATTCTGCGGGTGGGGAGAGGTAAGAACAGGAGTAATACGGGTGCATTTTTGGGACACTGGAGCTGTCCTGCATGATACTGCAATGATAGATAAAGCCCATGATCTATTTTGTGAGAACATATAAAAATATGTGGGGCAACTTGAAACTATAATGTAACTATGGTCACAGTTAGTAGCAATGCTTCCATATGTGTTCATCAGGTGTAACAAATGTACCACACTAATGGAAGGTATTGTTCACATGGGAAAGTGTGTGAGGGGGTGGGGCATATGGGAATCTCCTGTATTTTTTATATAACATTTATGTAATCTAAAGCTTATTGAAAAATTGAAAAATAGAAAGAATCAAGCTTCCACAGTTTTAGCATTGCAGAGAAATAACAGCGAGAGAGACAGGTTTGTGAGGTTGAGAAAGCTATCCTGAATCATACTAAGGTCCAGAATTTCAAGAAAAATGTTCATATATAACGACAACTAGGAAACATATTCAAGCCTATTGCCATGCAAAAGTAATATAGGGGAAGAGTAATGAGTAATATCACTGCAAATAAATGAATGCTCTTGATCTTGATACACTTTGTATACTGGAATATACGTTTTCAAAAGTAATGTAAATGAAACTGGATCTGAAAGGCTATAATAAACGAGATAAGTAACCTTAAAATTCTGCATGATCTTGCAGTAATGGATTAAGGCCATGTGTTTTTTTTTTTTTTTTTTTTTTTTAAAGATTTATTTATTTATTTAATTTCCCCCCCTCCCCTGGTTGTCTGTTCTTGGTGTCTGTTTGCTGTGTCTTGTTTCTTTGTACGCTTCTGTTGTCGTCAGCGGCACGGGAAGTGTGGGCGGCGCCATTCCTGGGCAGGCTGCACTTTCTTTTCACGCTGGGCGGCTTTCCTCACGGGTGCACTCCTTGCGCGTGGGGCTCCCCCACGCGGGGGACACCCTTGCGTGGCACGGCACTCCTTGCGCGCATCAGCACTGCGCATGGCCAGCTCCACACGGGTCAAGGAGGCCCGGGGTTTGAACCTCGGACCTCCCATATGGTAGACGGACGCCCTAACCACTGGGCCAAAGTCCGTTTCCCAAGGCCATGTTAAAGTTTATCAGATTTTATAAAATTATATGGTCCAAAATGTAAACCATAAGGTGAATCATTGACGGTGGTTAGTTAACTATGTTTAGATATGTGTGTATCAGTTGTACCAAGTGTACTTTCCACACATAAAATCGTATCGTTGTGGGAAAGGGGAAAAGGGGAATAATGCTGGTTATATGGGAATTCCCTATATCCTGTACGTGACTCTACTATGATGTAAAATTTCTTTGAAAAAAAAAAGAAAAAAAACCCAACCAAACAGTGGGTGCATAAATTGAAGAAAATGTCACTGTACATACAGGATAACTGTTTTACCATGATGAAAGGCAAAATGCAAAAAACCATGTTACTTTTTCTTGGAATATTTTTTCATTATTTTTTAATATCCCAATTTTAAAAAATATTTTTACTTTTTGTTAATTTTTTTCTCTATTATACTTACGTATAAAACTACTTCACTTTCTTAATAATTTTGTTGTAGTAATAATATAGGCCCTTTTTTTCTGAGTATCAGACTTCTTTCTAACAGCTAGAAACTAGAAACAGTCCTAATATATATCAGCAGGTGAGTAGATGAATGCACTGGGCTATATGCATTTATTGTAATACTAGAAATACTACTCAGCAGTAGAGTCATGAATGCTTGGGATTCACAATATGGATGGATTACCAAGTTACACTGAGTGAAGGTGAAGAAATAAAGCACATACGTTATGATTCAATTTTTATAAATTCTGGAAGATGCATAGTAATGCAGTGTAACATAAAGATTTGTCCTTAGGTGGGCATGTTTTGGGAGGTTGGAAGAGGTAGGACGGAGGAATTAGAAAAGGAGAAGAGAACACTTGTAAGGTTGTTGGATTTGCACACTTTCTTGATTGTGGTGCTGGTTGCATGAGTTTATGCATATCAAAGTACATAAAGAATTTTATAATTTAAATCTATGTCATTTTTGAGATGTCAGTTGTCCCTCAAGAATCTGTTTTATAAAGTAGATCTGTTGGTAAGGAAGGTGATATGGAGACATAAATGAGGATCCATGATGTGAGAGAGATTCCTGAAATACAATTCCTGAACGCTGGTCCTCTGCATGTTACTCAGGTAAACACTAGAAAGCATTCACAACACAATTGATTCCCACTACAGAAAGGCATCTGTCCAGGGTGTAAACATCAGTAAGTTTGTCAAACTGTGTCTTGTTCCCGTAGGAATTCCAGTCTAGTGATGTAGATTTGGGCTCACATTTACTGAATATGTGTTCATAGGCATGTCACTTGTCTTTTATTCTTTTTGTAGTTTTACATCTGTGAAGTGGAGGTATATGGATACTTATTTCCATGTTTCATGTTCTGTTGTTAAAAGGAAATGATTGGTATCAGTTTTAGGTTAGCACAGCCTTATAATAGGAAGTCCCATTTTCCTGAATGCTACCTTTTCTAACGCCACCAGGACACTCATATCGGCTCTAGGCATTGTCCAGTATCCAACACTAAACCTTGCTTTATGGTGCGAGGAAATGACAACTGGGTCCCTAACCCAGCTGATTAAAACCAGCCCAGTCTTGAACCTGCAACTCTGGGAGAGGAGAGCCCCAGCCCCGGGATTCTGAGGTCTTCACATTCATTGAGTAGAACTGAGAAGCAACGATTTATCATGGAGTTGTAGCTTAGCTAGTTTCATAATATGGCAAGTTTAATAGAAATTTTTTTTTTGTATGAAAAATATATTGGCTTTGTGAGTGAATGTGAGTGAGAGGAAGATTGACATTGTAGGAGTTTTCTGAAGGTGTTGAATGTTGAGTGCAGATGATGGAGTCTGGGTGAGAGTTGGGTAATGGCTGGGAGTTTCTGAGACTCTCCTGTATCCTTTGAGTTCACCCTCAGTAACTAGTAGTAGTAGATGAGCTGTTTCCAGCAGACACCCTTGGGGTTCAGGATTGATGGAATGAAGAAACACTATGCAGACTATGAAGGGCAAGTCCATCATGTCCAAGAAAAATGTCTAGAACCTACCATGTCCACCAATGGATAGTCTGAAAGCCACGGGTATGTTGGTGTATTACTGAGTGAGATAAAATGAAGAGAGGTAGTGTGAGCCCAGATTCAAATCTCCGCTGCAGAGTGGCTTCCAGGAGTTGCTCATGGCCCCACAGTGCCAGAGTTGTGCAAAGGCAGAAGAGGTTGATTTTGTCATCTGGAATATTCCCTAAGGGTCTGTGTTTCTCCTGTACCAGTGGACAGCTATTCTTTCAAGTGATGAGTGGCTCTGTGGACAGCTGTAGGGTCCAGCAGCTGAGAGGAGAGTACGTAGCTTTGATGACCGAGGGCTGCGTTTGAACCTGAGGGGCCTGCCAAGGGCTGCAAAACTTGGCTAGCGATAGTAGCCATACTGACTCACAGCTATAGCTCAGCCATCCCTGTCCAAGTTGCCTGCCAAGGACAGTTCTAGCTGTCACCTACATCCATCAGCCTGTATGCTCAAAACCAGTGAAGATATGCCGTGCGGACGCATATTAGAGAGAAGAATGTAGGAGATCAGACTTACAGCTGTACAGGAACAGCAGGATTGATGGTAAGTTTGTCTCAGTAACACCAAGCCCATAATTCAAGACCAGGGTTCATGCAGGTGGAAGTCAAGAAGATGCACCTCAGGGATCATGTCAAAGAGAAGGTGAGGGAAAGGTAAAGATCACTGAATCAAAGTGTAGGTACAGGGTAGGTGCAAGGGTACGTGAAGATCATCGTGTCCAGGGATGTGAACAAGGGTGGGATGGAGACCAGGGACCCAAGGATAAGTGCAGGGGACCTCAACATTACTGAGTGCCAGGGCAGGACCTGCTGCAGGTAGAGGGAGCGTTTGGAACCATGGAGTCCAGCTTCTCTAGCCAAGCAGGTGAAAAGGGGACCCAGCCACATGGATTCCAGGGGCCAGAAGCTTATCAGTGCCAGGGGAGGTTAGGAAGACTGAGTCCAAGGCAAGTTTCAGGAGAAATTGAGGCCATGGAGCCAAGGGCTCAGAAACAAAGTAGTTGGAAACCAGAAGCATTCATGCCAGGGATGAAATTTTGAAAATCCATTGGGGAGATGTCATCAAATGACAACTTTCAGATTTTTAGGCATACTTGTGCAGCATGTGAATTTTGTTTTGGAAATTTAGGAATTATGAAGAAATATATGGTCCTGTCCTTTAGTCAAATCATCCAATTTGAAATGGGATAAAAGACACAAAACCATAATCACACTTACACATTCACCAATGTACAGCCACATAAACACATAAGAATGTAGACATTAGGATCCATAAATGGCATGTGTTCATTGCCGTAAACCACTAACACAGTCACACGCTAACCCACACTCAGACACCCAGTAGAAGCACCCCAGCCCAGCACGTATAGTAAGATTCACGTACAGTACTACACCCAAGCTAATACACACTCTTTCCCACAGTAAGAAACTTAGACACACACAGACACACACACATCATTTCCCACAAGTAAAACGTAGCTACCTACATGCTAATGCAAACACATGAACCCATGGAAATGTGCATAGAATAACCTGTGTTACGTACATATTGATATAGAATATCAAACACAGTATCCCATATACTTAGGGTTAGCACCTGCAAACATACCCATACATTTTAGAAAGGTAGACGCTATTGGTAAGATGTTTTCTAAGGAGAGGAAATAACCAGGCTAATTCAAGAAGGTCCTACTTAAGCTCTCTCTGCCCTGGTTCATCAGATGGGCTTCCGTGATTCATGGATCCTTCACTCCACCTAGTGGCCATCCCCATTGTGCCAGCTGTGCGGGGGCATTGGTGCCTGGAATCCCACTACATTTCTCTCACAGTGATTCTTAAACAGTGATACACTGCTCTTTCCAAGACAGTCATGGAGCTCAGCTGAAACAGGAGCTGGTTCTTCGGCATATCTCTGGAATAGATGTTCTGCTCTGGTCGAAAGGTTTGGAGTAGGCAGTAGAACTAAATGCAGTGCCACTCATCCACCGTGATGGTACTCTCAGTACTGATGGATCCAGACTTAGTTGGAACACTCGCTGTGATGAAGAACCTACCAAAATAGGAGGTGACAAAAGGGTCTTTGAGCGTTTCACCTGATGTGGGCTGGACATCCCTTGCTGTACCTGACATGGGACACCTGAGGACAAGGTCTGCCACAGTGAGTGAGATGAAAACTCACCATTCATCTCGATACCCACCAATCCCTAAGACACTTACGAACTCCAGGAGTTCCAAGTCCATGAGATGATCTCCCTGAGCACACACCCAGTTCACAGAGAAGAGTCATAAACTTTCCCATTCTGGATCTGTCCTTACCGAGGAAGCAGGGGTCCTCGTGTGCATGTGGGAGAGCCCTTCTTAGCTATGGGGAAGCTCAGTTGGGACATTGTTCCCCATGGGCTGACAAGGATATCTACCCACAGTGGGCATACACCAGACTAACAGAGGCCTTCTGCTTCAGAAGGTGCTGTTTGCATAATTTCTTCGTTACATACTTCCAGATTACAAACGTAAAGAACAGCAATACACACATTTTGAGAGGCCTAGATGGATCACATGCGTGCCTATCAAAAATGATTTAAACATCAAAGACAAACACACACACAATAACACACATATTTACTGTCCACTAGAAAATAAAATGACCACTGAGAAGGTAACACCTGAGGATTCGTCCACCAAGGCAATGTATTAGGCAGACTATGTAGCCCCAAATATATCTAGGTCCTTCAACAAGACACTTGTGAATGATGGCTGATATGGCATGAGGGTCGTTGCAGGTATGATTCAAGATTTTGAGATGAGAATTCCTGGAGTTTTCAGTGGGCCCTATACTTACTGACAAGTGTCCTTATTTGAGGATGAGAGGGCTATTAGGTTGCAGGACGTAACAAGACAATGTAACTGCTGAAGTAGACTGATTACATCAGTTTTCAACATGGCCTAAGAGGCCGTGAGTGAGAGAATTCAAGAAACCCTACTTTGGAAGCTGAAACTAGATTCTCTCCTAGAGTCTGTAGAGGAGATACATTCCTATAAATACCATGATTTGGCGCAGTGAATCTGAATTCTATTTCAGACTTAAATACCAGAATTCTAAGGATGGAAATATGTGTTGTTTTGATTCGAAAATTTATCCTCTTCAAAATAGCATAGGAATCTCATGCCTCCAGGGAGGTGTATGTCCATCAGGACAACCCTAGTAACAGATCTGTGGCCCATGGATATGTCTGTGTTCAGGTATTTCTGTCAAGGAAAGGACTGAAGGAGCGGGTGCTGATCAGGGCTGTGCTTGAACCGAGCCCGCCTGTGAGCCCCTGGCTGGGAGGCCAGTTACTAATGATTTCCCTGTCAGAGCCTTAGGGCTTAGGAGACTGGAAATGAGCTGGAAACAGAAAAACTTCCTTGATTTTAATAATGGCCAGCTTCCCTTCTAGTTCATTTATTTAAAATTCACATACACAAGTTGTGAGGATTGGCTGCCCTTGTTGGTGAATGATGAAAACAAGACTGAGATCATTGTTTGTGGCAGAGCAGGGTGACTGCAGAGCTCTGGAGAAAAGGTGGTTTTCCTTGCAAACTGATGTGTAAAACACAAGGTGGAAGTTGTCAGAGACTAGTAGATTCATCCTATGTTGATTATTTATGAACATGCTCGCCAGCACATGATATTTTCCAGATGTATGAAAATTTTATTTTTAACACATTGGGAACAGCCAAAATATTCTGAAATACGGTTGGCCGGTTCACAACAACACCAGTTATTTCCGAGTATTCTCAGTTTTCACACTCTCACTAATCCATATGTTCGTTAATATGAAAAAAAGAAAAAAGACTATAGCTGTATTAGTCAGCCAACGGGGTGCTGATGCAAAGTGCCAGAAGTCTGTTGGCTTTTATAAAGGTATTTACTTGGGGTAAAGCTTACAGTTACAAGGCCCTAAGAGTCCTGCTCAATGTTTTCTCAGGAGAGTCAGTTGCCCCGAGTGGAAGCTGTAGGGAGGAGACCTCTGCCTGGGCTCCCTGGGCTTCCTGCCTCAGTCTCTGTCATAGGGCTCGTTCCTTCCAGGCCTGCTCAGCTGCTCAGCTGCTCTGTTCTCTTCAGCTGCAAAGTGACAGGTGAGTGACTCCTCTCTCCCCATGGCCCCAGGATGAAATGAAACAGAGCTCCCTCCTCTTCCATGTGTCTTCTTAAGTAAAGACTTTTGTATCAGTCCACCAAGGGGACAGCTCTCAGTATAACCTACCTGTCTGCCTCTCCCATTTCCCCTATGAATACTTTCTTCCATTTGTATGTTACATATATTAGAATTGATGAATATTGGTGCACTGCTACTTCTATCCTCTATAGTTTTGATTTTATTTACACTTTTCAGCATGCAATTTTATAGGTATTGGTAGAATGTATAATGGCTCATAACCATCATTACGATGTCATGCAGAACAATTCAGTTTCCCTAAAAATGTCCTGATTTCCAACTTCTCTTCTCTCCCCCTCCCAAAAGAAAGTCTGGTGACCACTTCCGTTGCATCAGCACTAAAAAGTTTCTGTTATTTGAATGATACAAGATCTACTTTGGTCCATGGTTGCATCCTTGCTTATGTTTGTTCATTCCTCTATCTTGAGTGTGGAATAGTGATGCTTGCTCTCCTTCAGAGAGCATGGAGGCTTAGATCTTATAGGGCAGATGAAGGAAATGTTTTGCTTGCAGTTGTAGATACTCCTTGCCTTTTGGGATCATTTTGTTAGTTGCTCTGGGCAAATTCAATGATCTGGAGAGTAGGTGTTCTTGCACCTCTGCTGAGATTCAGGGCTCAAGCAGGATAGGAAAAGCCTCAAGGTTTAAGTCTCTACCTTGCCCATTTTCAGCTGGTGTAATGGGTAGACTCTGTCATCTCAGTCAGGTGAAGTGTGCATTTGTTTGGTCAAGAAAGCACTGAGCTAATTTCAATGTAAGGGTCTTTCCTGGACTTTAATCAGTGAGTTGATGACATAGATGGCAGAATACTTCTACAATCAATGAGGAGATTGCCGTCAGCAACGAGTGACGTCTCATCCTTTGGTTTGAAATTCTTACAAGGAGAATGATCTCATCATTCAGAGAGAGAATCTCCATCTGTATGTAAGATAGCTAGCTTCTCCAGTGGGAGTTGTAAAACTGACTCTGCCCTCTGATTATTTTCAAGGACTTTAAGGACCCTCTGTTTCCACTAATCAAGAGGCTACTGACAGTTCATGGCATTGTTACCAGATTTTGTCTAGGTTCTTGACTGAGCTGCAGAAATGAATTTCAAGAGCTCATCGAGGGGAAAAAAGAAGAGCACATCTGTTGAGTTAGACCAATAATTTATTCAGGTCGGGTGGGAAGAGAAATGGGAGAAAATGACAGATCACAGGTCCCAAGTAGAGAGAAAGATGCTGAGAAGTGATCAAGCAGGCTGAGTTATAGACTACAGTTTCTCATTATAGTTTATAAGTGTCCAGGTTTGACTTGCATGTTGATCCATGTGGTAGAACTCAGCGGGAGAAGGGTGCAGAAGGCAGAAGCAGGGCAACCCAGCACTGGGACTGAGACAGGGGGAAGGCAAGAGAGCAAGAGAGCTTGGCGCTTGCGTTCAAACTGTAAATTATTCCACACTTTGCTAATGGTAGGGTACGTGTTGCAGCTGTTTGTTGTTTTGATTGATTTCCTCTCCCATCAATCCCCCAGGAGGGCCCAATTATTAAGTCCTTGGGGAATATCCTGGGCTTCTCCTGGCTCGTGGAGGAAATGGTCTTCTGGATGGCAGAACCGTTTGTGGGGTCCCGCAGCCATCTTGAGGTTACTGATGTCCCCGTGGACTCTTTGCCAGGTTCCAGATCTGACTCTTGACTCCCTGTCTTACTAGCTGGCTTCAGCATGAGTTGGCAATAGTGATCCAAAATATCATCCCATGGTATGACTCTTTCAATGTTCATAAGAGGCAGGGATCTGGCCTAGAGTGTTTTTAAGCCCTTAAGTATTTTGTGGAGAAAGAAGGTTTTGTTCTTGAAGCTACAGTTTTAAGATCTCTGAAAAGAAATTTGGGTCAGGATGAATTTATTGATTTGGGCCTGTTCGAGAAAAAAGTGGCACTCACTTGGGCCCAGAAACTGAGGCTTGCAGGCAGGCAGAAGTTTATTATGGGGAAGCTTTCTGAACGGAGGGGGTCTGAAGGACTTTGGCCCCTCGTGGAAGGTGCAGGTGTGAATTTATACAGTACCTCAATAGGCAGGAAATGCTAGCTCAAGGGAATGGGGTTAGAATTAGAGCCTGAGTATAGCCTGGGTTAAAAGTGAATTCTTCTGGTGCTTGGCCTGGGGGTAGTGGCCTAGGAGGTGGGTAAGCATTGCCTGGGAGGAGGGCTGGGACACTTGGATCATGTTCCCAGCACTGTCTATCCCCCTCATGTCCCAGCCTCTCCCCAGGAACCTGGGAATCAGAAAGCCAGCAGCCTGAAGCCTGTTCTGGAAGGGGGTTCCTGTCTTTTCCTTTGTGCTTGGCACTGAAGGAGCACGTGGGCCTTCACTACCAGTAAGAGGAACTCTTACTCCTCAAGCACAAGTCACGCTGATGAGGAAGCCTTTTCTGGCAGGGCAAGCAGGGCGAGGTGCAGGCAGTGGGAGCTTGCTGGACTTCACCCACACACGGCTCTGAGGAGGTGTGGCCTCTCTGTGAGGACTGTCAGCCAAGCTCAGCCTTGAGAAACCTGTGGCTTGCAGCACGCAGGAGGAGGGGGACACGATGTTTTTGCTCATCTACTGGCATCTCAGTTCACTCTAATGGGGAGCTTGATGATGCATTTATATTATAACATTGTCTATTTAGGGAAAAATAATATGCTAATGAATGACTGATACATGCCTGAAGTATTTTTTCTAAATTAATGTATCATGAGTACACTTTGTATGAAAAAAATCATGCATTATTCTGTTGTTTCATCATTTATATGTACTATATATTTTTGACGCTCTGTACATATGTGTGTGTATAAGAAATGTGATATTAAATTAAAGGGCTTTGCATAGAATCATAAGTTATAAAGGTCTTTAAGTGTACAGGCCTATTACTTGATGCCACATGAGATGGAGAGAAGAAAGTAGTTTCTTAGATGATACCCCTATGTCCATGCCAGGATTACCCACTTCCTCCTTTTCCTTGAGAACACGGGCCTCTACAGAGTGGTCCCAATTTTGTCTGGAAATTCTCAGACTGAGACCTTTACAGAGATGGACAATGCATGTTCTGTTCACAGTTTCAAGCACATTCTGAAGCAGAAAAAATCTCAGAATATACATGTACTCTTTTATAATATGTAGGAATGTGTATATGCATGTTCACCGAAAGGGAATAGCAATAAAAACATGATTTGAGCTTGAAACGTGGATACATAAAAGCAGTTCCTAGAACTGATGGACTTGAATGTAAAATATTTTAAGATGGTTATTCAATAATATTATTTAATTGAATTGAAAGGAAAAAGATATAGTGTAGATATCTTGGGTGACTGAAAACTCTTTCTTTGGTGGCAGAGTTTGGGAAGTAAGGAGATCATCTGGAGGCAGGTGATAATCATGGAAGCCTGGGAGAGAAGGTAGTGAGATAGAAGGAGAGTGAAGGAGGAACATGATTGCTCAGGGTAAGCCAAGATTTTATAGCAGAGACCATCGGGCTATCAGATTTACATTTTGTAGTTGCTGCAGAAAGCATGAGACAATGAATTCTACCAGTTCCATCTGTAGCATGGGGCAGGACAACATAATTTCTTTTGAGGAATTGGATCAGAATCGGAATAAAGACTTGAAGGATATACGAAGTTTCTTAATCATGTAAGTGGTTTCTAGAATTACAAATCCTTTCAGTTAATGAGGGAAGGTGATGGTGTACAGGATTACCTTGGGGAGAAG
Source organism: Dasypus novemcinctus (assembly GCF_030445035.2). Classification (NCBI taxonomy): domain Eukaryota; kingdom Metazoa; phylum Chordata; class Mammalia; order Cingulata; family Dasypodidae; genus Dasypus; species Dasypus novemcinctus. The sequence continues at coordinate 214,544 of NW_026688132.1, read as the reverse complement.
CCAGAAGATGGCACAGTGAGAGCATGGAAGGACTGGAAAGTTGACCCTAGGAGGACGTGCTGATTCCTGAGGTTGCCACGAGAATCCTCAGTTGTGGAGTGCTGTGTAGTCAAAGGTACACCTAGAGTTCAGGCCTATTATGCAGACCTACATGCTGTGACCATGGTCTCCCCACTGCTTAAATTCATGCCCACCAGTGGGAAGTCACCGACAGTCCCAGGTCCAGAGATCCCTGGTAGAGAGTGGGAGAAGCAGTGATTTCATGAGTAATGCAGAAACCTGGATCTGTTCTCGGTGATAGGAATCATGTTTTCTCCAAGATGTGTCAGCAAAGGAAGCTCCAGGTAGACACACACTCTCAAGGTGAACCTTAATGATGCAGTATGTAGTGCACATCTAACTTTTCCTTTCAAATTGAGCAATTAGACATGGAGGGGACATTTCTACTCGTGACGTCTCAATACCAGCCCAGGGATCACTGAATTGAGCAGCCTGGTGTGTGTCTGTTTGGTGAATGGGCTATTGTCTCTCAGTGGAAAGGATTCACCAATCAGCGATTTCCTAGAAGTCAGTTGGACAGAAAGAGTTTTCTGAGTTGATCCTCATGCTTTAAGTCCTCCTTGTCCCACAGGACTAACACCACTGTCCTCTGCTGAATACCCCATCCAGGATTAGGTTGCCTCATACCTGACAGTTCCTTAGATTAGCTATTTGTCTATTAAGAATTGCCTGCATTGTTAATTAATTAGCAATTGTAGCACTAGGCAGTTGAAGGGTGTGAAAAATACGGCTATAGGAAACTGAAAAGTGATCTCAAACTTCCTTTTTTAATGAAGACTGTGTTTATGGCAAGATTGCTAAAATTTTATAACACTTGAATCAGTAATAATAACATAATGAAGAAGTTTTGAGGCACTAGTCAATGAGAATACTCAGAATTCATTTTGTTGTGCAGCCATTTTGGTACTGGCTCTGTCAAGGTATTCCATATTTCTACCTTAAATAAATTGTTGAAAAAGTAACTTTCTGTTGAAATGCAGGCCATTTCATTTGTATGCCGGGATTGTGTCACCATTTTTTAGTCTTTCCTGTATTATATTACTTCAGTTTAAAATCTTTACATTCTTCAAGACTTTTCAGAATTATTTATAGTGTTATAACATTGGTATGTTTTCATTCTCAGAACCAGTCTTTACAACATAGCATTGGGTTGTATAACAGCAGAGTGCAACATGCTTGGTTCTGGAAGTGGAGTGCTGGATAAATCTCATTCCTTCCCAGGGGCTCAGTGTTAAATTTAGGTGCTGATGAAGTAGTGTCATAGTCTATGGGGTGGGAGCAGCCAATGGAACCCTACAACAAATACTTTATATGAAAAAAGGGAATCTATACTGACAAGGTAATAGTGAAATTGTGGAGAATGCAAGGAAAATTTTAGGTAAAGCATTACTTGACAATAGAAAATGATCAATAAATAAACTTCATAGGCATAATTTTCAGAAATTTGGGGGGGAAAATGTCCACACTTTGACCAAGTTCATTACCATGCAGAAATTCCAGGTAAATGGGTCAAGTTAACTCGAGGATTTTGGAAGGAACCCTGAAAAGAGCAGAGGTGCAAGAGAGCTTTCACCTACTCAAACACTCCCTTGGTGAGAACATTTAGAGTTCAAAATTAATTAAAGTCTATTCCTTTTCCCGTGAATAACTTACTGCAATAAAAAACACAGGAAATATATAGACATATATCTGTGTAACTATTACTACCAAGTGGATAGTGAATGCCCCCAGTTTTCCTCTTCTACCTCTGTAATTCATAACTCAAGCCCCTTCTCTTTTCTTCTGGCAATGTTTGATCTCCCTGTTCAACTCGTTTCCTTGAATTATGCCTTAAACTTGGAACATTTCTAGTGTAAAATTCACAGGTATTCACTTTATTCACTGGATATGTATCACCATCACAGTGTCCATATTAGAAAGCAGTCATCACTATTTTAACTTGTATAGCTTCTCTTCATTCTCTCCTGAATCCCATTAAACCCTGTGTTAAGTCATTTCCCTCATATCTCTTCTGAGTCAGTAGAGGAAAGGTACTGGGGGCCGTGCTGGGGCTCCCAGGGCACAGAAGAAAGGCAAAAGGGAAAGTCATGATGTCTTCCACCTTGCTCAGTGTCAGTCTAGGCTCTGCCCACACTGATGGGCATGTCTCTAAGAACATAGCTTGTGATTTTCAGAGTAGGGAGGGAGCCAGAAACTTGAAGCTGGAGGTGAGATGAGAGAGGAAGCCCAGGACCCTTGCAGGAAGGCCCGTCCCTCCCTCCACTCCCTGCACCTGGGAAGAGCTTCAGCTCGTTGGTCCTGATCCCACTCAGTCCAGCCCCTCCTGGGCTCCCTGAAGGACCGACCTGGTTCTGGCCTCGCACTCCCTGCCTCACCGCCTTTGCCTTCTCTCCTGATGACTACTGAGCCCTCAGATCTCAGGTGTTTGTGTCGTAGAGGCACGTTCATTAGGTTTTCTTGGGAAGGGCACTCAGCTTTCCACTGTCCCATGGAGTACCCATGACTCTTGATGAAATACTTAGTGCTTCACCTGTTTATGTGATTTCAGCATTTTCCAAGGGAGAGGAACTCACTTGGCCTGCATTCCTGCACATGCACAGACGCTGGACCCTGGGACCCATTGGCTATCTCCATATCTTTGTGTGTACATGTAAAATATGGCCAGAAGAGCTATAGATTAATACCAACAAGAAATTCCAAGGCATTCAGATCAGTTGGCCTTTTGTGCATCAGTGATATTTCTCCATGGTAAAACATAATTTATTTTAATATTGTCATCCCATAGAGTTTCTTCTTACACAGAGAATAAGAATATTAATGAGAGAAACCCATCTGGTACAATGAAGGGTAGGAATGGAGTAGTTTCATTATGTCAATCCCATCATTTTGCATGTGAGTGTCACTGTATCAGACAGGAAGGTCTTAGAGGCTATGAAGTTGGGTGAGCTGAAACTCCTGATTCCGGCATAGATTTCCCACAAACAGATGGGGTGGAGACAGAGGAACAGGTTGAGTCATAAAGCAAATTTATAAAGCAGAATCTAGTGTGGTAGCAGTGGGCTCTAGGAATGGATTTTGTGGATAGGGGAAAAAGGTGAGATGACATGGATGGACTGCAAGGCGGTGGCACATGGAATCGGGAAGGGGATCCAGAGGCTATGACAGCAACAAGGCAGGCATGTCTTCCTGGAGCCAAAATAGAATTTGTCTTAGTCGAGAGGGTGGTGGCAGTGGCCATGTATTCACTGGGATGGGCCCCAGGGGGAGGGGAGCCGAGGAGTGAGAGTCAGGAGAGGAAGGACCATGGGTGTGGGGATCCCCGTGCTAATTCTCGGGGGATCAGTTTCAGGAGCAGGTTCTTAAACATCCACTTGCCTGGGTGTCATGAAGTTACTGAGTATGTATCGATCAGAGTGAGAACGGTGATGTGGGGTATTCCTAGGAGAAGAAACAGGGCCCTGCCAGTAACCCCTCTCTCTCATCCCACTCTTCCATCTGTCCTCGCTGGCCTGTAGCCTGGATGTCAGCACCCTTGTCCTGCACTGGGAGCCAGGCCTAATGCATAGAATACTCAGGAGTTCTTCCTGCACTTTTAATTCAAGCAAGTAAGTCATAATAGAGGTTTATTTAGCATAAAACTTACGTTTCTGAAGATATGAACTGTGCAATTCGGTGCACCAGCCGAGGTGCTTTCTCACATTGTCAACCCCTGGTGATCCTCAGGTCCTGCCCCATGGCACAGCTGGCTGCCTGTCTCTGCCGAGATCCCTGCCTTCCCCTCCAGAGTCTACTGTGTCCTGGAGATGTGCTGTGGGCAACCAGGCATAGGGCTTGTCTCTCATAAAATAATCAGAGAAGGAAATGAAGAGCTGCTTTATGGATGTTTGCATTTCTTTTTTTTTTTGTCAATTATGGTAAAAGAGAGACAATTAAGTTTGAAAGGGTTTAAATCAGAGGGGAAAAAGGGAGATTATATGGCACACTTGTTCTATGACACCTGCAATTTCTACAAGTATAAAGATAGATAGTTTTATTAAATATAAGGACAGTACAGGTACAAACGAACACCTGACTTCTTCTACAAGGTGACATTATGATAAAATATATACATATATACACACAATTGTTAAGGGTGGCTTGCCTGTTTCACAGTGGTATAGTTATTTCTGGCTTGATTGCCTTTTGCTTCAGAGTCTTTCAGTATAATTGCAGCGGTGTTGTCAGGTAGCATGGCAGAGCTGTAAATGTGGGCAGCACATCTGAGACGGGTTTCAAAAGAAGATTCCCAGGCCCACCAGTCCCGAGTCTAGCAAGGCTGATTAGAGGCACCGCTGCAGAGCAGGGAGCTAAGAATGGATTCTCAGGTGCTCTTGTACTGGTTCTGGACGCTGCTGTATATTTACAATGTGGTGGTACATTTGTGGCTCGTTGGGTCCTTCCTGGTGGATCTTGGAGATTCATATCATGAGCAGAAAGTTTTGGTGGTGGCACAGATGGATGAGACTCTGTTTGTAGAAATTTCAGAAAATGTTCTGAGAAAGAACTATGAAGTACACGCTGTCGACTAGGTTTCAGAGATGTATTGGGAACACTTTTTGATCCTCCTCCAAGCCAACCACTCATCCACCTGGTAACTGCACCCTGGCCATCAGTGAACAACTCTTCCATTTCCTCCTTTTTCATACCCAGACTGCTTCCCATTAATCTTAATACCTCAGAACGCTTGGTTTTTGGTGCCTGAAAGTATCTAATAAAGAGCTTTCTCATTAGGACTTTGTCCACTTTTCCTTCCGTGCTCTTTAGTACGTTCGTCAATTTCTTTTGTACCTCATCCAGCCTTTCTTCTTGGTATGCATTTTGTGTTTTAAGATTTTTAACTTGTTCTTCCTTCAGAGTTAACTGTTCTCTCAGTCTTGTTGCTGAGTCCAATGCAGCATTCGCCTCATCCAAACGTTCCTGTAATGATGAAAGTTTTCCTCCCAGATTTTCTGCCTTTGTCTTCCATTCCCCCAGAAGGTTGTTTTGCTTTGCTAGTTTGGCAGAATACATGGCTTTTTCCTCTTGCTGGAAACGGTCTAGTACCCCCTGCAGGTTGGCTAAGGAGAGAGCATACTGCTTTACTTGTTCTTGTGAGATGGAAAGCTGCTGTGCAGTTTCATCCCTCTGTGCAGAGACTGCATTCAGTTGGAGCTGCAATGATGCTACCTGCAAACTGGCTTGACGCCTTGCGTCCGTCATTGCATCAGAGGATGAAAGTAGCTTGTCTTCCAGTGCTGTGACTTTCTTTCTTAGGCTGTTCTCCCTGTCTTCTGCAGCCAAAGCTTCACGAGTAGAAGAGTCTTGTGATTCTAAAACATGCTTATGCAGGCTCGCTAGCTCCCAGTTTAAGTGTAATTCCTTGGTATGTAAATGTTGTAGCTCATTCTGCAGGGCACTGTTTTCCATTTGTTTCTGTTTCAGGGCCAACAGGACTTGATCTCTCTCCTGTTGAAACACAGCTGCCTTCTCCTGCATGGATTTCACTGCATTTAAAAGCTGATCTAACTCCCCAGTCTTGTCCTGTTCCTTTCCTTTGAGTAGTTGTTCCAAAACAAGAGCCTTCTCCTTCATTGCCTGGCACTCAAACTCCCTTTCTTGCAGCATGATTGAAATCATGGTATTAGCCTCTTGTAATGCTTGATGTTCTGTTTCCTTTACCCTGGATGTTTCTGCTATTTTTTCATTTTCCTCTTTCAGTTTAGAAATGTCCATTTCTAAAATTAATATTCTCTCCTTCAGGTTTGTCACTGCCTGCCTTAAAAGTTCATTTTCCTTCACTTTGTTAGTGAAATTCTCATTTAACGAAAGGAACTTGGCACTGTTGGCTTCGATTAAGAGGTCTTTTTCCTTAAGTAACTTTTTAAAAACATCTTGTTTGTCCTTTATCTCCTTAACTTCTGGATCATTTTGTTCATGTTCTTTTCCTTCTAGCTCTGGGGTGGCAGCAATTAAATGACATAATCTGTGATTCTTTTCCTGTAGAGTTCTGATTGTTCCATCTTTTTCCTGCAGTGATTTTCTTAACTCTTGTAACTCTTGTTGAAGTAATTTAGAAGGCTCCCTCAGTACATCAGATTTAGTGTCCCTAAGAGATTCTGCTGACTGTGAAACAGGTGATGGTCCAGAGGAGAGCTGTGGTAAAATGATATCAAGTTTTCCTAAAAGAAGATCCTTGGTGTTGCAAAGCTGCCCTAGGCTGTGCTGAACTTGTGCTAATTTCTTCCCAAAATTTTTGAGTTTGCTTTCGTTCTGCTTGTACCGTTGGATTAGTTCAGTACGCTCTCCTTGGAATCTACAGTTATTTTCACTATCAACCAAAACCTGAGCCTGAATTTGATGAAATTCCTCCTGTACTTGGGTTGACTCACAGTGTATGTTTTGTACTGTGGTCATCACTTGCTGTTTCCACCCTTCCATTTCCTTTACTTGTTGCTTTAATTTATCCCGTTCCTGCAGTATCTCCTCAAAGTGATGACTGTTAACACCTCCGTCCTCGTTACCAGTGCTGGATGCATGTAAAACAGTCAGTAAAGTCTGACATTTCTGACTCAATGCATCTATTTCAATGTCTTTTTCTCGAATGATATATGATAAATTATGCACAGTTTCTCTAAACATATTCTGGTCACTACTTTCAAATCGAGTGCACAAGGTTTTATTTTCTTCTTGCAGCTTCCTAAGGACTGCTTCTTTGTCAGAGACTATGTCCACCATTTTGTGGTATTCTCTTTTTAGGTGGCTATTTTCCCTAGTCCTCTCACTGAGAACAGCTAATACGTGTTCTCTCTCCAGGACAAAGGCCTGCATTTGCTGTTGGAGATAAGCAGCATCCTGGGTGTAGGGAGCTGAAGAGGTTCTTGCATGAAGAGCTTGTATTTCCGAATCTTTCTGCTGGATTATGTGAGTTAGTTTCACAAGCTCCTCTTTGGACAGCTGATCAATCTGCTTTCTTAAAGAGATATTCTTTTCGTTTAGAATTTTAATCTCTAATTCCCTTTCTTTTATCCCCTTTACTAACATTTCAATTTCACCTTTAGATAAATCAAGCCTTTCACTTCCATATTCTATTTTAAGGCTCTCAGCTTTCTTTTCAACAGAAATATCCAAATTCTCTGTTTGAAGTCCCTGTCTTCCTTCCTGCATCTGAGTTCTGACTTGTTCAATAGTGTCTTGCAAATTCCTTGTTTCCTCATCCTTCTCTAAGCAAAGCTGGGCCTGGGAGGTATTCATTTGCTCATGCTGGTATTGAAACTCATCCCTTTCCTTTTTGTGCTCCTCTAAGAACTGAAGCCGTTGAATCTTACTCTGGTTTTGATCTTCAGTTGTCTTTTGATGATGTTGTGTTTCCTCTTGAAGATCACCCTTTACCATATACAGTTGAGATACGTCAGACTCAGTGGCTGGCTGCAGATTCTGCACCTGCTCCTGTAGCACAGTCTGTCCTACTCTAAGATGACTGATGTCTGCATCTTCCTCTTGTAATTCATTTTGGTAACTTGTAGATCGCTGCTTGTCTTGAAGCTGTGAGGCTTCATGCTTCTCTTCTAAGCCTGCACAGTATTTAAGTCTCTCATTCACTGATTTTAAGGTTGAATGAATGGATTCGCTCTCCTCTCTGCTCGAGTTAGGTAAAGCTGCTTCCACGTCCTCCATGCCTTCCTTCAGCTCCCCTCTTGTCAAGTTAGACCTCTGTCCAGTGAGAGAAGCCAGGCTGCCCCTCCATCTGCCCAGAGTTTGTCCCAAGCTGGAGCCGAGGTCACCAAGCCAGGACGACATCGCTGTGGGTCAAGGACCTACACAGTCTGCTGTGAGTGAAGCAGCCGATGTGGTCAGACTCTCCCACCAAGTGTCCTCCAACTGCTGCCTTGACGGAACTAGTCCAAATCTAAGCACTCAGGATTCCACAGCACAGTGAGGGGTTGCTGGGCAACACCAGGTTCAGGGGCTCCCCCTAGCTGCCCGGCTCTGCCCAGAAACACCAAGACCTGGCCTGGGACTTGACCACAGGCCTCCACCAGTGACTCAGTCAGGTCCACGGAGCCTCCGCTCCTTCCCACACCTTCCCCCCATCTGAATGGGCTTTTTCTTCCTCTGCTTTCCTGACTTTCCCCGGTTCCACGGGCAATTCCTGCCGCCTCCACCCCAGTGCAGGGACACCTGCCCTGAGAGCAGCAGTGGCTTATTGGAGTCCAATTTTATGACAGTTGATTTTTAGTTTGTTTTCTCTACATTTTAATCTGTTTAGGGCAAGAATATGCCTCGTACTTATTTCTCTTAGAAGTATATTTTTTATTCAAAAATAAATATTTTGTAATACTTGGAAAGGAAAAAGTGAAAAAATAGAAAAAATGGAATTCATTTCAAATTTTTAAAATGTGTGTTCACCTCTTTTAGAAATGCGCAGTCTCGGGCAACATCCCAGATCTGCTGATTCAGAAACAACGTTTAAGAAGATAAGCAGGTGTTGTGCTCATTAATGTGTGAGAAGCTCAAAATTGTAACGATTTTAAGATGCAGCATTTTAATTATGGTATTTATTGACTGTCTTATTTTAGTACAAGTGCTGGACACTTTGCCTAGTGCTTCGTATGCATTTTCTCATTTAATTCTCACACGGGCTATTCTAGCTCTCTTACCTTTTCTTACCAATTTTAAAATAAACTTGTCAATTTCTCCAAAAAATCAGTGCAATTTTCATTGCAGCCATTCAGTTTATAGATTAATTCAGAATAAACTGACATAACATTAAGGTTTCTAGCCCATCAAAAAGGTCTATCTCAGGCAGCGGACTTGGCCAAGTGGTTAGGGCATCCTTCTACCACATGGGATGTCCGTGGTTCAAACCCCGGACCTCCTGGACTCGTGTGGAGCTGGCCCATGCGCAGTGCTGATGCGCGCAAGGAGTGCCCTGCCACACAGGGCTGTCCCCCTCGTAGGAGTGTCCGCCGCATAGGGGAGCCCCATGCGCAAGGAGTGCGCCCCGTAAGGAGAGCCGCCCAGCACCAAAGAAAGTGCAGTCTGCGTAGGAATGGTGCCGCACATCCGGAGAGCTGACACAGCAAGGTGACAGAAACACGGATTCCAGCCCCTCTGACAACAAGAGGAGCGGACAAAGAAGATGCAGCAAACAGACACAGAGGAGCAGGGTGGGCGGGAGAAGGAGAGAGAAATAAATAAATGAATAAATCTTTTAAAGAATTTTTTTAAAAAGAGAAAGTTATATCTCTCTGTTCATCTAGGTAGTCTATATTTTTCATTTAGGTTCTCTTTTATTTCTCATAGAGATACTTTATAGTTTGTAATTTTTTGAAAAAATATTTCCATTAGAAATTTGTGGTTTTACAGGACAGTCTTACATAAAATTAAGGATTTCCAAGTACTACCTCATCACCAAGCCATTGTGTTGGTATAGAAGTTTTGTTAGAATTCATGATAGTTACAATTAAGGAAAGAGTAATGAATTAATACATCTCCTTCAGTAAATCAGACTGAGATAAATTTATAGTTTTTTCACACATCGTCTTCAGCCCCTATTATTTTTGAGATATTCAGATAGTTGTGCGTGATATTGTAATGACATATACAAGCCATTGTACAGTTGTCAAAACATAGGTAATTGTGTGGTCCAAAATGTAAAGCGTAACGTAAACTATACACCACTCTTAGCAGCAATGCTTCAGTCTGTGTTTATTTATTTATTTTTTAATTTTTTAAAAATTGATTTTGTAAAAATATTACATTAAAAAAATATGAGGTTCCATTCAACCCTGCCACCCCCACCGCACCCCTCCCCCCCCAGCAACACTCACTCCCATCATCCTGACACATCCATTGCATTTGGTAAGTTCAATCTGTGTTTATTAATTGCAACCAATATACCATATTGATGAAAGATGTTAATGGGTAAAAGTGTAGAAGCAGGAAGTTTGGGGTATATGGGAATCCCTGATATTTTTGATGTACCATTTATATAATCTAAAGCCCCTTTTATTTTCTTGTTACAATGTCTATAATCCATCATGTACCATAAGGTTCACTGTGTTGACATACAAGCCTTTGTGCAAAATGTCCACTTTCCTAGGATTCTCATGATGAACCTTCTTTAAAGCCTTTACCCCAGTGAAAACACTATTATTTTAGAATTCCCTGTTCATGTTTCACTCTTTGCTGCCACTGGACCTTTGCACATGTCATAGAACCTACCTGTCATATTCTTTATCCGCTCATATCTTGTGTTGTTTTTCTTTATTGATCTCTGTCCCTTTATGTTTCCTATCTGACTTGGAATCCCCTTCCTTTCCAGAACTTGCTCTTCCAGAAAAGCAACTCTCCTTCCAACTCTGACCATTCCCTTGCAGTTTGATCCCCTTAACAATTTATTCAATTTATAACATTCATAGATCTTGTATAATATATGAATCTTAATTCAGCAGTCCTGTCATCATATAGTGATTCCATTAACAAAAATGTTGTAGGTTGTACGTAAATGTAATATTTCTTTAAAAGGTTTGCATTATGCATTGGCAGTGATTCAACTCAATGAATTTGGATTTTTTTCCATGCTATATTTTAAGGAACATTATTATGCAAGTTGAGTTACATCTATAATTTGTTGGCTGTCAGGATGTTCTGGTGGATTCCTAAGAATGGTTCCCTAGACTGGTTTGGGTATGTTACTTTGGCCCTATTTCTATTCTTCCTTAGTATCATGTATTAGGTACAGCAATCAATAAATGCTAAGAGTGGTCAACCATGTGTAAGATCAGATGCCTTTGATTTAAAGATTGTGTGCCTTTGATTTTCCTGGTTTAGATTCCTGTTTTTAAAATACTTTAGATCGTTTTGAAGAGAAGCTGTATCCATTTTCATGGTTGGCATCTAATTCAATGCGTAGTCAAAGAGTGACTCATTCTCGTTGCATATTTCCTGTTAAATCAATGTATATATGCCAGTCTTCCACTCACTAACCAAATATTTCTTCCCATTAGATGTATATTTTCATGTCGTTGGACTCAAAGCTTGGTACAATCACAGAATATTAGATATGGCATCAAGTCGTGGCTTTGCTACTCAGTAGCTGGGTGAACTTGACCATGCCATTTAATTTCTGCATTCCTGTTATTTTATCTGTGAAATGGGGGTGATATTTATTTCGCCACCTGCCACATATGATTATTGTAAGGATCAAAATGAAACTGAAGTTAATGTGACCTGAAGAGACTTGAGTGACTGAATCCTGAGGTTGCACAGCCAGGAGAGCAATAAAGCCAGGACTGAGCTGAGGGCTGCTTGTGCCTTGGTGACTGTTTCAACACAACTTTGTTCTGTACCTTGGTAGATAGTCTCTGTGTGAGTTTGTTGACATAAGCTTTGTGAAAGTGCTTTGTAAACTAGAAAGGACACAACCAATCCACGGTTCACAGGATGGAGGAATAGAATATGGATTAGAGTGGACTTACTGATATTCTATTCATGAACTATTGTGATTAGTAATGGAAGAAAATGTGGCATTGGTGTGGAGAAAGTGGCCATGGTGGCTGCTGGGTGTGGGGAATGAGAGGAAGAGATGAGATGTGGAGGTGTTTTAGGGACTTGGAGTTGTCCTGGGTGGTGCTTCAGGGACAATTACCGGAGATTGTATGTCCTCCCATGGCCCACTGGATGGAACGTGGGAGAGTGTGGGCTATGATGTGGACCATTGACCATGAGGGGCAGCGATGCTCAGAGATGTATTCACCAAATGCAGTGAATGTCTCATGATGACTGAGGAGAATGTTGCTATGGGGGGAGGAGGGCGGTGGGGGGTATATGGGGACCTCATATTTTTTGAATGTAACATTAAAAAAATAAAGACAAAAATAAAAAATAAAAAAAGAAATAAATGTAAGTTGATAGTTTCTTATATGTCTGTCAAAGAATTTTGTTATTTTCCAAATGTTTGTCTAAATTCAATGATGTCCATCATAGAGAGGTTCTTTATTTTAATCTACTTAGAAAAAAACATACAAGTGTTTTCCCCTTCCACTCCCTACCTTCTCCTGCCCTGCTTTTTTTTTTTTTTAAATCTGTATTCTTCTGTATCTATTTCTCTCTCTCTTTCTCTTTTTGTCTTTTCTTCTCGTTTTTTCTCCTCTAGGATTCTTTGGGATTCGCTTCTGGGGACCTCTGATGTGCAGAGAGGTTCCCTGTCAGTTGTGGCACTTCAGTTCCTGGTTTTTTCTGTGTTTCTCCTTGACTCTCCCCTCCATCTCCCTTTTTTTTCTTGTTGCATCATCATCTTGCCGTGTGACTCACCCGTGTTGCTACTGGCTCACCATGTGGGCACTTGGCTCGCCACGTGGGCACTCACATAGGCACTTGGCTCGCCACGTGGGCACTCACACAGGCACTTGGCTCGCCACGTGGGCACTCACACAGGCACTTGGCTCGCCACGTGGGCACTTGCGTGGGCACTCGACTTGCCACAGCGGCACTTGGCTCACCACGTGGGCTCTCGTGCAATCACTCAGCTCACCACACAGGCATGCTTTCTCTTCTTTTTCACCAGGAGGCCCCAGGGATCAAACCCAGGTCCTCTCACCTGATAGGCAGAAGTCCTATCACTTGAGCTACAACTGGTTCCCCCGAGTGTTTTTGTTAAGTTAGCAATATCTAAACAATTTATTACTTAACACATCTTGGAACTTACAAAAAATATATTCTATGCTTCCCTGAGTCTATCGAGTTTCTTATCTCAATATGTTTACCTTAAACATGGTCCCCCAAATAATGTATGTATATTCTTCCTAATTATATCATTCCTTCAGTGGAAACAGTGAAAAGATAAGTTCTTCTCAGTATGTTAACCTTAAAAGATAAATACTGTATGTATATCCTGCATATCTTCATTGGTCTTTCAGTGGAAACAATGGAAAAATAACTGGACTGGCTTAGCTTGTCCACATTCATCTTGGTAGTGAGTCTGTCTGCCTTTCTACAGATCCATTGTTATGGTGTATCCTTTTTCCCGGGTGCACTGTCAGCCAAATTTCAACACAGTCTTCTCTTTTTGGTCAGTTGTACTAGGCTGCTTGATAGTACATGTCCATTCAGTGAGTCTCAGTGGATGTCTTTTTGGGTTTTTTCCATCTACTGAAAGTAGCTCAACATTTCTACCTGATATATTCTTACCTTGTGATTTTTAGGTAGAGGATATTTCACCAAATTACAAATCAATGACTTGTGTCTGAAGTTAGCATTTGTACTAACCATCCCATTTCCTCAAATTCTTTTAAAAAATTATTTGTATTGTGGCAACCTATGTAACATAAATTTTGTCATTTTAACCATGTTTATGCCTGCAATTCAACAGCATTAATTACACTGGCAATGTTATACTGCCGTTACCACTATCCATTACCAAAACTTTTTCATCACTTCAAACAGAAACTCTGTGTCCACTAAGCAATGACTGCCCTTTCCATCTCCCACTGGCCCCTGGTAACCTCTACTCTTCTCTTTTTCTCTATGGCTTGGTTTACTTTAGCTGTTTCATGGTAATGGACTCAGAATATTTGTCCTTTTATGCCTTGCTGCTTTCATTTAACATAATGTGTTGAAGTTCCTTCCGTGTTAGAGCATAAATCAAAACTCCTTTTTATGACTAAATAATATTCAACTGTATATGTGTACCACAGTCTGTTTACCCATTCACCTGCTGATAAACATTTGGGTCATTTTTACCCTTGGCTATTGTGAATAATGCTCTTCTGAACATTGTTGTCCAGTTATCTGAGTCCCTGTTTTCAGTTCTTTTCAATATATACCTAGGGACAGAATTTCTGGGTCATATGGTAATTGTATGTTCCACTTTTTGAAGAATGGCCAGATGGCAGCATTTTACATTCCCACTGTCAATTCAGGAGGGTTCTGTTTTAGTTTCCGTGCTGCTAAAACAAACACCTTGCCAGGGTGTGACTAACAACCGGAATTTATTGTCTAAAGACTTCGGAGCCTACAAGTCTTGCTTCTTCCTGGGGTTGGTGTCTTCTAGCTGGCCTGCAGTCTCTGTGGTTCCTTGATTTTCCATCACATGACAATGCACATAGTAACGTCTTCTGTTTTTCTGTTCCAGTTTCCTTTGATTGTTGGCTTCTGGCTGTTCCCCGGGGCTGCTTTCCGTGTGTCTAGTTTCCTTTGCCCATAAGGACTTCAGCTACATGGATCTTCATTCATTTGAGCACACCTTAACTAATAACATCTTCAGGGTTCCTGTTTACAAATGAGATCATACCCATGGGACCAGGGGTTGGGACCTGAACGTGCCTTTTGTCATAGCTATGATTCAATCCCCAACAGTCCTCCCTTGCTACCTACCACCAAAGGATATGCTCTTCACAAATGCAAAATACGTGAGTTCCTTCACAACATCCCCAAAACCTTATGCCATTTTAGAACAATGCTAAGAATAAACTCTCAAATAAACTCTCAGCAAAATCTGTCACGGGTATGGTCCATCCTGGGGCAAAATTCCCCTTTCAGATGGACGTGGAAACCTGGAAAACCACTTATCGGCATCTAATGTACAATGGTGGAGCAGGCGTAGACCAAATATTCCCATTGCAGAAAGGACAAATTAGCAGGAAAACAGAGGTCATGGGTTCCATACGATTCTAAAACCAAGCAGGGAAAACTCTATTAGCTCTCAAGATATGAAAGCCACCTGTGGCTTGATGCTTAGTCCATTGTGCCTGATAGAGCAGCAGCCCACCTCTTCTAAGCCTTTGTGTAGAGGCCCTGCTCTCCCCAAACACTGGTTCCACACTCTCCGAGCATTGGAATGGTGGCCCGGTTCTCCATTAGTACCCAAGTCCAGCGCACAGCCCCACGATCTCCAAGCTGTGGGTGGTGGCTCTCTCCTTGAACAACATGGCACAAGACTCACCATCTCTAAGCACATCAGTTCAGGCCTTCTCTGTTCCCCTCAGTCCAGGCTGGCAGTGGTTCCACTCATACAAGATTGGAGAAAACCTTGTTGGCTTTGCGTGTGGTTCAGGAGGAGCCACACCATCAGACAATAGAACAGTCCACAGATCCTGCCTGGGCAAGTGCATTTCCGGTCCTGACCTCCACTGAAATGGCCGAGTGGACCCCTGTTCAGCCACACCTTCTTTAGCGTAGGGTGTTGGGTTTCACCCTTACCTGGACCCTGTCTTCTGGGAACTCTCTGAAAGCTCAGGAAGTCTCTGATAGAGCCATTTCTGACCCTAGTTTCAGAAACATTATCTGGATAAACTGAGAATTTTTCAAATCATCAATCACTGTTTTATTTGTTTATGTGTATGTGCTTAACAATTCAATCCTCTGTTTCTCTCTTTCCTCTCTGATTTCACTATGAGCTGCGAGGAGAAACCAGGCTGTACCTTCCACATTTAGCTGGGATATCTGTCTCCTCAGCTTAATGTCCAAGTTCATCACTCTAAAATTCTGCCTTCCATCCAACATCAGAAACTCAGTTTTACTAAGTTCTCTGCTGTTTAGCAAGGATTGGGTCTTTTCAAACTTCCAATGCCACAGTCATCATTCTCTTCGAAGGCCCTGCCGGTGGTACCTTTAACATCAGTTCTACTCACATTTTGTTCATGATGAATTACGCATTCTCCAAGATGATAACAAACTTTTTTTCCAGCTCTCACTCATTTTTTGAATGCTCACAATTCTTCTAGCCTTTACTCCATACCTATTACAAAGCTGTTCCCATATTTTTAGGTATTCGTAATAGGAGCACCTCACTTTCCGTTCCCAAAAACTCCTTTAGTGTCTTGGCTGCTAAAACAATTCCCATGAAGTCATTTGCCTGAACAGCAGGAGTTTATTGGCTAAGACTTTCAGAGACTGGAAGGCTGGCTCCTTCCTGGGGTCAGTGTCTTGTGACTGGCTGTGTTCTGTGGTTCCTCGGCTTTTCTGTCACATGACAAAATGCACAGGGTGGCATCTTCTCTTCCCTCTTCTGGACCCATTGACTTCTAGCTGCTGACTGCTCCCTGTGGCTTCTCTCCCAGTTTCCAGTTTCCTTTGCTTAGAAGGACCTCGGCCAAATTGGATTAAGGCCCACCTTCATTCAGTTTTGACACACCTTAGGTAATACCATCTGCAAAGGTCCTATTTACAAATGGGTTGACACCCGCAGGGCCCGAGATCGGGACCTGATCATGCCTTTTGGGAAGGGGAGGGCATAATTCAATTCCAACAGGAATTTCTCCACATCCCCATCCACACTTGTTATTTTCTGGAGTTTTATTTTCTTTCACTAATAATCATTGAGTATGTGTCAAGGGGTATCTCATTGTGGTTTTGATTTGCATTTCCTTAATAACTTATGATGTGGAGCATCTTTCCATGTACTTATTGACCATTTGTATGTATTCTTTGAAGAAATGTCTCTTGAAGTCCTTTGATCATTTTCTTTTGGGTTGTCTTTTTATGGTATTAAAAACTTTCTTCGTATGTTCTGGGTAATAAGCCCTTATTGGAAGTATGATTTGCAACTATTTTCTCCCATTCTGTAGTTATCATTTCATATTCTTGATAACACCCCCACATTTTTTTTTTTTTGGATGATGTCCAGTTATCAGTGTTTCTCTTCTGTTGTTCAGGCTTTTGGTATCATATCTAGGAATCCATTACAAAATCCAAGGTCCTGGAAAATTTCCCCTTTACTTTCTTCTAACAGTTTTATGTTTTAGCTCTTGTATTAAGGTCATTGATCCATTTGGCATTAATTTTTGTGTATGATGTGAGTGCCTTAACGGTAGGCCCTAATTAGCAATTTGTCCTCCTGTGATGGAGTTAGACTCAGATATGACTTTCTACAATGCCTCTTCTGTCCCTTTTTATTGAACTTCTGGTGGATGCTGGGTTTGCTGTATGCCCAGGAGACTTCAATCTCTGGGCTGTCCAGGTTCCACCTGAGCCCTAAGTCTCAGTGGTATTGCTGCACCACCTACACTCCACTTCATTGGACTTACCCAGGTCAGCTGAGAGGGAGATGAGGATGGACAACAACCACACCAGGGAACCAAGACAGTCTACGGCTGTGGGCACGAGAGTCACATCCACCAGCCATGTGGGAAAGAAGCCCCTTCTCAATCGAGAGAAGGAGTGAGCATCGCCATCCCAGGGTCCTAGGGATAGACAAAGAAAATATGGACTAGAGTGGACTTAATGGTATTCTACAACAGAATTATTTTTACTCTAGCAATAGGAGCAATTGTATCATTGATGTGGACACAGTGGCCTCTGGAGTTGCTAAACGCAGGGAAAGGGAAAAGGAGGTGTGATGCAGAGGCATTTTCAGGACTTGGAGATGTGCTGATTGATATTGCAGGGACAGATGCAGGACATGACATATCCTACCAGAATCCACTGGATGGACTCAAGAGAGTTTAAACTACACTGTAAGTAATAGTTTTCATCATTTGATACATCATTTGATAAAATGTATTCATCAAATGCAATGCAAGTACCACACTAATGAAAGAAGTTCTTGATGTGGGATAAGTGTGGGGTGCGGGGTGGGGCATCGGGACCTCCTACCGCTTTTAATGTCACATTTTGTGTGATCTACGTATCTTTTGAAAGTAAATAAAAATATATATCTAGGCAAATTATGTTCAGATAGTATTAGTTTTGAAAGGATTGAAAGAAGTCAGTTAAATTAAAAAAAAGATTACCTATATAAAAACAATGCGGGCGGCGGACTGGGCCCAGTGGTTAGGGCGTCTGTCTACCACACGGGAGGTCCGCGATTCAAACCCCGGGCCTCCTTGACCCGTGTGGAGATGGCCCATGTGCAGTGCTGACACGCGCAAGGACCACCATGCTACGCAGGGGTTTCCCCGCATAGGGGAGCCCAACCCGCAAGGAGTACGCCCCGGAAGGAGAGCTGCACAGCGCAAAAGAAAGTGCAGCCTGCCCACGAATGGCACAGCACACACAGAGCACTGACACAACAAGATGATGCAACAAAAAGAAACACAGATTCCCGTGGGGCTGACAACAACAGAAGCAGACAAAGAAGAACACACAGCAAAACAGACACAGAGGACAACTGGGGTGGGGGAGGGAGGGGAGATAAATAAATAAATAAATAAATAAACCTTTAAAAAAAGAAGACACCAGTCACGAATTCCAAGAAGAGAGCAGAATACAAAGACATGGGACTCTTTCCTCCTCCAGAAAAGTATCTGCAGGACAGGCTGAAACAGACTGGAAAAAGATCTCTAGGCTTTAGGACAGCAGGTGAAGGCTGAACCCCACCCAGAACAGAGACGGACAAAGGAGGGGAATCGCGGCAGAAGAACTGTGACTGGAAAGCAGCAGCTACTGCTCCTGGCACCCTCCCCGACTCTAAGGACTTCACAATACTCAGGCCTCTCAGCCAACTTTAGACAAAGGGGTCTCCAGGGATCCACAGCCCCTGGAAAGCGGACGGAGAGGGACACCATCTAAGGCTGCACATTCTAACCCACAAATCTGGTCTGCTGTGTCCCCACCAGCCTTTCCAGGCCAGGTGGGACCCCTCAATCTCACTCTCTTATAGCCAGGACTGAGTGTGGAGGACTCGCCTCTGCAGCAAAGAGGAGAGAGAGGGACACAGCCTAAGGCTGAAAACTTTGAACCCACAAATTTGGTCTGCGGAGTCCCAGGAGCTCTACTGGGCTGGGCAGTACCAGCCCATTGTTTGCCTTGGGAGCCTGCAAAGGACTAAGGAGATCTGACCCTCTCAATCTCCTACTCTACTAACCTGGAATGACTGTGGAGGACACAGAGGGGAGTGGAACCATTTCCTACCCAGGAAAAGAGAGGGGGTTGCTGGGGAAGTCTGACGAATTCTTTCTGAGAAAGTTTAAATTACAAGGCTCTTCATCTCCAGGCAAGAACCTCTACCACACTGTTCCAGTCTGTGTCACAGCAAAAACGCTCCAGCCAGGCACTGACCTGAAAGGGCTGCCAAAGAGTACCTTCCAGGAGCAGAACTAGGTAGAACACATGAGTAAATTAAAAATAAATTGCAGAGGCTTCTGCTATCCTTTATGGCTTCCCTCCGAAGGCCCCAGGAAGCAAGTATGCAACTCATTACTGGGCATAGCAGTTTGATATTACTGATGAATTCCAAAAAGAAATATTGGATTAGGCTCATAAATTGGTCTTTTCCTCAGGGTATAGTACATTATCTTGGATTCAGAGGTTTATGTGATTAAATAATGATCAAGGCTTTGATGGGGCCACATCAGCAGGACGTTGTATCCCTGCCCCTTGGTGGATGGGACTCACAGAGAAAACAACATGACAAAAGAGATGGCTGGAGTTTTTGAGCTGGAGCCCAGGAAGTGAACACACAGGAGATCATCGCCAGAGGAACAGAGAGAGCTCTTTAGACACAGCTGAAGCCCAAGGGAGAGGACAGATATATTTGCCTGATACTCTACAGCTGACTTCGTAGAGAGAGGCAAAGCCTAGAGAGCCTTCTAGTCTAGAGCTGAACTTGTGGTGAACAGACAGGAGCTGGACGTGGAGAGAAATGAACCCCAGGAAGAGAGGAACCCAGAAAGCCTGAACCCTGGCACACATCGGCAGCCATCTTCCTCCAAATTGTGGCAACAGACTTTGGTGAGGGAAGTAACTTGCACTTCAGAGCGTGGTAAATAAGCTTCTACCCCAAATAAACACCTTGTATAAAGGCAACAGAATAATGATGTTTTGCATCAGCACCCCTTTGGCTGACACTAGGTGCGGAGCCCTGTTTTGAGCAAAGAACAGGGACAAGACAAACCATCCAGGAGGAACACAGAATCAAAGAGCAGCAATAGCACACAGCCTCCCACCACCAAAGCCCAACAAAAAAGAAAGAAACTGAGCATCTGAGGAAACTGCATCCTAATCAGATGCCTAGCATCAGCAAAAATTTACAAGCCAGACTAAAAAAAATGGCAGACATGACCCAGGAAAAGGAATATAACAAAGCCTCAAAAGAGACACAGGATTTGAGAAAACTAATTAATGAGATGCATACACAGTTCCAAAATCAAATTGAAAGAAAAATATGGCTAAAGAAATTAATGAGATCAAGAAGATACTAAACAAGCACACAAAAAAATGTGAAACCCGAAATAGAAAAGTAACGGAGCTAATGGGGAGGAAAGACACAGTAGTAAGATTAAAAACACATTAAAGACATACAGCAAACTCGAAATGAAGGAAGAAAGAATAAGTGATACCAAAGACAGAAGAGCTAAAATTATAGAGAGAAAGGAGTAGGAAAAAATGAACATGGGCTCAGAGAGGTTAAATGACAACTCAAAAACCAACAACAATCATGTCATAAAAGATCTGGAAGGAGAAGAGAGGAGAGTGGGGAGGGAAGTATTTGAGGAAATAATAGTTGAAAATTTCCCTACTCCGAGGAAAGATATTAAGCTACATGTCTAAGAGGCCCACTGTATCTCAATCAGAATAAATCCAAATAGACCTATTCCAAGACACATACTACTGAGAAAATCAAACGTCAGAGATAAAGAGAAAATTCTGAGAGCAGTAAGAGAGAAGAGAACCATTACTTACAAGGGACACCCAGTAAGATTTAGTACAGATTCCTCATGAGAAACCATGGAGGCAAGCACACAGCACTATGATAAAATTAGGAGACCAAAAGCGAAAATCTGCCAGCCGAGAATTCTGCATTCACCAAAATTGTCCTTCAAATATGAAGGCAGGTATATAATATTCACAAGCCAATGCAAATATAGTTCATAATAAAGAATCCGTCTTGCAGGATATATTAAGGGAAGGCTTAGAACCTGAAAGAAAAAGGAGAGTGAAGCTTGGAGGAGAGAATAGAAGAATAGAAGGAGAACTAAAAAAGTAAAAAGACAGACCAAAATGTGATATGACATATGATAACCAAAGAAGAAAATGGTGGAAAGAAATAACCCATTTGCAGTAATATCACTGAATAAGAATAGATTAAGGGAAACGGACTTTGGCCCAGTGGTTAGGGCGTCCGTCTACCACATGGGAGGTCCGCGGTTCAAACCCCGGGCCTCCTTGACCCGTGTGGAGCTGGCCAGGCGCAGTGCTGATGCGCGCAAAGAGTGCCCTGCCACGCAAGGGTGTCCCCCGCGTGGGGGAGCCCCACGCGCAAGGAGTGCGCCCGTGAGGAAAGCCGCCCAGCGTGAAAAGAAAGTGCAGCCTGCCCAGGAATGGCGCCGCCCACACTTCCCGTGCCGCTGACGACAACAGAAGCGGACAAAGAAACAAAAGCAGACAAAGAAACAAGACGCAACAAATAGACACCAAGAACAGACAACCAGGGGAGGGGGGGAAATTAAATAAATAAATAAATCTTTAAAAAAAAAAAAAAAAGAATAGATTAAACTCACCAATTAAGAAATATAGGCTGACAGGATGTATTAAAAAAAAGCATGAGTCAGTCGTATGCTGCGTACAAGAGACCCACCTTAGACCCACGGATACAAACTGCCTGAAAGTGAAAGGCTGGAAAAAGATACTCCATGCAAATAGTAACCAAAGACAAGCAGGCTTAGCTATACTAATACTGGAGAAAACTGACTGTAAGTGCAAAAAGTTAAGAGACATACAGAAGGCCATTAAATATTAATAAAAGGGACAAGTAACCAGGAAGGTATAACAGACATAAATATCTACGCACCTAACCAAGGTCTCCCAAATACATGGAACAAACTCTGGGAAAATTGAACAGAGAAACAGGCCTCTCTACAATAATCAGTGGAGACTTTAAAACACCTCTCACAACATTAGATAGAACTAGACAGAAGACCAACAAGGAAATAGAGGCCTGAAACAATCTGATCAGTCAGTTAGACCTAACACAGATATACAGAACACAGCATCCAAACTCAGTGCATTAGATATTCTTTGAACGTACCCCTCCCTGCATCCTTCTCAAGGACAGACCACATATCAGGGCACAATACAGCACTCAATAAATATAAACATCATCAATTTATACAAAGCATCTTCTCAGACCAGAAGGGAATCAAAATCAAAATCAATATCAATGACAGAGAGAAAAAGGTAAATTCACAAATGTATGTAGTCTGAACAACACACTCCTAAGTAATCAGCGGGTCAAATAAGAAATTGCAAGTGAAATCAGTAAAGGTATTCAGACAAATGAAAGCGAGATCACAACTTATCAAAACTTACAGGATACAGGAAATGCAGTCCTGAGAGGGAAATTTAAAGACATAAAAGCCTATATTAAAAAAGAAGAAAGAGCTAAAATCCAAGAATTAACTGAACAACAGAAGAAACAAGAAAAAGAACAGCAAACCATCCTCAAAGCAAGCAGAAGAGATAAGAAAGATTAGAATAGAATTGAAGGAAATTGAGAAAGAAAATAAAAACAAACAGACAAAACCAAAAGCCAGTTATTTGAGAAGAAGATCGGTAAAATTCACAAACCCCTGCCAAGATTAACAATGAAAAAAAAAAGATCCTAATAAATACAATTGGAAATGAAAGAGGGGAAGTTATGACTGATCCCACAGAACTAAAAAGGATCATAAGAGGATATTCTGAGAAACTGTCTGCCAACACACTAAACAACCTAGAGGAAATGAGCAAACGCCAAGAAAAGCACAACCAGCCTACATTAACACTACAAGAAATAAAAGAACTTACCAAACCAATCACATTGAAGGACACTAAAACTGTCTTTAAACATCTCCCAACAATGAAAAAATCTAGGACCATGTCACTTCACAGGTGAATTCTACCAAACATTTTAAAAAGAATTAACACCAATCCTGTTTAAACTCTTCCAAAAAGTTGAAAAGGAGGGAAAATAACCCACCATTTTTTAGAAAGCCAACATCACTGTAATACCAAACCCAAATAAAGACACAGTAAAGAAAAGAAATTACAGACCAACCCCTCTAATGAACATTGTTGCAAAAATTCTTACCAAAATATTTATAAATTGAATCCAGCAGCATATCAAAACTCTTATACATGACAATCAAGTGGGATTTATTCCTGGTGGACATGCCTCGTTCAACATATGAACATCAATCATTGTGATACACACCATTAATCAACGGAAGGAAAAAAAGACACACGATCATTGTGATACACAACATTAATAAATGGAAGGAAAAAAAGACACATGCTCATTTCAATCGAGGCAGAAAAAGCATTTGATTAAATCCAGTATCATTTCTTATAAAAACATTTCAAAACAGAAGAATAGAAGGATTATTCCTGAATGTGATAAAAACCACACATGAAAAACCCACACCTGACATCGTACCAGCTGGGGAAAGGTTGAAAGCTTTCCCTCTAATACTGGGAACTAAACAAGGATGCCCACCAGCACCATTGTTATTCAGCATTGTAACAGAAGCTCTAGGTAGAGCAATTAGAGAAGAAAAAATAATTGAAGACGTATAAATAAGAAAAGAGGAAGTCACCTTACATTATGTTTAGAAAATTCTGAAATGTCTACAACAAAGCTATTTGAGCTAATAAATGAGTTCAGCACAATGGCAGGCAGCAGGATCAACACGGAGAAATTAGTCATATTTTTGTACACTAGTATTCCACATTCTGAGGAGAAAAAAAGGGGAAAATTCTATTTACAATAGCAACAAGAAGACTCAAATACCTAGCGATCAATTTAACAAAAGACGTACAGGACCTATAGGGAGAAGATTACAAAACAATGCTCAAAGAAATTTGAAAAGACCGAAACAATTGGAAAGACATTCCATGTTTGTGAACTGGAAGACCAAACACCATAAAGATGTGAATCCTACCCAAACTGATTTATAGATTCACTGCAAGACCAAGCAAAATTTCAACAGCCTACTTTAGAGAAACAGAAAAGACAATTACCAAACCACTTGGAAGGGAAGTGCATGTGAATAGCCAAAAGTATTCTAAAAAAGAACAACAACACAGAAGTAATTTCACTGGCTGACCTTGAAACATATTACAAAGCTACGCTGGACAAATTCGCATGATACTGCAATAAAAAGAGAATGAGGGAGCGATGTGTGGGATAGAACTGCGAGTGCAGGAATTAACCGTCACCTCTATGGTCAAGTGGTTTTTGACAAGCCCTCCAAGCCTGTGTTAATGGGGAAAAAACAAGACTCTTCAGCAAATGCTGCTGGGAGAACAGGTTATCTATAACCAAAAGAATGAAAGGCAACCCCTATCTCACTCTCTATATAAGAATCAACTCAAGGGAAGCAGATTTGGCTCAACTGATGGAGCATCCACCTACCAGATGGGAGGCCCAGGGTTCAGACCCAGGCTCACCTGACCCATGTGGTGAGCTAGCCAACACGGAGCGCTGATGCACGCAAAGAGTGCCGTGCCCCGCAGGGGTGTGCCCTCCATAGGGAAACCCCATGCCCAAGGAGCACGCCCCCACAAGGACAGCTGCCCTGTGCGAAAAAGTTCAGCCTGCGCAGGAGTGGTGCCGCGCACACGGAGAGCTGACACAGCAAGACGACACAACAAAAAGAGACACAGATTCCCGGTTCCAATGACAAGAATGCAAGCAAACTCAGAAGAACACACAATGAATGGACACAGAGAACAGACAATGGGTGTGGGGGGAAGGGAAGGGAAGAGAAGTATATTTAAAAGCCTTCTAAAAATTAATAAATAAATAAATGATAATAACATAAAAAAAAGAATCAACTCAAAATGGATACAAAGACCTAAATATAAAAGCAAGTACCAATAAACTACTAGAAGAAAATGTAGGGAAGCATCTTAAAAACCTTGTGTTATGTGGTGGTTTCTTGGACCTTACACCCAAAGCACAAACATCAAAAGAGAAATTACATAAATTGGACCTCCTTAAAACTAAACACTTTTGCACCTCCCAGGACTTTGTCAGAAGAAGGAAAAGGCAGCCAATTCAATGGAAGAAAATACTTAGTAATCACATGTCGGATAAGGGTTTAATATCCCAGATATAGAGAGAGATGTTTCAACTCAACAATAAAAAGACAAATGACGCAAAAGACATGAATAGACATTTGTTGAAAGAAGAAATACAAATGTCAAAAAGCACATGAAAAAATATTCAACATCATTAATGATTAGGGAAATGCAAATCACGACGAGATATCATTTCACAGCTATCAGAAAGGCCACTATTAAAAAGTCAGAGAACTACAAGTGTTGCGGAGGATGTGGAAAGACAGGAACATTTATTCACTGTTGGTAGGAATGCAGAATGCTACAGCCACTGTGCAGGACTGTTTGGCAGTTCCTAGAGAAGTGGAATATAGATTCGCCACGTGATCCTGCACCTCCACTACTGGGTACATTCCCGGAAGAACTGAGAACAGTGATATCAACAGAAATCTGCACACCTACCTTCATAGCGGCGTTATTCACAATTGCCAAAACCTGGAAACAGCCCAGGTGTCCAACAGCTGATGAACAGATAAACTGTATTGTATTCACACGACGGAAGATCATGCAGTGCTAAGAAGAAATAAAGTCATCAACCACACGACAACGGGAATGCACCTGGAGGACAGGATGGTGAGTGAAGCACATCCCAGGCACCAGCCAATAGATATTTGTATTTTTTTTCCAGTTGTGGCTGTCAGGCACTTGCCCTGATTAAAAAAACTGTGGTGTATTGACATGACGGAACATTATGCGGGCAGTAAGAAGAAAGGACGTCATAAAGCATATGACAACGTGGATGAATCTGGAGGACGTTATGTTGAGGGAAGCCAGCCAGACACAAAAGGACAAATACCATATGAGCAAGTTACCATTAACCAAATATATTGTGTAATATATTGTATGATTGAAAAAAAGTGTATATGTATGCAATATATTTTAGAAATGTATGATTTTATCCAACAGGGTTTTCTTTTTAAAATATTCTTTATATATTCAATTATTAAATGTAAAAAATGAAGTAAAAAATAAAGTGAGGTTACAGTAAAGAGTTGAGCACTGGAGACTTTAAACTTTGTTACTTAAGAAAAAGATGTAACAAACAAGAGAGTGTAATCAAACGTTATTTTTTCAGCATAGTAAAACCAAGTGTGAAATATGACTATGGATAAAACTGCAGATATGACTGTTCTCTTTGAAATTGAACAAATGTATGTTAACACTACAAAATGCTAATATTTTATTATCACTTCTGGTATCTGAAAGAAACGTGACAGAAACTACAACCTACTGCATGCTTCTATTTATATAAAATGTAAATCAGTCTATAAAGATGAAGTTACATTTGTGGTTATGTAGGGATGGGGAAGGACTGCTAAGGGGCGTGGTTTTTCCTTAAAGTACTAAAAATGTTCTAAAAATTTTTATGGTGATGAATGCACAACATTGTGATTATAATAAATGTCATTGATTATAAACTTTGGATAAATTGTGTGGTATGTGAATATATCTCAATAAAATTCCTGAATACATAAATTTAATTGTGCTCCTATTTCCAGCATGGAAATCCGTTAGAGTTTTGAAGAATTTTCTTATTAGTTTATTTTTCTTCTTATTGAAATAATGAAAATATTCTGATGCTGACTGAGGTAACGATTCACATCAACGCGATTACACCAAATACCATGGGTTGTACACTTTGAATGAACTGTATGCTTCTCTTAAAACATCAATAAAACACTGATTTCCTAAAAACATATACATGGATCAATAAAATCAATTTATTAAAATAAAAAAGAAAAGAAAAGGACTGCTAATCCTCATCCAAAGATTTCATTGCTAAGCTTTTCTTGTAAAACCTTCCTGGATTTTCCCACTGAGAGCACATTGTATTCTTCCTCGTCACACTTAGGATCTGCTGAGTGACAGGGCTCTAGGAGAACAGCGTGGTCACCTGCATGGAAGTGACAGGGCCCCAGCAGCCCTGCCTGGCTCCCCTTCCAGGAGGCAACCCTGTGAAAACCACCTTCAGAAGTGCAGGGGACAAGAGAAGGGGGTGGGGTGAGAAGGTCCAGCCATCTGTCCTGAGTGAGAGCAGCGGCTCCACAGCCCTGAGCTGCTTCCCTAGAATGGGACCAACTCTTCTAAGAGGCTCAGAACAGTAAGCACAGAGGAACTGCCAATCTGTCCTCCACAATGCCTGGCCATTGTATATTCCCACGAGCAGGGAATGAGGGTTCCCCTTCCTCCACATCCTCTCCAACACTTGAAGTCCTTTCGTTTTTATAGTAGCCAGTCTAATGGGTGTAAGATGGTATCTCACTATAGATTTGATTTGCATTTCCCTTCTAATTATTGATGTTGAGGATCTTTTCATGTGCTTCTTAGCCATTTGTATTTCTTCTTTGGAAAACTGTCTGTTCAAATCTCGTGCCCATTTTTTAAAATGGGTTGTTTGTCTCCTTATTTTGAGATCAAGGATTCCTTTCCATATGCTGGATATTAGGCTCCCTCAGGTATCTGGTTACCAAATATTTCCTTGCATTAGGGAGGCTGTCTTGTCACTTTCTTGAGAAACTTCTTTGAAGTACAAAAGGTTTTAATTTTGAGGAGGTCCCTTTCATCTATTTTTTCTTTTTCTGCTCCTGCTTTGAGTGTGAAGTTCATGAAGCCATTTCCTGTCACAAGGTCTTGTAGATTCTTCCTTAGGGTATATTCCTAAGTCTTGGCTTTTATATTTGGATCTTTGATGCACCTTGTGTTGATTTTTATATCAGGTGTTCATCTGTCATTCCTTTGCATATGGATATGCAGTACTCCAAGGACCATTTGTTGCCGAGGCCATACTCTCCCAGTTGATTGGGCTTGGTGCCCTGTCGGACATCAGGTGACTCTATACATCAGGATCTATATCCCGACTCTCAGTCCAGTTCCATTGGTTAGTATGTCCTGTCCTTGTGACAGTACAATGCAGTTTTGACCACTGTAGGTTTGTAGTATGATTTAACGTCAGGTAGTGCCCTTCCTTGATTTCATTTTCCTTTTTCAATATGTCTGTGACTGTTCAGGGTACCTTGCCCTTCCAAATACATTTCACAGGGAGTATTTCCAAATCAGTAAAAAATGCTGTGTTTATTTTTATTAGGATTGCATTCACCCTGTAGATTATTTCGGGCAGTTTAGACACCTTAATGACGTTTATTCTTCCTATTGATGGACAGGGAATATTTTTCCATTTGTTTACGTCTTCTTTGATTAAAGTGTTGTGTAGATTTCTGTGTTTGTCATTTACATCTTTATTTAAATTTATTCCTAAGTATGTGATGTTTTTATATTATTATTATAAATGACGGTTTATTTCTTGATTTCCTCCTTCTATTGGTCATTATTGGTGTAGGTGTTTGGTTTTTGCACAGGTGTCCGGGGATCAAGCCGGGTAGTAGGTGATTGGGTGCCTTTGGCTGTCCATCAAGGGTAGGACAGGCCCCCGTAGGGGCGTGGCGTCCCGGAGCGGGGTGATAGCTCATTGGCTCAAGCTCTGGCGCAGACGCAGACGCTCCGCCCCTGAAGCCCCGCCCCGTCCCGGGCTGGCGGCGCTTTGAAGAGCTGGCGGCGTGTGGGGCGCACGAGGCCCTGCTGGGTGTTGCGGGGGCGCCGCCCGGGAGCCCGAGGGCGGGGGAGCGTGTGGTCCGCGGGCGTGGGGGCTGCGGGAGCTGTCGGCCCTTGCCCAGGGACCCCGCCCGTGTCCCGCCCGGGTAGCGGTAAGTTTGGGAAGGACTTGGCGTCGGGGCGGGGCAGGTGGGCGGGGACCCCCCGGGGCGCGGAGAAGGGGGCGAGGAGCTCCCCGCTGGTGGCGTCGGGGGCGCGGGTCCCGGGAAGTCGTGCGGGGCCCCGGTCCTGCGCGCCCTCAGGGCCTGGTGGGGCCCGGGCGGGGCCTGGCGGAGGCGCTGCAGGCGCTGCTTCCGGGGCGGCGCGGGGCTGGGGGCGGGGGTGCAGTCGAGAGGGCGCGGGGTGCAGTCGGGGTGGGGCGGGGTGCACTCGGGGGGGGGGCGCAGGGTGCAGTGGGGGGGGGGCGCAGGTTGCTGTCGGGGTCCTGGCCGTGCGGGACTCTGGTGCCGGGCCCGCGGCACAGTAAGGTCCCGGGGGTTCACGGGAAGGGTGGCCCGCCCTCATCCCCGCCCCTCCTGCGCCCCCCATGGTCCTGAACACCCCACCGTCCCCCGTGTCCCCCCCAGGGCCCCTCTGGCCCCTGAATGTTGCCCCCAGGGTTCCTCCAGTCCCACAGCGCCTCCTCCTCCCACTTAGTCCCCCTCTTCCTCACAGTCCCCCTTCCTGCAAGGTCCTACCCCCCCCCAACGCTCCCTGTCTCCCCCACTCCCGCCTGTCCCCCCCACTCCCTCCCCCTCACTCTCCCTCCTAACCCCCGCTGTCCCTCTCCACACCAGGTCCCTCCTTGGCTCCCATGGTCCTTCCTGCCCTCACCCCAAAGTCCCTCTTCCCCGTCTACTGTCCCTCCCCCCAAGACCACCCCTCTGTTGTCCCTCCCCGAACAGGCCGTCCAGCCCCCCCTTGGTCCCTGACCCTCCAAAGTCCCCTCCTTTATCCCCCCCATGAACCAGCCCCCATCCACGGTCCCTCCCCCACACAATGTTTTTTTGCCCCCCCCCAAGGCTCCTGTCCCCCATGGCTCCTCCTGTCCCCCCACTCTCCTTCCTCCCCCCGCAGTCACTCCTGTCCCCTCCCAGGTCCCTCTTCTTCCCCGCACAGTACCTCCTGTTTCCTGATGGTTCGTCCTGGTGCCCCACGCTCCCTCCATCCTCATGGTTACTCCCACCTCACCAAGGTCCCTCACCCTCAAGGTCTCTCCTGCCCCTTCACAGTCCCTCCTGCACCCCTACCTTCCCTTCTCCCCCACAGTCCCTTCCCCCAAGGTCCCTTTAGCCCCCTGACGGCCTCTACTACCCCCCAGGAACCCTCCTGCCCCCCCACAGTATCTCCTCCCCCGCCAAGGTTCCTCCTGTCCCCCCCAGGTCCCTCCTATCCCCCCATGGTCCCTCCTTCCCGCTTACTGTCCCCCCATTGTCCCTCCCCAAACAGGCCGTCCTGCCCCTCCCATGAATCACCCCCACACACAGTCCATCCTCCCCACAATCCTTCCTACCCCCACATGGCTCCTCCTGCCCCCCCCCTTCCTGCCTCCCCCATGGCCCCTCCTCTCCAGCCAAGGTCCCTCCTATCCCCCCCATGATCCCTCCTCCCCCACCAAGGTCCCTTCTATCCCCCCATGGTCCCTCTTATTCCTCCATGGTCCCTCCTGCTCCCCCCACGCACCTCCTGGTGTGCCATTCTCCCTCCACTCCCACGGCTCCTCCCTCCTCCCCAGGGTTCTTCCCCACCCCCATGGTCCTCCTTGCCCGCCCCTGCGATCCCTCCTACCACCTCCACACTCCCTCGTGCCCCCCACCGTATCACCTCCCCTCGCGGTCCCTGCCTCTGCCTCCCCACAGTTCCTCCCCCCCACGGTCCCTCCTGCCCTTCCACAGTTCCTCCTCCTCTCCTACGGTCCCTCCTCCCCGTGATTGTCCCCCCACCCACTGTGTCCCCCCCAAAGTCCATCCTCCTCCATGTTCCCTCCTTCCCATGATCCTCCCCAACCCTGGTCCCCCCACATGGTCCCTCCTGTCCCCCCACCATCTTCCCTTCCTCCAACTTTCCTTCCAGCACTCCCACGGTCCTCCTGTCACCCCACAGTTCCTCCTGTCCCCCCAAAGTCCCTCTTTCTCTCTCCCCCCATGATTCCCCGCCCTCAGTGTCCCCTCAAAGTTTGTCCTCCTCATTGATCCCTCCCACCTATGGTCTTCCCTGCCCATGGTCCCCTCCAAGGTCCTTTCTACCCCGACTGTCCCAGCTGCCCACCCCCACATTCCCTCCTTCCCCCTCAGTCCCTCCTGCCTCCCCTTGGTCTCTCCTGCCCCCCACAGCCCTTCCTGCCCCCCATGATCCCTCCTTCACCCCTGTGGTCCCCCCTCCCCCTCCATGGTCCCTTCTCCCTCTCCACAGTTCCCCCTCCCTCCCTGCACTGCCCAGGGTCCCCCATGGTCCACCCCTTGGCCCTGCCCTGCACCCTCCTGGCCCTCCCAGGTCCCTGGGTGCTTCCCCTTTCAGCGCCCCCTTGCCAAGGCCCTACACTTCAGATGGCCCCTGGAGCCAGGTGGAGGCTGCTTCTCCCTCTTCTCCTCCCACCTGGAAAGGCCAGGCTCAGGGACTGGCCTGCAGCAGTGGCTCTTCCAGGGGTCACTGCTGAGGGGGAATTGGGGGCTCCTGGGGAAGGGCTCCTGGGAGGCCCAGGGGGAGCGTGAGTGACCCCCGGTGCCTGCAGGGAGCACAGTGAGTGGGGCCCTCGCGGGAGGGGCCTCTGGGTGCAGGTTTGTGCCCGGCCTGGGAGCTTTGCAGGGACCACCACAGTTTGCGTCTAAAAGTGTGTATCTGGCCCCAGAGGTCTGCAGGTGTGGTTCCTCCTGCTCTCAGGCATTTGTGTTCTTTGGGTCACAACCCTGGTGAGTTTCTTGTGCCTTTCCTTGTCTGTGTGTCCTGTTTAACTGCTTTCTGCTTTCTGGATTCCACAGGGCAGGTGAGGGCTGGGTTCTAGGGCCCACACCGCTGTGTCCCCTTCTGGCTGTGGCTGCACTGGAGCCCCTGGACAGCCTCAGGCTTGGCTTTCCTCAGGGCTCCCCTTGGTCCCAGGACACTCTTTCCTTTTGGTAGTGGTGACAAGTTTTCTTGGAAGTGTGGTTTCCTGGAGTAACGCTGAGTTCGTGAGGTCTTTCTAAGGTGATAGCTTGCTAGGGCCGGAGGAGGGCAGCTGGCCAGTGGGGGCCACTGGATTTGGGTGCCTGCTAGGACCCTCTGCACAGCCTGGGAAAGGGCGCCTGCTGGTCAGGCCGCCTGCCCGAGGCTGCTGTGGGAGCCCAGGGGTGTGCTGAGCATTTCCAGGAGCTCCAGGAGCCTCTCCTTGGCGGGGGGGGGGGGGTGACCTGGGTGTCTTGGGGACACCACTGTCGCCCTGCTTTGTCTGCCAGGAGCAGTCAGCCAGCTGGCCTTAAAGGAGCCTGGCTGCAGAGGACGCCTCTGTGCTTACTGTTCTCGGCCTCTTAGAAGAGTTGGGCCCATTCTAGGGAAGCAGCTCAGGGCTGTGGAGCCTCTGCTCTCACTCAGGACAGATGGCTGGACCTTCTCAGCCCACCCCCTTCTCTTGTCCCCTGCACTTCCCCCTGCACTTCTGAAGGTGGTTTTCACAGGGTTGCCTCCTGGAAGGGGAGCCAGGCAGGGCTGCTGGGGCCCTGTCACTTCCATGCAGATGACCACGCTGTTCTCCTAGTGCCCTGTCACTCAGCAGATCCTAAGTGTGATGAGGAAGGATATAGTGTGCTCTCAGTGGGAAAATCCAGGAAGGTTTTACAAGAAAAGCTTAGCAATGAAATCTTTGGATGAGGATTAGCAGTCCTTTCTTTTTTTTTAACAAATTAATTTTATTTATACATGTATGTTTTTAACAATTCAGTTTTATTGATATTAATAAAGCATAGAATTCATTCAGAGTGTACAATGCATGGTATTTAGTATAATCACATGGATGTGCATTCATTGCCTCTGTCATCATTAGAATATTTTCGTTATTTCAGTAGTAAGAAATATAAACTAATGAGAAAATTCTTCACACCTCTCTATCTGTTTCCCTGCTGGATATAGCTTCCATTTTTGGCTGCTCTAGCACAATTATTTATGTATTAAGCAGTTTTATTGAGATATATTCACATACAAATATAAACCATCCAAAGTGTGTAATCAGTGGCTTTTAGTATAATCACAGTGTTGTGCATTCATCATTATAAATTTTTTTAGAATCTTTTTCAGTACTTTAAAAAGAAAAACCTCAAGCCCATGATATATTAATATTTTGTAGTGTTAACATACATTTGTTCATTTTCAAACATTACAGTGATATATGCAGTTTTATCCACATTCATATTTCACACGTGATTTTTACTATGCTAAAAAATAACCTCTTGGTTACTCTATCTCTATTTTGTTACCTCTTTTTCTTGAGCAACAGATCACAGTTTAAAGTCCCCAAACTCAACTCTTCAGTGTAACCTCATCTATTTTCTTTTTCTTTTGTGCATTTAATAATTGAATATATAAACAACTTAAAGAGAAGAAAACACTTGAGTAAAAACAATACAATTATAAATTGAATATATTGGGTATATGATAAATTTTTTCCAATCATACATTCTATTACACGATAGATTTGGTTCATAGTAACACAACCATTTAGTATTTGATCTTTTGTGTCTGGCTTGCTTCCCTCAACATAATGTCTCCTAGATTCATCCATGGTGTCATGGGCTTTATGACTTCATTTCTTTTTACTGCTGCGTAATGTTCCTTCATGTGAATACACCGCAGTACGTTTATCCATTCATCAACGGATGGACACATGGGGTGTTCCCAACTTTCGGCAATAGCGAATGATACTGCTTTGAACATGGGTGTGCTGATGTCCGTTTGTGTCCCTGCTATCAGGGCTGTATACCCAGTAGTGATATTGCAGTGTCATGTGGCAAGTTTATCTTTAACTTCTTTAGTAACTGCCAAACAGTCCTCCACAGGGGCTGTACCACTCTGCTTTCCCACCCACAGTGAGTTAATGTTCCTGTCTCTCCACGTCCTCTCCAGCACTGTGGTTCTCTGTCTGTGGCAGGATCACGGGAGTGGGATGTCAGGGATGGGATAACATGGGAGGAAGCCCACCTCGCGTCCATATAAGGCACATAAATGTACGTTCGTGGGGCATCGCCACGGTGGATGGAGATTCAGACAGTAACCGAAGGAATGTCAAATTCCCATCCTGGGGAGCTCTGCCACATTCTCTAAGACGTCAGCAAGAATCCCCCTAGTACAGGGCCAATGACTAGTGGAGGAGGGTGGTCTACTGATGGACACTTGATTTCGATGACTGTGTGTGCTTATGAACTTTCACACTTGAAATTGAAACTTGGCCTTCTATTATAGGGTGCCTAAGATTTGCCTCGTGGAGCCTCCTTGTTCCTCAAATGTGGCCTCTCTCTAAGCCAAACTTAGCCTATAAATACATTATCTGTCCCCCAGTGTGGGACATGACTCCAGGGTATGAGACTCCCTGGCACGGAGGGATTACTGCCAAGCACTAACTAGCAATGCAACTGGAAAAAGACCTTGACCAAAATGAGGAAACAATAAAGACAAATCAATTATGCGGCTAAGAGACTTCAAAGGGAGGTGAGCCCAGAGGTCATCCCAGAGGTAATGCTTCTGCATGTCCCAGCAGGGTCTCTTTCACTGCCAGAGTCTATACTACCCCATGTAGCTGGTCTCCTGAGTGTTCCAGAAGCATCCAGACACTTGAGTCAGGGCAGACAGCTCAGGAGTTTGGTGCCTGTCCAGTGGTCCCTACTTTGGAATTTATGGTCCCCTAGAGTGACTGAATTGGGCTCAGTTGTTGTTTCCCCACACATGGCTCTTCTGACCTTCTATTTATATCTGTAATTGGCACTGAAGTTAGTCCTGTAGAGGCCTGCGTGTCCTCCAGGTAGGTTGTAGACAGGCCTGGTGGGCTGCTTCCAAGGGCAGCGTGGTGGGGAGGTGCCTGAGATTAGATAGGTAGAGGTGCGGATCTATTTATGAATGCACCGCCTTTTGTTATCCATGCTCCAGCTCATAGATGTGTATTTTTTTTTTCCAGTTTTGGCTGCCGTACACTTGCTCT
This sequence comes from Dasypus novemcinctus, assembly GCF_030445035.2. Taxonomy (NCBI): domain Eukaryota; kingdom Metazoa; phylum Chordata; class Mammalia; order Cingulata; family Dasypodidae; genus Dasypus; species Dasypus novemcinctus. Next base: position 179,680 of record NW_026688132.1, on the reverse strand, counting down.
AGGAATTATTGAACGGAAACAATTTCATTTGTTTTGGAAAGACTTTTTGGAGCGGAGTCAGGATGAATTATGGTAAGTTTACATTTTTAAGAAACTGACAAAATGTTTCCCAAAGTGGCAGCACCATTTTGCATTGTCACCAGAAATGTGTGAGGGCTCCAGTTTTTCCACCTTTTCTTTAATGGTTGGTATTATGTCTCTTGATTTTAACCATTTTATTATGTATAGCAGATTTTAGCATGTATTTCCCTAGTGATGAAAAGAATCATACGTTTCTTCTTTGGTAAATGTGTATTCTCATATTTCTCCCATTTTTAAGTGCTGTTTTGTTGCACCATAACCTGAAATCTGCCCACTTCCCTAGCAACAGCTAACAGCACAAAACCACAAGTCCGCCCACAAGTTTCTGCCAATCCCCTGCCGCCCCGTAGCCCTCCCTCCTCCTGCTCTACCCCGCCCTCCTCATTCTCTATATAACCCACTGCACTTCCTTAATAAAACGGACTTGCGCACAGACCTGGTCTCCACGGCATTCTTCCTCCCCTCGCCGTGCGTCCTCCACGCCTGAGAGCCCCTCTGATGCTGTCTGCCCTAGCATCAGACGCCACTGCGGTCTAGTCTGACCCCTCCAAACCCCCCTGTCAGCATCGGGGTGCAAGCCGCCCCAGCCGCACTATTTGCCTTTTTTTTAAAAAAGCATACAGTTCATCCACAGTGCGCAGTCAGTGGTATTTGGCACAATCGCAAAGTCGTGGGTTGATCACCTCAGTCATCATTAGAGCATTTTCATTATTTCAATAATAATAATAAATGAAAAAACAACTAATTAAAAACATCACCTCTTGATCTCTCTTTGCTTCCCCTGCTGTCCGCAGATCCCATTTCTAGGTATTTTTGCACAAATACTTTTTTTTTCCTGCATAAATTGATTTATATTTACATTTTGTATAAATGGAAACATACATTATGTTACACAATGCAATTAGGTGAGAGTAGTGCAAGCCTCCTGTATTTGTCCCGTTGTGTCTGGCTTGCTTCACTCACCATCCTGTCCTCCAGTTCATCCATGTTGTCATCGGGTTCACGACTTGACTTCTTCACACCCCGGCACGATGTTCCTCCGTGTGAATACAGCACAGTGTGTTTATCCAGTCACCGGCTGATGGACACCCGGGCTGTTTCCGGCTTCTGGCGGTTGGGATAATGCCACTAAGAATGTAGGTGTGCAGGTGTCTGACATGTCAGTGCTCTCAGTTCTCCTGGGAATATGCCCAGTAGTGCTGTTGCAGGGTCCCGTGGCAAGTCTATATTCAGCTTCTTTAGGAACTGCCCAACAGTCCCCCACCGCGGCTGTAGCCTTCTGCATTCCCATCAACAGTGAATAAGTGTTCCTGTCTTTCCACATCCTCTCAAACACTTGTAGTCCTCTGACTTTTTCATCGTGGCCATTCTGATAGCCGTGAAATCATATCTCTTTTGATTTGCATTTCTCTAATCATTAATGATGTTGAATATTTTTTCATGTGTTTTTTTGCCTTTTGTATTTCTTCTTTGGACAAATGTCTCTTCATGTCTTTTCCCATTTTGTAATTGGGTCGTTTGTCTTTTTATTGTTGAGTTGTTACATCTCTCTATATATCCTCTATATTAATCCCTAATTCGACATGTGATGTCTAAGTGTTTTCTCCCATTGAATTGGCTGCCTTTTCCCCCTTTTGACAAAGTCCTGGGATGTGCAAAAGTGTTTAATTTTCAGGAGGTCCCATTTATCTAATTTTTCTTTTGTTGTTTGTGCTTTGGGTGTAAGGTCCAAGAAACCACCACATACTACAAGGTCTTTGAGGCATTTCTCTACATTTTCTTCTAGTAGTTTTATGGTACTTGGTTTGTTTTTTTTTTACATAGACAATAAATGTATAATAGTTGTGAACTTAAAAAACAAACATATACCATCTCACTCTACCACCTATAACTTGCACTGTTTTTAAACCTTTTAAACTAATGATTAAAGAACATTGTCAAAATATTACTGCTATACAAAGTATTTTTCCTCTAACCAATCCAATTATTATCTTTATATCATTTATATATGAACATACATAAACAAGTGTATAGTAAAAGTTGTGAACTTACAAAGCAAAGATGCATAACGTCATACAGGGGTCCCAAACATCAACCCTCCACCAAAACCTTGTATTGTCATGACACGTTTGTTGCAAACTGTGAAAGAACACTATCAAAATCTTACTACTAATCATAGTTCTTATCTTAAGTTTGGTGTGTTTTTTGCCCAGACCACCCTATTATTTTTTAAATATGTATATTTTTATGACAAAAGTTGTAAACTTAGAAAACAATTATGCACATGTGCAGAAATCTGATTATTGCCATGTCCATAGCGTACATTTGGCTCACTTTTTCCATACTGCCGCAGTATCAACATAGTACATCTTTTGCATAGATGTAAGAATATTATATTATTACTACTAATCACAGTCCATAGGTCCCTCCAGCTGTATTTTTCCCATGCTTCTCCACATTCCCAACACCCTGCAGTGGTAATATACATTTGTTGCAGCTCACAAGGCACTCTTGCATCTGTACCATCAACCACAATTCTCACCCACCTCTTGGTTTACTGTGCTATCCAGTTCCTAGATTATTCTCAAGCATTCTGTCAGGTGGCATTTACATAACTAGACTATCATTTTCAGTCACATCCCCATTTATAAAGCAGCTGTTACTCACTGTGTGTTACCATTCACTCTATACATTTCCACACTTTTACAGCAAAGCTAAATAAAACTTCTACATACATTAAACATCAATAGTCCACTCAGTTCCTCTCTTTTCTCCTTCAAGAATCCACCAGCTACCACTAGGTCTTGAAGATATTTTCCAATAATTTCTTCTAGAAGTTTTATGGTTCTTGTTTTTATTTTTAGTTTTTTGATCCATTTTGAGTAAATTTTTGGATAAGGTATGAGATAGGTGTCCTCTTTCCTTCTTTAAGCTATAGATGTCCAATTCTTTCAACACCATTTGCTGAATGGATTGTTCTGCCCGAGGTGTGTGATTTGACAGGCTAGTCAACAATCACTTGACCATACCTGTGAGGGTCTGTTTCTGAACCAGAAATTTGGTTCCATTGGTCTATTGTGTCTGTCTTTAGGGCAGTACCATGCTGTTTTTACTACGATAGGTAGGTATTATGATTTAAAGTCTGGAGATGAGGGTTCACTTTTCCTTTTTATGGTGTTTCTGGCTATTCAAGACTCCTTTCCCTTCCATATAAATTGAATGATTGTGTTTTCAATTTTTCCTTTAATGCTGGTGGAATCATTATTGGGATTGCATTAACTCTGTATATCAATTTGAGTAGAACTGATATCTTAATGATATTTAGCCTTCTAATCCATGAGCATGGAGTATGCTTTCAGTTATTTAGGGCTTTTTTGCTTTGTTTTAACTTTGAGTTGCAGTTTTCTGAATACAAGTGCTTTTCATCATTGTCTAAGTTTATTCCTATTTTAGTTTTATTTGTCGTAGATTATTTTCCCTATTTTTTTTGACACTCTTGGTTACTTTTTTTGATATAATCTTCATTTCTAGTCTCTCTTCCAGGCCTCTGTCTCCTGTCTTTCCTTTTGCACACCCTTTAGTATTTCCTGAAATTCTAGTCTCTTGCTTAGACATTCACTCAGTTTCTGTTTATCTGTGAATATTCTAATTTCACCTTCCATTTTGAAAGACAGTCTTGCTGGATATAAGATTCTTGGCTGGAAGTTTTTCTCTTGTAGTATCTTAAATATATCGGACCACTGTCTTCTTGCCTCCGTGGTTTCTGGTGAGAAATTCGTACTTAATCTTATTGACTATCCCTTATATGTTATGCATTGCTTTTCTTTTGCTGCTCTCAGCATTCTCTCCTTGTCTTTGGCCTTTTACATTCTGATGAGTATGTGTCTGAGTTGGTCTATTTGGATTTTTTGGGATGGGAGTATGTTGTACTTCTTGGACAGGGTTACCGATGTTCTTCAATAGGGTTGGGGAATTTTCTACTATTATTTGTTTAAATAGTCCTTCTGCCCCTTTTCCCTTCCCTTCTCCTTCTGGGATACCCATGACACATATGTTTGCATGCCTTTTGCTGTAATTCAGTTCCCTGAGACCTTGTTCAATTTTTTCCATTGTTTTCAACTCTTCTTTTTTATGTTCACTTTCAGAGGCCATATCTTCAAGCTCACCAGTCCTTTCTTCTGCCTCCTCAAACCTGCTATTATATGATTCCAATGTTTTTTTAATGTCACTGATTGCAACTTTCATTCCCAGCAGATCTGGTATTTTTCTGTGTATGCATTCAAAGTCTTCTTTGTGCTCCTCCAATGTCGTCTTAATAGCCTTAATCTCTTTAGCTATCTCATTGAATTTATTAAGGAGATTTGTTGGAACATGTATAATTATTTGTCTCAACTCCTTTATGTCATCTGGAGGCTTATCTTGTTCTTTTAACTGGGCTGTAGCTTCCTGTTTGTTGGTGTGGATTGTAATTTTTTGTTGGTATCTTCACATCTGGCTTCCTAGAGTATTATTCTGGGTGCAGTCTTTCTCTTTAGTTTAGGGCTTCCTATCCTTCCTCCCTTGCTGATTGTGCAGTACGAGCCAAGCATGTAATTGGTGCTGTATGCTATAGAGGGTTAAGTCCCCTTTATTGCGCCAGGGACCAATGAAGCTTCTTCCAACTTTCTCCTTTGCCAGGGGTAGGGACAGAGCCACAGCTATGTGGAATAATCCACGTGCAGGCCTAGACTGTAGTTTCCCAGAGAGACTGATGGAGCCTCACATCCCTTTCTCCCCTTCCTGGGGCAGGGATGGAGCTGCAGGTGTGGGCAGCAGTCTTTGCAGTGCGGGTCCAAGGTGACCGCAGTGGCCCTGGTAGACTTCTGATTTTCAGTCTGTGCCAGCCAAAGTTCCCTGCAGTTACCTGTACAGGCTGGTGCAGGGCTCCTCAGTGTCCTCCCTGCCAGAGGCAGGGCTGAAGCCTAGGCAGGCTGCATCTGCGGGAAAGAAACTGGTTCCTGCCCACACTGAGAGTTTCAATCAGCCCGGCTTCCCTCAGGCTGGGGGTGGAGTCAGAATGGCACCTACTGGCCTGTTTCTGACTTGGGCTGGTTCTCAAACCCCTGTTGCCAGGGTTATCTCTTAGCCAGCCAAGTCCCCCATCAGTAGCTGAAATAGGCAGCCAACTGTCTTCTCCTTCCATGATTCTGGGAAATGGAGCTTCCAATTCCTGTCACAGAGCAGCTCCTGGGGCGGCTTGGGCCGCCAGAGTAGGATGATCACCGGCCTCCCTGGCTTTGCCGGTAATTTCCCAGAGAGCTGGCTCAGGTCCCCGCAGCTTCCTCCCTGCTGGCTGTTGGTGGCACTGGGGCCTAGACTGGAGCTGCAATGTGATCTTGGTGGGAAGAAGTCGGTCCCTGCCAGCACTGGGATCCTCAGTCCACCCCGCTTCCTCTCGTGAAAGGCGTGGAGTTAAGATGGCAGCTCCCGGCCTCTTTCTGACTTGGACAGGCTCAAACTTCTTCTCAGGATTATACTGTAGCCCGCTGAATTTCCTCTTCAGCAGCTGAAGTTGGTGCCCATCCATCTCTTCCTCACCGGTTTTGGGAAGTGGAGCTTTGAATCCAGCCTCAGAGCAGCTCCCGAGGTGGCTTGTGCCTCCAGTGGAGGATGGGCACCGGCCTCCAGGGCGTGGAGCCTTTACTTACGAGTCTTCTCTGCAGATAGTCATCTCCTTCCACTCTCCCAAGGATGTTGCAGGAAGCTCTTCTGGCGTCCTGGAGCCCCCAAACGATGCTTCAGCTGGCTCAGAGAGCTCTGGGTGTTTGCTACCTGCCCTGCAGCAGGAGTGGACTGTAGGAGCTCCTTACTCCTCTGCCATCTTCCTGGTTCTCTGGTACTTATTTGATATTTGGGTGTTTGATCCATTTTGAGTTGATTCTTGTATAGAGAGTGAGATAGGGGTCTTCTTTAATTCTTTTGGTTATTTATAACCTGTTCTGTAGGAATTCGTTGAAGAGTTTGTTTTTTTCCCATTAACACAGACTTGGTAGGCTTGTCAAAAACTAGTTAACCATAGAGGTGAGGGTTTATTTCTGTACTCTCAGTCCTTTTCCACTGATTGATGTGTCTCTCTTCATGGGAGTATCATGCTGATTTGTCCACTGTAGCTTTGTAATATGTTTCAAGGTCAGTGAAATTTTTCCTTTGTTGCTCTTCTTTTTTAGAATACTTTTGGCTCCTCGTGTGCACTTTCCCTTCCAAATGATTTGGCAATTGTCTTTCCTATTTCTGTAAAGTAGACTGTTGGAATTCTCAGTGGTATGGCAGTGAATATATCAATCAATCTGGGTACGATTCACCTTTTTATGGTATTTGGTATTCTAGTCCATGAACACGGAATGTCTTTTCAATTGTTTCGGTCTTTTTAAATTTCTTTTAGCATTGTTTTGTAATTTTCTCCTTATAGGTCCTGTGCTGCTTTTGTTAAATCGATTGCTAGGTATTGGAGTCTTTTTGTTGCTATTGTACATGGAATTTCCCCGATTTCCTCCTCAGGTTGTGCAGCGCTAGTGTACCTAAACATTGCTGATTTCTCCATGTCGATCTTGCTGCCTGTCACTGTGCTGAACTCAGTTATTAGCTCAAGTAGCTTCGGTGTAGACATTTCAGAATTTCCTAAATATAAGATCATGCCTTCCGAAAACAGAGTTTTCCTTCCTCTTTTCTTATTTGGATGCCTTTATTTTTTCTCTAGCTGCTCTACCTAGAGCTTCTATTGCAATGTGGAAGATCAGTGGTGCTAGTGGACATCCTTGTCTTGTTCCCGGTCTCAGAGAAAAAGCTTTCAGCCATTCCCCCTGGGTACGATGTTAGCTGTGGGTTTTTTCTTATGTGCCTGTTACCATATTCAGGAATTTCCCTTCTACTCATCTGTTTTGAAATGTTTTTATAAGAAACAGTGTTGGATTTTGTCAAATGCTTTTTCTGCCTTGATTGAGACGATCATTTGGTTTTATTTCGTTCACTTTGTTAATGTGGTGTATTACACTGATTGATTTTCTTATGTTGAACCAGCTTTGCCTACCAGGAATAAATCCCATTTGGTTTTGATAGATAAGTCTTTTGATGTGCTGCTGGATTCGATTTATAAATATTTTGTTGATAATTTTTGAATCGATCTTAATTATATAGATTGGTCTGTAATTTTCTTTTCCTTCCAGTGTCTTTGTTTGCTTTGGTATTACGGTGATATTGGCTTCCTATAATGTGTTGGGTTATTTTCCCTCCTCTTGAATTTTGGGAGGAGTTTAAACAGGATTGGTGTTAATTCTTTTGAAATGTTTGGGAGAATTCACCTGTGAAGCCATATGGTCCTGGAGTTTCCTCTGTTGGAAGATTTTTGAAGACAGATTCAGTGCCTTTAATTGTAATTGGTTTGTTAAGTTCTTATGTTTCTTGTAGTGTCAATGTAGGTTAGGTGCATTTCTAGAACTTTCCCCATTTCATCTAGGTTGTTTAGTTTATTGGCATACAGTTTCTGAGAATATCTTCTTAGGATCCTTTCTAGTTCTTGGGTTGCCCCTTTTCATTTCAAATTGTGTTTATTAGTTTTTTTTTTTTCTTTGTTAATCTTGCTAGGAGTTTGTGAATTTTACTAATCTTCTCAAAGAATCTGCTTTTGGTTTTTATTTTCTCTATTTTTGTTCTTCTCAATTTCATTTATTTCTTCTCTAATTGTTATTATTTCTTCTCTTTGAGGATTGGTTTGCTGTTCTTTTTCTAATTTCTCTTTTTGTTCACTTAATTCTTTGAGTTTAGTTCTTTCTTCTTTTTTAATACAGGCTTTTAGGTGTATAAATTTCCCTCTCAAGACTGCCTTTGCTGTATCCCATAAGTTTTGATAAATTGTGATCTCATTTTCATTTGTCTGATTTCACTTGCAATTTCTTCTTTCACCCACTAATTATCTTGGAGTGTGTTGTTAATCCTCCACACATTTGCCAAGTTCCCTTATTCCTGTCTGTTATTTATTTTGTTTCATTCCCCTATGATCTGAGATGATCCTTTATATAATTTCAATCTTTTTATATTCATTGAGAGCTGTATTATGCCCTACCATGTGGTCTATCCTGGAGAAGGATCCTTGGGCACGCGTAAAGAATGTATATCCCAGTGAATTTGAATGCTGCCTTCTTTCTATGTGTGTTAGGTCTAACTCATTGATCGTATTGTTTCAGTTCCCCATTTCCTTATTGGTCTTCTGTCTAGTTCCATCTAATGATGTGAGAAGTGTTTTGAAGTCACCAATGATTATTGTAGAGATGTCTATTTCTCCCTTCAGTTTTCCCAGTGTTTCTTTCATGTATTTTGGGGACCTTGGTTAGGTGCATAGATATTTATGCCTGTGACATCTTGCTGGTTGATTGTCCCTTTGTTAGTATTTAATGGCCGTGTGTATCTCTTCTAACTTTTTTGCATTTATAGTCTGTTTTGTCCAATATTAGGATAGCTACCCCTGCTCTTTCTGGGTTACTATTTGGATGGAGTATCTTTTTCCAACCTTTCACTTTCAGGTAGTTTGTATCCCAGCATCTAAGGTGGGTCTCTGTTTTGGCATACAGTGTGTTTACGTATTGCTAGGCTGAGCAGCCTTCGTATAAATTTCCCTTGAAGAGTGACACTGATGGAGCACTGAGGGGAGGGTCTAGGACTCTGGGGTGGCAGACATAATGCCACATTTAGCACATGTGATGAGTGGGAGCTGTGAAGGAAAGAGGCTGACATAATGATTTTATGATATTATATGATTTAATGATTCATTATGACCCCTACCCTCAACACAACCAGTACCGACAGCTGCTTATGAAGAAATGGACGGCTTTCTGGTGCTCTTCCTTTTTTCTCTCTAATAACCTTTTTTTAAAAAACATTTATTTTATTTCTTTCTCTCCCCTTCCCTCCCCCCCCCCCATTGTCTCCTGTCTGTGTCCATTCGCTGTGTGTTCTTATGCAGCGGCACTGGCAAACTGCGTCTCTTTTTGTTGCATCATCTTGCTGCGTCAGCTGTCTGTGTGTGTGGTGCCACTTCTTGGTGGGATGCACTTTATTCACGCGGGGTGGCTCTCCTTGCGGGGCACACTCCTTGTGTGTGGGGCACCCCTACATGTGGCCCCCCTGCATGCCACAGCACTCTTTGCACGCGGCGGCACTGTGTGTGGGCCAGCTTACCACACTGCTCAGGATGCTCTGGTGATTGAACCCTGGACTCTCCATATGGTAGACGGATGCTCTGTCAGTTGAGACACGTCTGCTTCTTGCCATTATTTTTTCTTAAAGCCACCAGCAACCTTTACCTTTGACTTTAAATTTAAAAAATTTAAGTTTGATTTAAAAAACATACATTTTTTTGAGTATATTTTGACATGAAACAGTTATAAAAAATACTCCTTCTAAAAATATAATAAAACCAGTTATATTTAATTTTAATATTATAAAATAAAAAAAGGAACTTATCCATTCACTCATCCCAAGTGATCACTGCAAGTACATTTTCCTTCAGGCTTTGTTTTTATTGGTATTTTACATACATATTATTACAGAATTTTATATAACCTCAGTTTGGGACAAGGTGCCATGGGGTGACCTGGGCCCTGAACAGGCCTCCACTGGGGCAGAGGGCCCTCAGCGCTTGGGCAGCTCCCAGTCGCGCCTGCTGAGTACCCACTAGATAGAAAGCTGGACCAGAGGAGCTCCCCTGCTTGCATGGGGGGGCACCCCAGAGCGTCTCAGTCTTTATTATGAGTTGCATCGTGGCCTCCACAATGACATGTCAGGTCCTGATCTCCTACACTATGGCTGTGAACTCATTTATGAACATGACCTTCAACGATCCCATTCACGGCAGTGAAGCCAGTCTGCATGAGGGTGGACCTTAACCCAATACGACTGGAGTGCTTATAAGTAGAGGAAATTGGAACCCACTCAGCAGTGGGAGACAGAGAAGAGATGGCCAGGTGGTGGAGGCAGGGATGCAGTTGTGCGTTGCTGGCAACCTGCCACCAGAATGCTGTTGACCGTAAAAGTGATCCTGCTGACATGCCGATTTTGGACATCTAGCCTCTCACCCTGCAAGACCATAAATTCCTGTTGTTTAAGGCAGTGAGGCAGTGGTATTTGTTAGAGCAGCCCAGCAAGTGAAGAGTGTTAATGTAACCTTTCCCCTGGAAAGCTTACCCTGAGGCAGTCAAGGCCACCCCAAACTCTCCACCCCTCTCAGTACTTAACTGGTGAAACTCCTTGTTGACCTTAAGGTGATTGGGAGGGCAGGGATCAGTCCTGCAGGACTGATGTTGAACAGTTCCAAGCACACACTTCACCAGAATGCATTGGGAATGGACACGTGGCCTTACAAGCACTAGAGCCCTCTCCTCATCTCTGTTGGCTGAAAGTGACTCTAGTGGCCTGGAGAGTCTGGTACAAGTCCCCAGCTTCCTCCATGTTGGAGTCGTGGCTTGAGCCCAGCCTAGGTCAGCAGTCGCACCTGCATGGAAAGAAGCCTGTCCCTACCTTCACTGTGACTTTAAAGTAGCTCTGCTTCTCTTCCGCTGGAGGCATTGTTTAAATGAAGGCTACCAGTCTCTTTCTGAGTTGTACAGGTCCAATCTTCAGCTGTACTTCATCCAGCCAAATTTACTCATCAGTGACTGAAGTAGGCACCCAATCATTTCTTCCTCCCCTGTTTATTGGAAATGAAGCTTCCAACTCCATCCAGAAAATAGTTCCCAAAGCATCTTGCCCTGCCAGTGGGGAATGGGCACCAGGCTCTGCAGCATGTAGTACTTTCCTCATGAATCTTCAGTGCAGATATGCAGTCTCCTCCTCCTTTTCTTCCAAGGATCTTGTAGAATGCTCTTCAGGTCTCCTGAGTCCCATAAATAGGTTAAATCACCAGGTAGCTCTGGATGATTCTTAACTGCCCTGAAGGGAACTCCCTACTCTGCCAACATCTTACCCTTCCTACAGTACACGTATTCTCCAGGTTCCCTATTAAGGAAACTAATTAGTACATTTCATGCAACCACTGATTCAGTGATTCCATGAGTGGACATAACTAATAATAGTCTGGTGGAGCATTGGAAACCATCACAATTGCTCTTTTGTCCACAATATTTTCCTCTACCCGAGGATGGAGGGGTCAAGGGAGTTGACTTCTGCCCAGTAGCTTATCAAAAATTGGGAATGAAGCTCACTGAGTGCAGTCCGAAATGGGAGGTGAAACTTCATCATGAGGAGATTGTTGTTTTAGCCTCATCCAAGTTTAGTACTAATTTGGAGCCAGCATTGATTCAAGTATTCAGCTGAGTTTTAGGAGGTTGTCAAGGCTGGAAATACTAGAGCATCTACCCAGGTATTAGGTGCATCCTATTCATCAGACTGTGCAGATTTTTTTGTTTTTTATTTATTCATTCATTTTTACTTTTTAAAAAGATACTTTGATTACATGAATGTTACATAAAATTATAGGGGTTTCTCACATACCCCAGTCACTACACCTCCCACATTTTGGATATTAACAATATCCGTCATTTATGTGGTCTATATCTATCATTGCGATGTCATTCAGGACAATTCCCAAGTCCCAAAATTACCCCGGTATTACTCCTGATTTTCACTCTCCCTTCCCTCAGAACCTCCTGTGACCCCTGCCTCCACATCAGTCATATAAATTCTTACACTGCTAGAATCACAATAAGTCTATAGTAGATTCCCAGTAATTCTATTTTAGTCCATAGTTCACTCCCGAATCCTGAGTATTCTGGGATGGTGATGCCCAATCCACGTCTAATTGAGAGGGAGCTTTGATTCCATAGGGCAGATGTATGGGACTTCCTTGCTTGCAGTTAGTTGTAGACTCTCAGTTCCTTGGGATATTTGTTGTCCATCATCATCTCCTTCTTTGTTGTCCTAGGTGAGTCCAATGAACTAGAGAGTAGGTGTTGCAACTCTGATGAGATTCAGGACCCAGCTGATACAGAGGCACGGAAAGATTGAAGTCTCTTGGACATATGCTATACTAATGATAGGTTCAAATAGAAGGGTCAGAAAAGCCATGTGTAGCGGAACCAAATTCTAGTCCAACTCTTTCACACTGGGGAGCATAAGCTCTAAAGTACGGCCCACTGTCAAGGCAACAAATTCCTCAGGTATCTGCCCTGAATATAGTGTCTGGTAGTATTTACTTTGGCAGTCAATGAGATCCTGCTGAAATTTGCATTAGCATAATCTCTAGAATGACCTTTGACTCACTTTGAAGTCTTTAGCCACATAAACTCATTTTTCTTTAACTTTTCCCCCTTTCGATCATGGTCTTTCTCCAGTTGCATTGCCAGTTGGTGCTTGGTAGTACAGTGCCAGGGATACTCATCCCTGGAGTCATGTCCCATACTGGGGGAAGTTATCTAAGGTGTTTTATTTTTATTTTAACAATTTTTATTTATTTCTCTCCCTTTCCCCCTATCCCCCAGTTGTCTGCTCTCTGTGTCCATTCACTGTGTGTTCTTCGATGTCCAGGCTAAGGGCACTGTCTAAAATCATGGAGATTTTGGTTGGGAGCAATCAAAAAGAGACCTTTCGTAGGATTACAGTAATAAGGGAAAAGGCAGACTCACTAGAAATTTAACAGTCACAAACAAAGAAGGAAACATACATGAAGAGCACTCCATGCAATCCTCAGATATTGTCCTCAAAAATTACCACTGCAGTGGGGCCTGACATCAATTGGATAATATTGTGGAGCATTCTGTGACCCAGAATATTGTTAAAGATGATAGGGGAGCAGATATAGCTCAGAGGTTTGAGCACCTGCTTCCCATGTACGAGGGTCTTGGTTCCTGGGTCTTTTCCCTAGTACCTCCTTCATAAAACAGCAATAAGCTAGAAATTAGTGGAGTCTAACTGCAGCGCAGGAATATGAGCTATCTGATACTGATAGAAGACAAGCTAGCAGCTTAACAGAGAAATCAGGGACAGACACAGTCAAAGAAGATATGGGCTCAAACCACTGTCAGTGGTGGAGTAAGGAGACTCGGGGTGACTGAGTACCTGTAGAAGGCCCCTTAGAAGAAATATAAGGGGCTACATGCTTGAGGGAAACTCACCAGCAAGGTCACTTAGAAAATAAGCATGCAAAGGAGCAAATGCTTGTCTTCAGTGACCTAGGCCTTCAAGGCCACTTAAGAAATAAACAAGCAAACTAGTAAAGAATAGTGACAGCCTTGGGGGGAAAGGCAGGAACAATATAAGAGTTTCCACAATAAATTAAATAAAATGTCTAGATTTCAACAAAATATATGGGCAAGCAAATAAACAAGAAGGTGTAGCTCATACACAGGGAGAAAAAAAGAACAGGCAACAGAAACTGCTATTGAGAAGGCCCAGATTTTGTATTCAGCAGACAAAAAGTTAGAAGAAGCTATTGTAAATGTGTTCCCAGAGGTAAAAGAAGCCATGCTTAAAGAATTAAATGAACTTATGGTATTGATGTCCCATATAACAAAGAAGAATATCAATAAAGAAATAGAAAGTATAAAAAGAACAAATGGAAATTCTGTAGAGCAAAAGTCCAGTAAATATAATAAAGAAGTTTCTTAGAAGTTCTTTTGTTTTCTTTTTGTCTTTATTTTTTTAATGTTACATTCAAAAAATATGAGGTACCCATAAACCATCCACCCTCCTCCCCCCATAACAACAACCTCCTCAATCATCATGAAACATTCATTACATTTGGTGAATACATCTCTGAGCACCCCTGCACCTCATGGTCAATGGTCCACATCATAGCCCACACTCTCCCACAGTCCACCCCGTGTGCCATGGGAGAACATACAATGTCCGGTCAGTGTTCCTGCAGCACCACCCAGTACAACTCCAAGTCCTGGAAACACCCCCACATCACATCTCTTCCTCCCACTCCCTAACCCAGCAGCCACCATGACCACTTTCTCCACACCAATGCCACATTTTCTTCGATTACTAATCACAATAGTTCATGAATAGAGTATCTGTAATTCCACTCTAATCCATACTCTATTCCTCCATCCTGTGGACCTTAGAATGGTTGTGTCCACTTCACATCTATATTAAGAGGGGGCTTAGATTCCGCATGATGCTGGATGCAATTCTGCTTTCGGTTGTAGTCCCTCTTGGCAACCTGGTGTGGTGGTTGACCTTCTTCAACTCCATATTAGCTGAGTGGGGTATATCCAATAAACCAGAGTGTGGGAGTTGCAAGTCTTTTGAGACTCAGGGCCTAACAATCACATGGTCAGTCCAGAGATTCAGGTCCCCTGGGTATACATGAAACGCCAGCACCAACTACAGTTCCGGTAAAAGTAACAGGAGAGCCTTGTGGACAAAGATCACATCTGCATCCAGCTCCATCTATCAGAAACACAAACTCCAAAGTAGGGCCAACTGACATGGCACTGAACTCCATCTGCCATGACCATAGAATCTGTGAGTCTGTGTAGCCCTCAGCAGAACCATTACCCAGGGTTGTATCTACTTTATCTGTCTCTGGGACTCTGTTCAGGTGTGCATAAGGGCAACCGCTCTGATAACCTTCCGGCTCTTTTTGGAGACTCATAGCCATATAAACTCATTTGTCCTTTCCATTTCCCCCTTTTATTCTGGTCAGAAGCATTTTTAACTCCTGGTATTACATGTAGACCGAGATGTTCTCCTGGTCCGAGTTGACCCTTTTATTCAAGGTCATTTTCTAGTTACATCATCAGCTGATATTTGGTAGTAATCCCTTGGCACCGGTGAGGCTCATCCCTGGGAGTCATGTCCCACGCTGGGGGCAAGGCAACACATTTACATACTGAGTTTGGCTTTGAGACCGGCCACATTTGAGCAACACGGAGCCTCTCAGGAGGTAACTCTTAGACACCCTGCAGCTCTAGGCCTTTTTCTTTTTTCAGGTGCACAGGCTCATAATCATAGTCATTAGTATCAAGGGCTCATTTTTGGACCTTCCTTCCTTTTTGGTCTTTGGACTTGCACTTGGGGGATTGTTGCTGTTCCTTTAGGGACCGTGATAGAGCTCCCCTGACTAGGAAGTCAGCACTCCCTCAGTTGTTGCTTTTATTTATTTATTTATTTTAGTTGTTGCTTTTAATTGTAATCACTATGAAAATATTCAAACATTTTTATGTACCCTGTATATATGCCCTGGAGAACTCCCTGCCAACCATGTGTCCCCTGTCAATAACATCCCACACCAGTATTCCTCCCCTGCCATTGTTGAACCTCTCTGTGATCCAAAACTTCTTCAAAAGCGAAGCCCAATATATTGCCAGGTTCCATTAATAGGAAAATGGAATATAGTGATGAGTTTAAAGGTTAGATATAGAATACATATTAATTTTAAAAAATTACGGTAAAAATAAGTTGGGGTATCAAAAAATTTAAAAATGCAAAAGCTTTGTGTTTGATGTTTTGCCTTCCATCACTACAATAAGTGTTGCCCTGTATGCAAATTGGCAAAGCAACTTCTTCCATCTTTTCCTCAGTGTCTACGTCCTATCTTTTTCTTTTTTTTCCTGATTATTAAGCTTATCTTCACAAAAGTTTTGCATCACAGTATTTCATATATACAATATACAGTACTCTCACGTATCCAACATAAAACCCTTTTCCCTTCCACAGCAATAATCTTTTTACATATTCATACTGTTTTTACTGAAATTAATGTACAGATATTGAGACAACAGCTTCCAAAGAAGGTAACATTTGTGTTTACATTGTGGTTTATATTTTAGAGTATGCAGTTTTCTAAAGTTTTAGCTAACTTATGTTTTACATTATGATTTACATTTTATCCTATCAGCCCCTATATATTTTTGGTGTAATTTAGCATGTCTTACATCCATCCTTGCGTAATCTTGTGGAACACTTCTATTGCCCACACAGGTACATTGGTTCCATCTCTTCAAGACCTCTTCCCCCCTCCCCTTAGGGCCCACAGTGACAGTGAATCTTCATTGGTTGAAGGGCCATGTTCAGAGATACTTTCAAGTAAACTCATGCTCAATTTCAAAAGACAGTTTTTTCAGATATAAGGTCCTTGTCTGGACATTTTTCTCTTGCAGTATCTTAAATATATCATAGCACTGTCTTTTTGTTTCCATGGTTTCTGATGAGAAATTGGCACGTAATCTTATTGGGTGTCCCTTATATGTTATGCATTGCTTTTCTCTTGCTTCTCTTGAAGACAGAGAATTCTTTGTCATTTGTCATTCCGATTAATATGTGTTTTCAGGCTTGGTCTATTCAGATTCAATCAGATGACAGTACATTATGCTTCCTGAACATGGATATCCTTGTCCTTCAGTAGGGTTGGGAAATTTTCTACCATTATTTCTTCCAATATTCCTTGTGCCCCTTTTCCCTTCCCTTCCATTCTCCTGGGACACCCATGACACGTATGTTTGCACATCACTTGTTTTCATTTACTTCCCCAGTACCTTGTCCAAAATTTTCCATGCCTTTTTCCATATGTTTTTTGTATGTTTCCTTTCATAGGGCATTTCTTCAAGCTCACCAGTCCTTTTTTCTGCCTTCTCAAATATGCTCTGATATGACTCAAGTGTATTTTAAATTTCATTTATTGTGCCTTTCATTCCCATAACATCTGCTATTTTTCTATAGATGCTTTCAAATTCTTCTCTGTGCTCATCCAATGTCTTCTTAATATCCTGAATCTCTTTAGCCATCTTATTGAATTTGTTAAGGATATTTGTTGGAACATCTATGATTAGTTGTCTAAACTCCTTTATATCATCTGGAGGTTTATCTAGTTCCTGTAACTGGGCCCTATCTTCCTGTTTCTTGGGATGGATTGCAGTTTTTGCTGGTGTCTTGGCATCTTACGTGATTTATTTATTCTGGTTGCAGTTTCGCTCTTTACTTTAGGGCTTTCTTGCCGTTTCTCCCTTGCTGGTTTGAGTAGGACCCAAGGATGTAGTTGGTGCTGGAAGCTGTGGGGTCTCAAGCTGCCCTCATTACCGCAGGGACTGAAGCTCCTCCCATCTTTCTCCTTTGATTGGGTAGAGATAGTGCCACAGCTGTGTGTAATAATTGAAGGCGTGCAGACCTAGTCTGTGGTCCCCCAGAGAGACTGATAAAGCTTCAATCCCTTTCTCCCCTGCCTGGGGTGGGGATGGAGCTGCAGGTGTGGGTAACAAGCTTTCCTGCGCCTGTGCAAAGTGATAGTAGTTGCCGCGGTAGACTTCCCACGATTCAGGCTGCCAGCTGAATGTACCTGCGGCTACCTGGAGAGGTGGTGCAGGGCTCACCAGCTTCCTCTCTGCTAGAGATGGTGCTGAAGCCTCGGCTAGGGCTGCAGGCCAATCTCACTGAAGAATGCGGTCCCCACCATTACTATGATTTTCAGCCAGCCCAGCTTCCCTCACGCTGGGGCAGAGTCAAAAATGGTGTCTACTGGCCTCGCTCAGATTTGGACGGGTTCAAACTTCAGCTGTTCTTAAGGGTATAGTTTAGGCCATGAAATGTTCAAATTAGTGGCTCAAATCGATGCCAACTATCTCTTCCTTTCCTGTTTTTGGAAATGCAGCTTCCAATTCCAGAATAGCTCCTGAGGCAGCCAGAGTAGGATCATCACTGGCCTCCATGGCATGGCCTGTGTTTCCAGGAGAGGCTGGTGCAGGCCCCCCAGCTTCCTCCCTGCTGGAGGGGGGCTGGGGCTTAGGCTAGAGCTGCAGTCCAGTCTGGATGGAAGGAAGCCTGTCCCTACCACCACTGAATTTCCCCTCGTACCAGGGGCAGAGTTAAAATGATGGCTACCAGCCTCTTTCTGACTAGGACAGGTTCAAATTTTAGCCGTTCTAGGGATTATTCTTTAGCCCACTGAATTTACTAATCAGTGGCTGAAGCTGGTGCCCCATCTTTTCTTCCTCCCCCTTTTTTGGGAAGTGGAGCTTCCAATTCTTGCTGCAGAATAGCTCCTGAGACAGCTTGTGCTGCCAGTGGAGGATGGGCGCCCGCCTCCAGGACATGGAGAGCTTTACTTAGGAATCTTCTCTGCAGATGGGCAGTGGCCTCCTTCCATGCTTTCAGGGGTGTTGCAGGATGCTCTTCTGGTCTCCCGGAGCCCCCACACGGGTGCTGTAGATAGCTCTATGGGATTACTAGCTGTCCTGCAGCGTGAGCTGACTTTAGCAGCTCCTTACTCTGCCACCGTCTTGCTGGTTGTCCTTGAATTTGAGATGTTTTATATGTAGGTCTAAAGTTTCTTTTTATGTCTTTTCATTGTTTATGTTTCTTTGTTCAGAACTATCTTTTCTTTCCTTCCAAGAGGACTGACCTTTCTCATTGAGCAGACACTTAATAACTGCTTTGGCTAAGAATTCCTCCTGTGGTTCATTTGGGGCCGAATCTGCTGATTGTTTTCTCCCCTGGAGAACAGATCAGGTTTTTCTAGTTCTTTATATGTTATGCTGTATAACATGTGATGATATCCTGATTTCGTGTGCTTGTTATAGAGTTGTTCGACTTCTGAAAGATTGATTTTGCTATTTGGGGCCTCCTGCTATTCCATATGAATGTGAGGATCAACTCTTCCCATTTCTACAAAAAAAAAACAAAACCAGAAAACAGACTGCAGAGATTTTGATAGGCATTGCATTTAATCTGCAGAACACTTGGTGTTAATTCTTTTGGAAATGTTTGGTAGAATTCACCTGTGAAATGACTTGGTCCTGGAGTTTTTCATTGTTGGGAGATTTTTAAAGACTGTTTCAGTGTCCTTAAATGAGATTGGTTTGGTAAGTTCTTCTATTTTTTGTAGTGTTAATGGAGGTTAGTTGTGCTTTTCTTGGAGTTTGCTCATTTCATCTAGGTTGTTTATATTGTTGGCATACAGTTTCTGAGAATATCCTCTCATGATCCTTTTTGGTTCTGTGGGATCAGTCATAACTTCCCCTCTTTCATTTCCAATTGTATTTATTAGGTTCTTTTTTTTTCATTGTTAATCTTGGTAGGGGTTTGTGAGTTTTCCTGATCTCCATCTTAAATAACTGGCTTTTGGTTTTGTCTATTTTTTTTTCTTAATTTCCTTCAATTCTTTTCTAATCTTTCTTACCTCTTCTGCTTGCTTTGCGGATGGTTTGCTCTTCTTTTTCTAGTTTCTTCTGTTGTTCAGTTAATTCTTGGATTTCAGCTCTTTCTTCTTTTTTTAATATAGGCTTTCAAGTCTTCAGATTTCCATATCAGGACTGCCTTTCCCGTATCCCATAAGTTCTTATAAGTTGTGATCTCGCTTTCATTTGTCTGAATACCTTTACTGATTTCACTTGCAATTTCTTATTTGACCCGCTGATTATTTAGGCCTGTGTTGTTTAGAGTACATACATTTATGTATTTACCATTTTCTCTCTGTCATTGAGTTTGATTTTGACGCTTATGATCTGAGAAGATGCTTTCCATAAATTGATTATGTTTATATTTATTGAGTGCTGTATTGTGCCCTGATATGTGGTCTATCCTTGAGAAGGATGCATGGGTATGTTCAAAGAATGTATAATGCACTGTGTTTGGATGCTGTGTTCTGTATATGTGTGTTAGGTCTAACTTATTGATCATACTGTTTCAGATCTCTATTTCCTTGTTGGTCTTCTCTCTAGTTCTATTTAATGATGTGAGAGATTTATTAAATTCTCCAGTGATTATTGTAGAGATGCCTGTTTCTCTGTTCAATTTTCTGAGAGTTTGTTGCATGTGTTTTGGGGGACCTTGGTTAGGTGCATAGATATTTATGTCTGTTATACCTTCCCGATTGCTTGTCCCTTTTATTAATATTTAATGGCCTTCTGCATCTCTCTTAACTTTTTTGCACTTATAGTCTGTTTTCTCCAATATTAGCGTAGCTAATCCTGCTTGTTTTTGGTTACTATTTGCATGGAGTATCTTTTTCCAACCTTTCACTTTCAGGCAGTTTGTATGCCTGAGTCTAAGGTGGGTCTCTGTTACGCAGCATACGACTGACTCATTTTTTTTTTTAATACATCCTGTCACCCTATATCTCTTAATTGGTGAGTTTAACCTATTCATATTCAGTGATATTACTGTAAGTGCATTATTTCTTTCCACCATTTTCTTCTTTGGTTATCATATGTCATATAACATTTTGGTCTGTCTTTTTAGTTTTTTCATTCTCCTTCTCTTCTTCCCTTCCCTCCTCCAAGCTTCACTCTCCATTTTCTTTCAAGTTCTAAAGCTTCCCTTAATATATCCTGCAAGATGGATTCTTTATTGTGAACTGTATTTTTCTTGGCTTGTGAATATTATATACCCACCTTCATATTTGAAGGACAGTTTTGCTGAATGCAGAATTCTTGGCTGGCAGTTTTTCTCTTTTGGTCTCCTAATTTTATCATAGTGCTGTCTGCTTGCCTCCATGGTTTCTTATGAGGAATCTGTACTAAATCTTACTGGGTGTCCCTTGTAAATAATGGTTCCCTTCTGTCTTACTGCTCTCAGAATTTTCTCTTTATCTCTTACGTTTGACTTTCTCAGTAGTATGTGTCTGGAATAAGTCAATTTGGATTTATTATGATTGAGATACACTGGGGTTCTTAGACATGTAGGTTAATTTCTTTCAACAGAGTTGGGAAAGTTTCAACTAGTATTTTCTCAAATATTCCTTCCCCCCCCCCTCCCCTCTCTTCTCCTTCTGGATCTCTTATGAGATGTTTGTTGTTACTTTTTGAGTTGTCATTCAACTTCTCTGAACCCGTGTTCATTTTTCCCCATTCTTTTCTCTCTGCAATTTCAGCTCTTCTGTCTTTTGGTATCACTTATTCTTTCTGGTTTATTTCAAGTTTGCTGTATGTCTTTAATGTGATTTTGATCTTACCTATTGTGTCTTTAATTCCTATTAGCTCTGTTACTTTTCTATTTCGGGTTTCATATTTTCATTTGTGCTTGTTCAGTTTCTTCTTGATCTCGTTCATTTCTTTCACCATATTTTTCTTTCATCTCAATTTGATTTTGGAACTGTGTATGCATCTCATTAATTAGTTTTCTCAAATCCTGTGTTTCTTTTGAGGTTTTATTATATTCCTTTTCCTGGGCCATGTGTTACATTTTTTTTTCGCTGTCTTGTAAATTTTTGCTGATGTTAGGCAACTGATTAGGATGCAGTTTCCTCAGATGCTCAGTTTGTTTCTTTTTGTTGGACTTTGGTGGTGGGAGGCTGTGTGTTATTTCTCCTCTTTGATCCTGTGTTAATCCTGGATTGTTAGTCTTTTCCCTGTTGTTGTTTAAAAACTGGGCTCTGAACCCAGTGTCAGCCAAAGGGGTGCTGGTGCAAAATACCGTAAATCTGTTGGTCTTTATAAAAGCTATTTATTTGGGGTAGAAGTTTATTTACCACACTCTAAAGTGCAAGTTACTTCCCTCACCAAAGTCTGTTGCCACAAGCTGGAGGAAGATCGCTGCCGATGTGTGCCTGGGTTCAGGCTTCCTGGGTTCCTCTCTTCCCGGGGTTCATTTCTCTCCACGTCCAGCCCCTGTGTGTTCACCAGAAGGTCAGCTCTAGACTAGAAGGCTCTCTAGGCTTTGCCTCTCTCTACGAGGTCAGCTGTAGAGTATCAGGCAAACATCTCTGTCCTCTCCCTCGGGCTTCTGCTGTGTCTACGGAGCTCTCTCTGTTCCTCTGGCGATGATCTCCTGTGTGTTCACTTCCTGGGCTCCAGCTCAAAAATTCTAACCATGTCTTTTGTCATGTTGTTTTCTCTGTGAGTCCCACCCACCAAGGGGCAGGGATGCAACGTCCTGCTGATGTGGCCCCATCCAAGTCTTGATCATTATTTAATCATGTAAACTTCTGAATCCTAGATAATGTAATATACCCTGAGGAAAAGACCAATTTATGAGCATAATCCAATATTTCTTTTTGGAATTGATCAGTAATAGCAAACTGCTATAAGCAGAGTCATGTGGGCTTTCTTTTAGTTTTGGACGTCAGGAACTAATGCCAGAGTCTGAAGTTGTGTGCATAGCTAGCTTCCCTAGGCCCTGAGATCTGGAGGCCACCTCATAAAGGTGGATAGTTTGATCTCTCTGTAGACTCAGGTAATTGTAAACACATGCACAGAGGGAGGAACTCCCTTGTGGTTTCTTTTTTTGTTCTTGTGGTGGATGTTTTTCTTTCCTTTTTGTTGTTTTTTTAAAGACTTATTTTCATTGCCTTTTTTCTCTCTATGCCCTCATTGTTTAAACGTGCTGTGTCTGCTCTTATTTCTACAGGAGGCACTGGGAACTGAACTCGGGACTTCTGACGTGAGAGGGATTTGCCTAATCACTTAAGCCACCTCTGTTTCCGGTCTTTGTTGTTTCTGTCATCATAGTTTTCCTCTCGTGTCTCTTGTTGCATTATCTTGTTGTGTCAGCTTGCTGTGGCTGCCCACTGTGCCAGCTTGCTGACGTCTTCAGGAGGCACCGGGAAGCTCTTATCCCTGCTTTGTTGTGTATCTTGTTACGTATTTTCCTCTTGTGTCTCATTGCATCATCTTGTCATGTCAGTTTTCCAAGCCTGCCTTTCATGCAAGCTTCCTGGAACTAAACCAGGAACCTCACATATGGTAGGCAGGAGCTGAATCTCTTGAGGCACATCTGCTTCCCTGCATGGTTTCTAATGTTCCCATGACTGAGTGATGCCTGCAGGTCTGTAGTGCAGAGCTTTGGAGCCACACGCCTGGGGTCACATTAAGGCCCTGCCCCTTGGAGCACTAGAGCCTGAGCAGTCCATCTCACCTGGGGAAATGCACACAGAGACCCCCACAAGCTCACACATAGTCTCACAGTCACACCACAGAGACTCACATGATTCCCTTAAGCCTCCCCACAGCATATCCCGTAACCCTGAAAGCAGACAGATCCATTCCTGGAGACTCTGCAAAGAAGGACAGTTCCTGAATGGGAAGTCTTTCATCATGTCCACATCCTCCTTTGAGGCTGTGACCAGGCTAGGTCTCCAGCCTACAGCTTGCAGGAAGCCCCCTATTTTATCTCAGTTATTCTCAGCATACTTTGATGAGCCAGAATAGCTGCCATTTTCATTTGCTTTCTTTCCTTTTTGAGGTTTTTATTTCTTTATTTAAGAGTATGCACTTTGTCAGTAATACCACAGAAAGAACATTATGTCCTTCTTAGATGCTTCACATTAGGGGGCACCTCATGTCAGTCTGTGTAGTTGCTGATGAAGTGGATTTTGAGCACTTGGTTCAGGTGGAGTGTGCCAAGTTTCTCCATTGCAAACTCACCAATTTTCTTTCTGTAATTTATAAGTCACCTATGGAAAGATTTTTTGAGACAATACATAACTTTGTCTTTATAAACCATTTATTTCAAGGTTTTTACATAAATGATTTCATTAGCTTTCAAGGTCACCTGCAATGGCAGAAAAGAAAACATGAGGAGGAGAGGACCATGTTGTGTTGTATTTGCTCATGGCTTGGTGATTTTAAAACACAGAAGGGAAACAGTGGTAAAGTGAAAGACCCCCTGAGGAAGCAGGGCAGACACCTTAGGGTAGTCTTGATATTAGAACCGTATGAGTTTTACCATCCATGAAAAGTAGATGTATTGGTATATATTTAGGTCTTGCTAAAATTTTATTGGGCTATGTTTGCTAGTTGTTCAACTGCTTCACCCTTTCATTAAATTCATCCTTAGGTATTTTATTTGTTAGAGAGCAAATGAATGGATTTTCTTTAAAAAATTCATATTATTTTCTGCTATATACACAAAACTGGCTTTTGAGTGTATATCTCATACAATGCAAGTTTACTTAATGTCTTTATTTGTTGCAGTAGTGTTGTGGGATTGTGTTTTAAAACACTGTGTCATTTGTGTATGAGGAGAGTTATTTTTTCCATTCCAATTTGGATGATTTTATGTATTTTCTTGCCCATTTTCTCTGGCTGTAACTTCCATTACGATGTTGAATAGCAGTGATGAACGTGAGCTGACAGATCTTGTTCCGGCCCTCATGGGAAGACTTTCAGGCTTTCCCTTTTGAGTATAATGTTAGCAGTGGGTCATGTCGATGCAGCTGTGCACAGAGTGGAATGAGTTCCACCAGTGACCGTCCCCTCAGAGAGCAGCAAAAAGTCCCCAGGATGTGGGGTGCCTGTGAGTGCATTTCTGAAATCCGAGGATATGAGCTAATATTTGAAGAAATCCGTTTTTATGGTTTTGAATTACTTATTTCTTACTAAGGTACATGTGTTCAAGTTTTAATAATAAGATCATGACCATATACCTGGCATGTTTATGTGTTCTTAAACTTTAAAAATTGAGAAAACCCCATTAAATGAATATTTCTTCCTAGAGGTTATTTATAAAATAGTACTTTTAACTTTAACAATGAGAGTATTAACCATTATCCTTGAGGACCATGGGAAACAGAAAGATTATTTTGAACATATTGGTTTATATTCCTGAAGACAGATGTAATGCCATATGGTGGTAATTGTATAGTCCAGATATAAATGATACTGAACCTATGTGATTGTGAATCTAAAGCAATAGACAGTTTTTTAAAATTTGCTGAATATGAACTGCCATTGCTAACACCCAGTATGTTTGAGCAAAAAAAAACGTATGACAAGATTGATACAAAATTGTAGAGAAGGAAAGCCGACTTGACCCAGTGGATAGGGCATCCACCTACCACATGGGAGGTCCATGGTTCAAACCCTGGGCCTCCTGGACCCGTGTGGAGCTGACCCCTGCGCAGTGCTGATGTGCACAAGCAGTGCCATGCCATGCAGGCGTGTCTCCGGCATAGGGGAGCCCCTCACTCAAGGAGTGCACCCTGTAAGGAGAGCTGCCCAGCACGAAAGAAAGTGCAGCCTGCCCAAGAATGGCACCGCCCACATGGAGAGCTGGCACAACAGGATGATGCAACAAAAAGAAACACAGATTCCCGGTGCGGTTGATAAGGATAGAAGCAGTCACAGAAGAACACACAGTGAATGGACACAGAGAGCAGACAGCTGGAAGGGAGGGGAATAAGTAAAAAATAAATCTTAAAAAAAAGCTGAAGAGAAAATTAATAATTGGCCAAATGACTCAAACATAAAGTATAAAGAGAAAAAATTTCATTATAACATAAATAGAAACTAAAAGCTAATGATTATAGGAATACAGTCCATTTACACATAAAACATAAGACATGAAATCCAGTGTAACTCATTTAAATAACTTACAAATAACTGATTTTCAAAATGTGCAAACATGTTTAGAAAATGACTATATTTGGCAATGTGTTAATGTTTCTCTTCAAGAGAGGAGTACATGTAAGAGGAATATTCAGTAGTCAGTGGGAGAAAGAAAATAGGTAACACAAGGTACAATAGAAGTAATGAGAGTGAGGACCCGTTTATAAGAGTGGTAGAAGTACAGAATGCAGAAATACAATGAAGAAAGCTTTCATCCTTTAAAAAATCCTATTAAAAATCTAGAAAGAAAAGTAGACCCATGTGATTAGAAAAGTTGTTTTGAATCTCACTATCATCCATAATTTTAAAAAATTCTATGAATAAAAACAAAAGAATTCATGTTATATTCAAATACGAAAGAAATAAGTGCAGTATATCCCACCACAAACGAATGAAAACTCTTCATCATGACCTACATGATGTACTGAAATATACTTTCTGAAAAGAATATGAAAGGCATTAAGAAAATGAAATAATATGTGACAATACATCATAAGTGGAAAAAAAAAACCCCAAAATAAATGAATGAGAAGAAGAAAATAAGAACAATGGGAAAAGAGTTCAAGATTGAAATGTAATCTCCACGAAGTAAGGTGACAAGATAATGCTTAAGTCTAAAGAGAAGGATAAAAAAGTAGAAAGGACTGAAAGTCTTAAATGGAGAATGGTAAAGATGAAAAACAAGGCACAGGCTGAGGAATGGTGCAGCTGGTCCAGCGTCTGTTCCCTGGGGTGCCTGAGCCAGGAGGTGGGCGGGGCCATCGCAGTCCCTCGGCCCTGGCTGTCCCTGGGTCTGGGGGGGCCTCATGTGGGTGGTCCTGGAAGCTGCCCCCTCCTCCCATGATGCTCAGCTCCGGGCTGCAGGCCTTGGCAGTTGGTGGTGTCCAGGCTTCAGCGCCAGGCCTTGGGCGACGGCTGTGGCTCCTCAGGTCTAGGCCGCCTTGAGCTCGCACCTGGGAGGATTGTGGTAGGTGTGAGTCCTGTGCACTGAGGGAGCCCCCCTTCATCTGCGCTCCTTGTCCTTTACTCCACTGGGTGTCCCGGCGGCTGGAGTGGGAGGTGGCGCGTGTGTCTGCCGTGGACCCGAGGGGACTCCAGAGCCCGGATTTGTACCTTAACGTGGTGTGTTCCCACCTGTCCAGGGCAGTCCTGGGTTATGTCTGTTGTCCTCCCTTTTCATGTCACCCGTTCCACTAAGGCTATTCTGATGTGACTTTATGTTATATTGTCCCGTTATTAGGTCTGTTATGGAAATTTACTTAAGGAAGTTTGACTTAATGCCTGAATAACTTAGTTATTTGGGTAGAAATTTTAAAATGCGCAAAAAATGGAATGTCCAGTCAACCACAGATATATATGCTTATACCTGGCTGATCTGTTCATGGAAGGAGGTGAGAGAAATTGGTAAGTGGCGTCTGGGAGCAGGGGCTGGATGAGAGAGAGGATTACCTTTAGTTGTGTACTCACTTCAGCATTTGATTTTTTGTTAATATGAGCATGTATTTTTTTCCCACCAAATACAAAATAATAAGAAAGATTGATAATAATAATAAAGATAGGTATGTACTGTCATGTGAATTTTCCTTCCAGGGACCTCTAGTCAGCCGGACATTGCCAGACAATGGGAGAAAATTTGTTTTTATGTTCATGAGACATATTGGTATGCAATTTTCCACTTTAAAAATATCTTTATGTGGTTTTAGGATTAGGGTAATGTTGGCCTCCTAGAGCGAGTTAGGAAATGTTCCCTTTGTTTTCTGAAAGAGATTGTGGAGAACTGTTTTCATTTATCCTTAAATGATTGATAGAATGAATCATCTGAACCTGGTCCTTTCTTTTTTCAAATGTCATAGATTTTTTTATTCAAAATTTTACTGGCTATAGGTCTATTCTGATTATACATTTGTTCTTGTATTAGTTTTGATGATTTGTATCTCTCAAGGAGTTTTGGGCCATTGCATCTAACTTATCAAACTATTGGATGTAGGGATGTTCATAGTCGTCTTTGAATACCCTTTTTTTTTCTCTCCCCTCTCCCCCACCCCCCAGGTGTCTGCTCTCTGTGTCCATTCGCCGTGTGTTCTTCTATGTCCACTTGCATTCTTGTCAGCAGCATCGGGAATCTGTGTCTCTTTTTTGTTGTGTCATCTTGCTGTGTTAGCTCTCCATGTGTGCGGTGCCACTCCTGGGCAGCTCTCCTTACAGGGCACACTCCTTGTGTGTGGGGCTCCCCTACGTGGTGGACAGCCCTGCATGGCACGGCACTCCTTGTGTGCATCAGCACTGCACGTGGGCCAGCTCCCCATGGGTAAGGACCCCCCATGTGGTAGGCAGACGCCCTATCCGTTGGACCAGATCCACTTTCTAGGGTATCCTTTTAATGTCCGTGGAACCAGGAGGGATGACCTCTCTTCCATTCCTGGTATTGGTAATTTGTGTCTTCTCTATTTTATGTTTGGTTAGCGTAGAGGTTTATCAGTTTGATTAATCTTTTCAAAGAAGAAAGTCATGCTTTAGTTGGGCTTAGTTTTCATTTCTATGTGATTAACGTGCAGGAGTGCCCTTGCCAGGCTGTATGATAAGTGTATATTTAGTTTTACAAGGAACTGCTAACTAGTTTTCAGAGCGACTATACCACTTTACATCCCTTCGAGCAATACATGAGAGATCTAGCTTCTCTGCCTTCTAACCAGCATTTGGTATTGTCAGTTTATTTTTGTCTTGATTACATGTGGTTATACCTCATAATGGTGTAGTTTTCATTTTCCTGATTGCCAATTATATTGCGCATCTCTTCATGTACTTATTTTCCATCCATATATCTACTGTGGAGAAATATTTGTTCATATATTTTGTCCTTTCTAATACTAATGTTTTTATGATTGAATTTTGGAAATTCTTTTAATATATTCTAGATATGAGGGTTTTTTTAAATTTCCTAGAACAATGTCCAGGCATTGAAGCCAGGATCTCATAAGTGGGAAGGCAGCCCTCAACCCCTGAGCCAAATTGGCTCCCTTGAGTTGTCTATTTGTTTTTTTGCTGGTTCTCTGTTGTTTGTTTTTTTGTCTTAAGAGGTATCGGCATTGAAACTGTAACCTCCCATATGGGAAACAGGCTTTCTACCGCGTGAGCCACATCCACTCCCAATTTTCTACATACCTGTTCATATATCAGCTCCAGATTTTCTAGATATCTGTTCTTTCTTTGTCATAGTTAGGTTTGTAAATATTTTTTCTGGTCAGTAGTTTGCCTTTATAGTTTATCTTTTGTGGATCAGTATTTTAAAGTTTGTTGAAGACTGATGTGTCCTCTTTGTTTTTTATGGATCTCATTCAGCGCACTCTCCCTTAGTATTCTGTGTCCATGTTTTCAAATATGAAATGGGTTTGATGATGCCTCAGTATTTCTATTGCCTATCCTGACCACTCCACTGATTCTTCTGCTTCCATGTCAGAATCAAAAAAAAAAAATGTTTTTTAATTTACAAAGTAGCTTTAGATGACATATATGTTCCATCAGAAATAGAGGGGACTGACATATACCCCACCCTTCCCCCTAGCACACTTTCCCTCAGGAACAACATCTTTCATTAGTGTGGTCCATTTGTTACACAGCTAGTGCTCTGTCTAATCCACCATGTCTCTTACCTGGAATACTGTGATAGCTCCTACCTGGTCTGCATTTTGGCCTGCTTCCCTCTGTGGCCCATTCTTATCTTGTAGCTAGAGTGATCCTGTGAAAGCCTAAGGCAGGTCTTGTCCCTTGTTACTCTTTACTGAACCCCATATATTCCCAGTTTACAGTAAAATCAAAAGTTCTTATACTGAACTACAAGGACCTCACAATGTGTGCACCAAGTTTTAGGAGCAGTTTTCTTGAGATATATTCACATACCAGACAATCTATGCAAAGTGTCCACAGTGACTTTTAGTATATTCAAAGAGTTGTGCATTCATCACCACAACCAAGTTTAGAACATTTTCTCACTCCAGGAAGGAAAGGCCCATAGCTCTTAGCAGTCATGTCTCAATCCCTCTATTATTCCCCAGCCTTGGCTAACAACTAATCTATTTCCATCTCTATAAATTTCTTTATCCTTACATTTTACAGTAATGAAATAATAGAATATGTAGTACTTCATGTCTGGTTTCTTTCAGTTAGCCTAATGCTTTCTTAAATTTTTGCAATTTTTAAATAATTAGCGAGGTTGTATGTTTATAGTAAAGTCATATGAAAAATACATTGTTCTCATGTATCCCTGTATTGATACTTTGCATTAGTGTGCTACCTTTGTTAGGACTGATGAAGGAAAATAAGATATTACTGATACCTAAATCCATAGTTTACATTAGGTTTTTTTTCCCATATACCATCCTATTATTAACAACATGTCATAGTGTCATATATTTGCTAGGATTCATGAAAGAACAGTCTTGTATTTGTATTGTTAACCCAGTCCATCATCCACAACAGCGTTCAGTAAACAACCCTGTTTTGACTTCTAACTTTCCTTCTAGTAACGCATATTACCTTAAACTCCTCCTCTCAACCATATTCATAAACATAATTCTGCACAGTTAACTACATTTGCAATAATGTGCTACCACCATCACTGTCCATTTCCAAACATTTACAATCACCTGAAATAGAAATTCTGTGCAATTTAAGCATGAGCTCTCCATTCTCTACCCCCATTCTATCCCTTGGTAAAGTAGTCTAGAGTCTAAATGCATGAGTTTGCTTAGTATCATTAGTTGCTATCAGTGAGAGCATACGATGATTTTCCTTTTGTGTCTGGCTTTTTTCACTGAATATAATGTCCTCAGTGTTCATCCATGTTGTCACATGCATCTGGACTTCCTTCTTTCTTATACCTGTATAATATTCTGTCTTAGGTATTTACCACATTTTGTTCATCCATTTATGTGTTGGTGGAGTTGTTTTTCTTTTTATCGTAGTTGTTAGATATATATATATGTATATATGTTACATATATATAGTTGGATCAATTTCTTCTATCAAGATTGTGTCACTTAGCTACAAGGTTCCAAGTAGTTGGGCCGTTGCCTTTTACAAAGTGGTTTTCTGTGTTCTCCTAACAAGGTAACAATCACTACAACAGTTTGTGGGAATTCCATCAGAACATCACACTGTATTTTAATTACCTGTTTACCAGCCTGCGATTAGTCTGAGAAGTCTGTGGGTGCAGGGACTGGCTCACCTCCCCTTGTAGAATGCCTGGTACACATAGTTACTAGATTATTAGCTAAATGAGTAATGAATAATATTTTTATTTAAATGGTCTAAGTACATTTATCATTAAAAACCTCCAAATTTCCTAGTCTATAGTATGATTTTAAATTCTCAAGTTTAAACAATTACAACAAGGCTTTGTCCCAACTCATTTCTTACAAATTACAACTTTGAGGTATTTTATCATAAAAAGTTGGTAATCATACGCATAAATTGGTATGAAGTTAAAATTCATCCTACATTTACTTCATTTCTTAGCCTGACCTTGTAGTAAATCTTTAGCTGCATCGATTTTGGCTGCTAAATAAGGAGATCCTCCCTTGCCTGGGTGATGTAAGAGCATAATTCGTCTATGAGCATCCCTTAGTTTTCCTTTATTGGCAGTAGGGCTTCCACCTGGTATGAATGCTGCCTCTGGTTTTGTCATTTTGGGCTGAAACCCACCTCTGTAATAGCCACCACTGAAGGCAGATGTTGGGAGACTTTGAAAAATTCGTTTTACTTGAGGCTCCATATGCTTCATGGCTTGCAAAACCTAATGGCCTGCAAATCCTGCAGCAGCAATGGGCAGTCCAGCTGCTACCGCTGTGCTGGCCTTAGCTGCAGCTTGGCTGTGCTGCCTCCAGCGGGAGCGCGGTTCATCCCAGCCCAGAGGCCGCGGCCACCCACGCCTCTACCAGACAGCGAGGCTCACCCCTCCTGCAGCTACAACCTCGGCAGCCCTTGTTGGAGGATATTTGCTTCTACCTTTTGTCTATTGTGCGGTGACCATTGGTATACAAATACTTGTCTGAATCCCTGCTTTTCCATTTGTTTTGGAAATATATGTAGAAGTGGAATTGCCAGGTCATATGTTAATTCTAAGTCTAACTTTTCAAGTTACTGCCAAACTGTTTTCCACACTGGGTGCATTTTTATATTCCTACCACCCGTGGATAAGGTTTGCTATTTATATACTTCCTCACTAGCACTTGCTCTTTTCCAATTTTTAAAATAATAGCCCTTTGAGTGGATGTGAAGTGATGAGTCATCATGCTTTTCAACTGCCTTTCCCTAATGGCTAATGGACTTGAGCATCTTTCCATATGCGTATTGGCCCTTTGTATATCTTCTTTCTAAGAAATGTCTGTTTAAATATTTGCCGGTTTACGTGTGTTTGTTTGCCATGCCCCCTCCCTTGGAGGTTAGCCAGTGACTCTTCTGCAATTGTCACTGGCTATTTCTTGGTTGTGTAAATTCCCCCTCAGGACTTGGCTGCTTCCTCCGCCTCTTCTTCTTTTTTTTTAAAGATTTATTTATTTTATTTATTTCTCTCTCCTCCCCCGCCATTGTCTGCTCTATGTGTGTATCTGCTGAGTGTTCCTCTTTGTCCACTTCTGTTGTCAGCGGCACAGGGATCTGTGTTTCTCTTTGTTGCGTCATCTTGTGTCAGCTCTCCGTGTGTGCGGCGCCATTCCTGGGCAGCTGCACTTTCCTTCATGCTGGGCAGCTGCACTTTCCTTCATGCTGGGCAGCTCTCCTTACGGGGCACACTCCTTGCACATGGGGTTCCCCTACACGGGGACACCCCTGTGTCGCAGGGCACCCCTTGTACGCATCACCACTGCACATGGGCCAGCTCTACGCGGGTCAAGGAGGCCTGGTGTTTCAACCGCGGACCTCCCATGTGGTAGTCGGACGCCCTAACCACTAGGCCAATTCCGCTTCCCATCCTCCTCCTCTTTTGATCCCTATCTCCAGTCTTGTCTCCGCTGACTTAGGTAAATTTTTCTTTTCTCTTTTTGTGGTTGCAGGGCTGGACAGTGATCCTGGGACCTTATTGTGAGAAGCTGGCACTGATTCGCTGAGTCATATACTCAACGCCCTTGAGTTGGTTTATTCACTCGTTTTGCTAGTTTGTTTTTAGGAGCATTTGGCATGAATGTTAACTGTCCTACATGTCTCTAAGGCTCCATTAACTTTAGTTCAATCCTTTTTTCCCCATGTTCCTCATTAACTCATTTTACTCATCTAACTTCCATCTCACTGACTCTTGCCTGTTTTACCTCCATTTTCTTATTGATCGTACCCAGGGAACTTTTGAATTGTGTATTTTCTTTTCATTTTTGTTCATTTATTGAAGTATATCATTCATACCTAAAAATACATAAACTATAAGTTTATAGCAATAGTTGTGAACTTACAAAACAAACATTCTTAACGTCATCCAGGGCTCTCATACCTCACCCTCCCACCAATGCCTTACATGGTTGTGAAATATTTTTAACTTGTCGTTAAAGAGTATCCTCAAAATATTACTACTAACTAAAGTATCTTATGTTTGGTGTATTTTTCCCCCAACCCACCATAATAGTAGTATTTTGTATGATTCATACGTGAACATAGGTAAACAATGTGTGTAGTAAAAGGTGTGAACTTACAATGTGAACATGCATACAGTCATACAGGGGTCCCATACAGAAATGCTCCTGCAATACCTTGCACTGTTTTGCAACATTTGTTACAAATTATGAAAGAATGTCATCAAAATCTTACTACCAGCGATAGTCCTTATCTTACATTTGTGTGTTTTTCCTCCAATTATGCTATTGTTATTTTTTAAATATATTTTTATGACGGTAGTTATAAACCTACAAACCAATCATGCAGATATGCAGCATTCTGATTCAACACCCCTCTGTCAACACTCCACAACGTGGTAGTATATATGTTACAGGTTATGAGACGATATCATCAGGTTATTACTGCGGCCATAGTTTACAGTTGGCACACTTTTTCCGTCCTCTCACATTATGAACACAGTACATCTTTGGCATTGATTCATGAATATTACATTATTATCATTAACCATAGTCCATAGGTCACTCCCTTTGTGTTTTTCCCATGCTTCTCCACATTCCCACCACCCTGCAATAGTGATCTATATTTGCACTTGATCACAAAGGACACTCTTGCATCTGTATAGTCAACCACATTTCTCATTCTCCTCTGGTTTTACTGTGCTATTCAGTTCCTAGATGATTCTCCAGCTTTCTGTTAATTGACATTTACATCCCTAGAGTACACTTTTCAGCCATATTCCCGTCCATATACCGTCTGTTACTCACTATAATGTGTTACCATCAATTCTGTACATTTCCACACTTTTTACAGTAAGGTTACTTAAAACTTCCACGTACATTAAACATCAGTAGTCCACCTCAGTCCTTCTCTAATCTCCTTTAAGAATCTACGACCCATCACCAGCTCTTGAAGATATTTTCCTACATTTTCTTTTAGAACCTTTATGGTTCTTTCTGTTATGTTTAGGTTTTTGTTCCATTTTGAGTTAATTTTTGTACAAGGTGTGAGGGAGGGGTCTGTAATAGCCAAATGCGTGCTGATGCAAAATAACAGAAATGGTTTGGTGTATTGGTCAGCCAATGGAGTGCTGCTTCAAAAAGCCAGAAATTGGTTGTTTTTTATAAAGGGTATTTATTTGGGGTAGGAGCTTACAGATACCAGGCCATGAAGCATAAGTTACTTCCCTCACCAAAGTCTATTTGGAGAGCAAATGTCTGCCAATGTCTGCTAGGGCTCAGGTTTCCTGGGTTCCTACCTTCATGGGGCTTGCTTTTCTCTGGGTTAAGGTTCCTTTCTTCCTGGGCCTGGCTTCTCTTTCCTCCATGAGCTTACTTTCCAGGGTTCCAGCTTATGTCTTGACCATCGAACTTCAGCATCAGAAACCCTCGCATCCAAAGCTCCAACTCTGTCCTTTGTTTGGCCTTTTATCTGTTAGTCCCCACCCACCATGGTGTGGGGAATCAATGCCCCAATCAGGTGGCCTAGTCAAAGCCCTAATCATAACTCTGTCATGCCCAGATACAGATCAGATTAGAAGCATACTCCAGTATTTCTGTTTAGAATTCATCAGTTATATCAAACTGCCAGAGTAAGTTTCTATAAAGGGTATTTATTTGTGGTAGGAGCTTACGGATACCAGGGCATCAAGCATAAGTTGTTTCCCTCACAAAAGTGTGTTTTCAGTTGTTGGATCAAGACGGCTGCTGACATCTGTGAGGGTTCATGGTTCCTGAGTTCCTCCCTTATTGGGGCTTGCTTCTCTGACCTCTGTGTGCTTACTTCTTGGGCCTCCAGCATAAGGCTTCAGCATCAAGTTCCATCATCAAAACTCTAACATCAAAACCCCTCAACTCTGTCCTTTGCCATGCCTTTTATCTGTCAATCCCCACCCACCAAGGTCAGGTACTCAGTGCCCAAGTGACATAAGAGGTTTACTTGATTAACTACTCAAGTATACTGAGTGCAGTATAATCTCATATGTCCAGGGGAAAAGACCAGTTTACAAACATCATCCAATATTTCTTTTTAGAATTCATGAATAATTGCAAACTGGGGAAACGGACTTTTGGCCCAGTGGTTAGGGCGTCCGTCTACCATATGGGAGGTCCGCGCTTCAAACCCCGGGCCTCCTTGACCCGTGTGGAGCTGGCCATGCGCAGCACTGATGCGCGCAAGGAGTGCCATGCCACGCAAGGGTGTCCCCCGCGTGGGGGAGCCCCACGCGCAAGGAGTGCGCCCGTGAGGAGAGCCGCCCAGCGTGAAAAGAGAGAGCAGCCTGCCCAGGAATGGCACCGCCCACACTTCCCGTGCCGCTGACGACAACAGAAGCGGACAAAGAAACAAGACGCAGCAAACAGACACCAAGAACAGACAACCAGGGGAGGGGGGGGGGAATTAAATAAATAAATAAATCTTAAAAAATAATAATAATAATTGCAAACTGCTACACCCCACCCTCTAAATTATAAAAAGGCATTACCAATAAAAAAAAATTTAAGTCAGTTACAATGCAAGTAGTAAATCACGTGGCAATCAATATAAAGAAATACAGTTTGTGCTGGGGCAAAGTTTTCTATAGATCTCTGAAACTTACAAAATAATTCATCTAATTCCAATACAGAAATGGACAAAGGGTAAACATTTTCCTTATATTGTAGAGAAACTGGGAGGGAAACATGAGTCATGGGTCCTCAACATTTCAGTAAAGCTGCAGGGCATCCTCCATTCAATTTCAGTCTTAGAGTTATTCTTAAGGTGATGGTTTCTTCTTCTTGGGTCCATGTGTGGAACCGCCCTTTCCACTGAATTGTCCAAAGGTTATTTTCTTGTTTCTACCCTCATCAAGCATCGTGTCGTTGACCAAGCTCCAGATCTCTCCCTCCAGGAATGTTGGGGTGATTGCCACACCTTACCCAATCTTTGGGTTAGAGTCTTCACCCCCCCTAGTAGAGTGATGTGAAAACAACATTCTCCCTAACCTATGGCATACAACCTCAGCTCTCTCAGAGTAGTGACTTGACCACCTGGTCTTCTCTAACCTTTGGGGGAGGGGTCCACCTCTCTCATACCTGTGGAGTGCTGACTTTAACTGCCCTATTCCTTGGGGAATGTGTTCTACCCTCTCTGTACCATGGGGCAGCAAAAGTCTCCCAGAACATTGGTCAGGAACATCCACCCTCTTCAACTGCTGGCAAAATCACCCTTTGTCCATATGGGTGGGGTTCCTCTCTTGTCCCAGGGTGATGTCCTAATTCCAGATCTCTGCTTCCATGATTTTCCTCTTAAAGCTGTTTCTCCTTCAATCTCTCCTTCCCCTGTCCTTTTTATTACAGGCTGAGAGTTGTTTTTTTTTTTTTGTTCATACAGCTCTCTCATAAACCTTGTTGTTTTAGCATGTAGGAAGCAGGGGTACATGCCTACAGACAGTAAGTCTTCCCACAAGTCTTTCCTAGATAAGTATATCTTCAATCTTGATTTACCAGTTCCTAGTTTAGTTAAGTCCTCCAGTGGGGCACTTTCATCAGGGATCTTCATCTCCAGAAGCTTGGAAGTTCCGGAATCCGTTTCTGTTTTCTTTATTCCTGACAGTTCAGTCCTCAGCGTATCTCTCTCATCTAGCATTTTGCTGTAAACTGGATGCAGACGCCAAGCTGCGTTCTCCAGCTCCATTTGGAATTTTCTTCAGCTAAATGCCCAGGCTTGCATTTTCAAATTCTGCCTTCCATAAAATACCAGGAGTTAATCTTGCTAAGTGCTCTGCAACTTTAAAACATGGATTGCCTTTCCTCCAGTTTCCAATAATAATTTCATCATTTACTTTTAAGGCATCATCAAAAGTCTCTTTAGCCTCCATATTGCTATCAGTAGTCTCTTCAAGCACTATAGGTCTTTTCTTCCAAATATCTCACAATTCCTTAAAAAAATACCCCTTGCCCTTTTTTAAAACCATTCCAGCATTTTGGTAATTACCAAAGAACTTCCCCACACCTCAGGAACAAATTCTTTATTAGTCAGCCAAGGGGGTGCTGATGCAAAATACCAGAAATTGGTTAGTTTTTAGAAAGTGTATTTATTTGGGGTAGGAGGTTACAGATAGCAGGCCCTAAAGGTTAAGGTGCTTCCCTCACCAAAGTGTATTTTCACTTGTTTGGAGCAAGGTGGCTGCCGACATCTGCTAGGGCTCAGGCTTCCTGAGTTCCTCCCTTCCTGGGGCTTGCTTCTCTTCCCTCTCTGTGCTTCCTTCTTGTGGCTCCACCTTAAGACTTCAGCATCAAACTCCAGCATCAAAACTGCAACATCAAAAACCCTCAATTCTGTCCTTGCCATACTTTTTATTGGAGAGTCCCATCCCACCATGGGGCTGGTGCTCAAGGCCCTACTGACATAAGTAGGTTAAGTTTACTGAATCAAGTAAACCTGGGAATCCAGTGTAATCTATATACCCAGAGGAAAAGACAAGTTTACAAACATAATCCAATATTTCTTTTTGAAATTTATGAGTAATATCAAACTGCTACAGGGTCCTTTTTATTTCTTTTGGGTATGGCTCTACAGATCTCCCATGTAGATTTATTGAATGGACAGTTGTGCCTGAGCTGGGTGTGTTTGACAGGTTTGTAAAAAATCTCTTGACCCTAGATGTGGTGGTCTGTTTCTGAAACCATCGTGTTGTTTCCATTGGTCTATGTGTCTTTTTTTATGCCAGCACCATGCTGTTTTTTTTCCCCTGCAGATAGGTAATATGAGTTAAAATCCAGAGTGAGAGTGCATGGAAGTGAGAGTCGTCCAACTTTGCTTATCGTTTTTAAGATGTGATGACTATTCAAGACCCCTCCCCATTTCAAATAAATTTTGTAATCCTGCTTTCCATTTATTTTTTAAATGCTGGTGGAATTTTTATCAGATTGCACTGAATCTGTGTATCGACTAGAGTAGAATTGGCATTTAATAACATTAATGTTCCAGTCTGTGAGCATGGAATGTCCTTCCAATTATTTACATCTTTTTGAAATTAACAGTGAGTTGTAGTTTTCTTTATACACGTGCTTTGCAATGTTGGTTATGTTCATTCCTAAATATTGTGGTTTTATCTATCATCCTTTATTTTCACCACTCTTTTGATACTCTGTTACTTTTACTGATACAATCTTCATTTGTAGACTCTCTTCCAAGCCTCTCTCTCTTGTTTGTTTTTGTTTTTTTCCGCAGGAGCACACCCTTTAGTATTTCCTGCAAAGCTAGTCTCTTTGTTATAAACTCTCTCAATTTCTGTTTATCTGTGAATATTCTATATTCATCCCAATTTTGAAATACAGTCTTGCCAGATGTGAAATTCTTATTTTGAAGTTTTTCTCTTACAGTGTCTTACATACATCATTGCACTCTGTTCTTTTCTGCATGGTTTCTGATGAGAAATCTGCATTTAATCTTACTGGAAATCCCTCATGTGTCACGCATTGCTTGTCTCTTGCTGCTCTCAAACAGAGCACTGAATGAGAATGATTATAATGGCAATATATATTCTAGTCAAATAGATGGACTTTAAAGAAAAATAGAAATCCTTTGTGCATTTAGAAAAAACCAAGTGGCATAATAGTAAGAACATTAGAATCTCATCAAGGTTTTGAAAACCGTGCATCGTGTGAATGGAAAATGGAGTCATTAATTTTATACCCATGACAACTCATGTCCACGTGTAAAAGGCATGGAAGACCAAGTATTACACTTAGACCATGGGTCATGGGTCATAATGTTCCCTTGTTCCCTTCCATGTGAGTGAGCAGAGTTCAATAAAGGAAGTGTTTAGAAAGACATTGGCCTGAGGACAGATGCTAAGTATTAAATTTACCATTGCTTGTTCAGCTATGACTAAATGAGGGTTCTATGAGAGAGGGAGTGTCCTTGGTGGAAGCCACCAGGAAGACAGACTTCAGATAATCCAGGGAACTCTGTCTCTCTTTAGGGTGCTTATCTGTATATGTGTTTGTTTTATTGATCAATATTAAGAAAAAAACTAGTGAGGGTTAAATATTGTTTAATATAATACCTAATATTAAAAGTAAATCTTTATTCTAAAACTCACTTTAAATCTATTGTAGTAAAAACTTGACTTTCACTGAATTGGTTGATTAGAGAAAGTGTATAAGGGGTCCAGTCCTGAGGCATCTCCATTTGTTTGGTTTTATGTCTTCTTTCAGTCTCCAAACACCAGCTCCTCTGAGGTTCCAGCTAAGACCCTCAGTTCATGCGTGGTCTTTGTAGCTGTCAGTACTAGGATCTGCAACACAAACACTTGTTCTGGAATCTGGGAAGGCAGAGAGAGGAATGGAGGAGGAAGCTGTCCATGTTGACCCTAGAGACACCTGCCAGCCCACTTCTCCAAATTAAGGAGCCATTGGGTGGATGGCCAAGCACCCCAGGGGCTTGTATGGAAAGGGTCTCTGTTCCCTGTGTAGTTCTCAGGACACCCTTTACTTCCTGTGTCTATTTTCATCAGCTAGTTCTTTTCTTCACTTGCATGGTCACATAAAATATTAATTGCAGCTTCCGTTGTGTTCCCTTCAGTATTCCTGAATTTCCTGAAATGCCAAAAAGAAAGCTAGGAAAGCCGTGGATTCCATGTGCACTTGTTTCCCTTCTTCTCTTCTTCTGATTTCCACATTTCCTCTTCTTTCTCTTCATCTCTTTTTACTTCCCAAATCTCTTTATTTGACCCTAGTACAGGATAATTTCTAGAATCAGACTTGTTCTGGAACAGTGTTGACAGCTGGGGGAGGGAGGGGAGAAAAGATTTATGCGTGTCCACGTGACCCAGTGCAGGAAAACCCGAAGTGGCCTGAGGAACGTTGTCAGGGAGGGGCATGAGTAGAGCTTGGGGGACAGGGCAGCCGTGTCTGGCTGGAGCTGTGGGTTCTGAGAGGAGCAGGGAGCCCTGGGCCCTGTGGTCCAGAGACGCTGTGGTGGGCCTGGTTCATTCCAGGAGAGCAGGTCAGCAGA
The DNA here is from genome assembly GCF_030445035.2 of Dasypus novemcinctus. Lineage (NCBI taxonomy): Eukaryota > Metazoa > Chordata > Mammalia > Cingulata > Dasypodidae > Dasypus > Dasypus novemcinctus. Next base: position 139,715 of record NW_026688132.1, on the reverse strand, counting down.
GGGGGAGAGCCAGGGTGTGAAACAGGCCAGTCAGTCGCCCCTTCCCCAAGTCCTGCAGAAACCCTGCCAGGCCTTGGGCAGTGCTGAGGGGCAGCTGGACAGCGCTTTCTCTGAAATGGGAGCCAGTTCAGTTTCATTCCTAATCCTGGAATTTTGGATTTGGGTGAAATGTGGAGGCTAGGAAGTGTATTCCAGGATATGCCACCCACTGCCCCTCTCACTCACACCCCCTGCCTTGACCCCACATTCACAAGCACCCCCACAGGCTTGCACATAGACAGTCCCCAGTCCCTGTACCCAGAATCCATGCCAGCTTACGGGAGCACCGATGCTTATAAGAACGGTAGTTCTTTACCTGGAATATCAGTTTCTCTAACCAAACCCCAATTCTTGTTTCTTCTAGCATATGGAACCAGAATGATTCTTCAGACAAAGCCAGCAGTCAGTCTCTGATCTTCTTATACAGATTTTTCCTCAAAAGTGAGTGATTCCAGAATATGCACTGTTTTTGCTTGCTTTTAGAGTCATGCCCAATTACAGAAGTGAAAACTCTGTATCAGATCATGCTGTGTAGTGTTTGCTCAGGTCCTGTGTTCTCTTGGTGCTTTAGAAGAATAGGTGGGAAATGGTGGTTAAGTCAAAGGCCCCATAAGGAAGTATCGGGACATCTGTGGAAGGGCACAGGCTTTGCTTGGACATACATCCCTCAAGCCCATTTTGCTTTGCAATTACAAAATTCTTAATAGATGGAGGGAAAATTGTTGCTGAGGTAATGACCCCTACCATATAGTTAATAATCTGCTGCTGCCTCTTGAGAATCTCATTTTCAAAAGGGGTCAGTTTGAATAGGACCCCATTCGACACTTTCTTCTCCTACAAACTTGTTAATATCAAATACAGGTATATGCTTAGGTCTCTTTATATGAAATCACTGGAAAGATAAAGAAACAAGGTAAAATTTGTATCATAAAATGGAATAGCAGCACCACCGCAACATTAGATGGTGCCACCTCATCTTCTTAGTCATTGAGAACCTCAACCATCATTTATTCCTTGGGAGCTGGGAGGACACAGAGTATCTCCGAGCACATTGGCATTTTAACCATGTATTACTTGGAATATTCTGGCTTTGGACAGATGGGTAGAGTGTTTGGAGTTTGTGGATTAACAAGTTCAGTGTGAGCTGCTGGTCTGGCCATCTTTCTTACTATAAGAAGAATAGCAAAGACAGTAGGAGGAAGGAAATGTGAATTAGAGTGCTTGTTTTTGTAGTTAATGGCAACGTAAACTAACTTGTGATAATTAGTGTAGAAATGGAATTAAAATTCAATGAGAACTATACAGCAAGTTGGCGGTGTAAGAAGAAGCTCCTAATGGCAGCTGCTGCTACAGGGCAGTTAGCAAACACCCAGAGCTCTCTGGAGCTAGATGAAGCACGTGTTGGAAGGCTCCAGGAGGCCAGAAGAGCATCCTGCATCATCCTTGAAGGAGTGGAAGCAGGAGATGCCCATCTGCAGAGAAGACTCGTAAGTAGAGGCTCCACGCCCAGGAGACCGGGGCCCATCCTCCTCTGGTGGCACAGCCCGCCTGAGGAGCTGTCCCGAGGCTGGAATTGAAAGCACCACTTCCCCAAAATGGGAAAATATCTTCAAGACCTGGTGGAAGGTGGTGGATTCTTAAATGAGATAAGAGAAGGACTGAGTGGAGTACTGATGTTTAATGTATGTAGATGTTTTAATTAGCTTTACTGTAATATTGTGGAAATGTATAGAGTTGATGGTAACACACAGTGAGTAACAGCTAGTTTATAAAATGGGATGTGACTGAAAATGGTAGTCCAATTATGTGGAATTGTGGTTGATGGTACAGATGCACGAGTGTCCTTTGTGAGCTCGAACAAATGTAAGTCAGTACTGCAGGGTTTTGGGAATGTGGAGAAGCATGGGAAAAATACAGCTGCAGTGACCTCTGGACTGTGGCAATAGTATATTATTCTTGAATCTATGCAAAAGATGTACTATGTTGATACTGAGGCAGTATGGAAAATGTGAGGCAAATGTACACTATGGACATGGCAATAATCAGATGATATTATTTTACCTGTAGCAGATGACACAGCACATTGTGGTGTGTTGATGGAGGAGTGTTGTTTGGGAGTTTTGCGCATGTACGTGATTGTTTTATAAGTATAACTTTTGTTATTAAAAATATATATACATATTTAAAAAATGATAGGGTGGGTTGGAGGAAAAACAGACCAAATGCAAGAGAAGAACTATGATTAGTAGTAAGATTTTTGACAGTGTTCTTTCATAGTTTGTAAGAAACGTCTTAAGGTGGAGGGTCGATGTATGGGACCCCTGTAGGATGTTATGCGTGTTTGGTTTGTAGGTTCACAACTTTATCTATACTTAATTGTTTATGTATGTTCATATATAAATGATATAAAGATGATAATCATTGGATGGTTAGGGGGAAAATACTTTGTTTATTAGTAATATTTTGACAATGCTCTTTAATCATTAGTCAAAAAGGTTTAAAAACAATGCTAGTTATTGGTGGTAGGGTGAGATGATATATATGTTTATTTGATGTTATGTATGTTTGTTTCCTAAGTTCAGAACTATTACACATTTTTCTTTTTATTTCTCTACCCTCCCCACCCCAGTTGTCGGCTCTCTGTGTCTATTCACTGTGTGTTCTTCTGTGACTGCTTCTATCCTTGTGAGCAGCAGCGGGAATCTGCATTTCTTTTTGTTGCGTTCGTGTGTGCTGCAACATTCTTGTGCAGTGTGCACTTTCTTTCGCGCTCAGTGGCTCTCCTTACAGGGCGCACTCCTCGCGCATGAGGCTCCCCTTCGCAGGGGACACCCCTGCGTGGCAGGGCACTCCTTGCACGCATCAGCACTGCACATGGACCAGGTCCACATGGGTCAAGGAGGCCCTGGGTTTGAACTGCAGAGCCCCCATGTGGTAGGTGGATGCCCTATCTGTTGGGCCAAGTCCCCTTCCCCTATTATAAATTTATTGTTGATGTATGTTTATGTACGAATGTTATGTTTCTACTTTTTAAAAATTCAACAACAGTGTCCCGTGGTGCCTTCTGTGTGTTCTGTAAAATATCTCGTAAATTTCCAAAATTGCCATTGTTGTTTTTACATCTTCCAGATCTTTTCAACCACATGGATCCACATATGCTGACCATGCATTTGCCATATGTTCTCTAGGAATTTCTCCTTGATGAAAAGCAACCATTTTGGTGGATTGGATTCAATTCCAGGCAACTCAAATACTGTGGTTTTGAAATCATCTACTTTTTTCCCCTCAAAGCTGAGTGATTCCATAATATGTACTCTCTTAGCTTGCTCTTGAAGCCCCCTGCAATTAGAGAAAATAAAACTCTGTGAGAGTCATGCTGTACAGTGTTTGCTCAGATCTTGGTGAATTTAGAAAACCAAATCTTGGTGATTTTAGATATAGCACTAAATTCAAAGACCGAAGAAAATTTTGGAGGGTACCTACATGAGCTGTTCCTGTCCATTTGGTGGCAATTACGAGTGCCTTAATTCAAAGAGGAAAAATTGCTTCATAGGAAAAGGCTCCCTACCATACAGCTTATAAGCTGAGGCTGCTTGTTTTATCAGGTGTCCTTTATTAGGAATCCCCTCTTCGATATGTCTCCTCCCCCAGAATGGCAGCTGGCATCTGTAGTGTACATGGTCGTGTTTTCTTGTCTGTACTCAATTGAACAAGAATGAATGCAAGAAAGGAACATATCTATTTTAGAGAAAAACAGGTGACTTTATCTTGGCATTAGATATGGCCCTTGATCTACCCTGTCAGTCAGAAGCTCCTCTAACATGTTCTCCAAGGGACCTGGGAGACAAAGATACTGTCACCTTGCTCAGGGAACTTGACTTGACTAGAACAAGGAAGGGGCTAGAGGGTATGGAAGCTCTTGGTTAACAAGCAATGTATCAGCGCTCTTATTTATTCACATTCTAGCACGTATTCTTTTCCTTTCATGGTTTTATTTTGGCTATTGTAGTATATAAGTTGTTTTCATTTGAATTTCCCTAATGAATAATGTCTTTGAATAGCTTTTCATGTCATCATTGGTAATTGTTATGTCCTCCGGAGACTTAACTATTCATGTCCTTTGCCCATTTTTAATTGTGTTGCTTTTCTTTCTTTTGTGTTCTGGGTGTTATTTTTAAGTCAGTGTCTTTTTTTTAAAGATTCAGAGATTACACAAAATGTTACATTAAAGAATAGAAGAGGTTCCCATATACCCCACTACCTACCCCCCAACTCCTCCCATATCAACAACGTCTTTCATCAGTGTGGCATATTCATTGCATTTGATGAATACATGTTCAAGCGCTGCTACACAGCATGGATTATCGTTTACATTGTAGTTTACACTGTCTCTCCATCCATTCATTGGGTTATGACAGGATATATAATGTCCCGCATCTGTTCATGCAGTTTCATTCAAGACACATCCAAGTCCTGAAAATGTCCCCCCATCACACGTCTTTTTCCCTCTTCCTGCCTTCAGCAACTCCCATGTCCACCGTCTCCACATCAATGACATAGTTTCTTCCATTGCTAGAGTCACAATAATTTTATAGTAGAATACCAGTAAGTCCATCCTAATTCATATTTTATTCCTCCATCCTGAGGACTCTGGGATGGCGATGTCCATTCCACCTATAAATCGAGATGGGGCTTAGATCCCCCGTGACCAATGGATGGGATTCTCCTGCTTGCAGTTGAAGACTTTCTCAATTCCCTGGTGTGGTGTTTGACCATCCTCACCTCCCTGTTAATTAACCTGGGTAAGTCCAACGAACCAGAGAGTAGGTATTGCAATTCTACTTAGGTTCTGGGCCTAGCTGGCACACGGACAGCCCAGAAATTCAAGTCTCCTGAGCATACACCTATCCCAGCACCAACCTCAGGTTCAGTAAAAGTGACAGAAGAGGGATATGTAGCGAGATCACATCTGAGTCCAACTCCATCACAAGTTCCAGAGTAGGGCCCACTGGCAAGGCAGTGAACTCCAGAGCCATCTGTCATAACTGTAGGACCTAAGTGGGCAAACACTAGTGAGGAAGGATGGCCCAATGATGGGCCCTTGATACTGAGGACTATGATAATGAGCCTGTGTGCATGAAGTTTCAACTGGGCATAGAACTGCAGGGTGCCTAAGAGTTACCTCTGAGAGCCTCCATGTTCCTCAGATTGTTTATGTATGTTCATATATATATGACATGAAGATAATAATAGGGAGGCTTGGGGGAAAACACTTTGGTTAATAGTAATATTTTGACTATGCTCTTGAATCATTAGTTTAAAAGGTTTGACAAGAATATGTTATTGGTGGTAGGTGAGTCATGGAAGTCCTGTCTGATGTTATATATGTTTATTCCTTTCTTTCACAACTGTTAGTATACACTTATTGTTTATGTATGTTTGTGAGTGGTTGATGTATTTCAATAAATCAATTTTTTAAAAAAGTGCCTTTCGGGGAAGCGGCTGTGGCTCAAAACAGTTGGGCTCCCACCTGCCATATGGGAGGCCCTGGGTTCAAGTCCTGGGCCTCCTTGGTAAGGGAGTTTTGCCTGCCCATCACAGAAATAGACGGTCTGTACACCGCGGAGAGCTCACATAGCAAGACGACACAACAGAGGGAGACAAGCAAATATAGCAAAAATGCACAGCAAATAGAAACAGAGAACAGGTAGCCAAAAACATGTCAAAAAGAGGGGTTTTTTAAATAAATAAATAAGTAAATCTTTTTTTAAAAAAGTGCAATATCTTCCCTGAGATCTCAGAAATTAATAACTTAGAGGTGGATTCACAGCTGGGAGTGGAAACTCCAAGGTCAGTGTCCTGTCCATGAAACACAGCTGTTTTGTCAAAAAATATCCACTTTATTTTAATCCTTTCCCAGTTTTGAATGAATCAGACAAGGGTGTCAAATTTAAGTGTCTCTCAGAAATGGCATAAAGGGCTGTGAGCCAATGTCCATATGGGCAAAATCTATGGTAAGGTAGAAGGGTGTAGTTGTGCGTTGGATGGACGTGACAGTGTTGCAGTGATGGTATTGGGATGGGCGGTGGTGGTCTGTGAGGGCGGTAGGGTGGGGGTTTGCACTGTCCATGGAACTGGGGGCAGTTTTGGGGGAGGGAGTAGATGATCGCTGGGGTTTTGCAGTAGAAACTAGAACATTAGGTATGTTCTTTTGGCCTTTGCAGCAGTGGAGTTGTACTGGTTTAGGGTGTTTGATGAGGGAGCGATGCAGGAGCGGGTGCACCTTGGCAGGCTTGTGGGGAGTGTGTGAGTGCTCATCCTGTCATCGTGGGCTGTTTCAGTGTGTGGAGACCCACAATGAATGGGAAGGTGATGGACTCCCATCCTAGGGAGTGCTGCTATGTTCTTAAATAGAAGGGTGGGAGTCTTTAGAGAGAGAAGACAGAGCCTAATAGGTGAGGACAGGCCAGTATGTCAAGCCTTCAATGTTACCATAAGTAATTATGAATCTTGTTCTTCAAGGAGTGAAGCTTGGTGGTTCCCGTGACTCCTGAGGAAAGCGGGAGGAAGAATACAATAGATGGAACATGGGGCATTGGAATATTTTTACTTTATCTTACAATGATGGGTCAGGATGTGTAAGAATTCATCAAAATTTTAAAAAGTACGTGGTCCAACTTGTAAGCATAATGTGAATCATTGACCACTGTTAGCAGGAATGCTTCAATATTTGTACCTCATCTGTAAGAAATTCACCATCTACATGTAAAATGTAATTAATAGGGGAAACAGGAAAAGGAAGAGGATGTTGGATATATGGGAATGCGCTGTATTCTCTACATGACTTTACTATAACCTAAAACTTCTTTAAGAAGAAAAAATAATACACTGGGGAAAGCAATGGAAAAATGTCACTTTGCTTACAGGACAGTAAATCTTATAGTGATGAAAGACATAATGGAATTTTTTAAATTTAATTTTTTATTTCAAAATGTAAAAAATTTTTTAACTTTCTTAGTTTTAATAGTTTGATTACTTCATTTTCTTATTAAATGTATTTGGTTATTTTGTTGACTTCGTTTTGAAGAAATTCTGGATCCCAGACAGGTTACAGCTGTGGAAGGGGGGGATCATTGGTGTGGGGTGTCAGTGTTGGGGGATGCATGGGAAGAAGTTCACCTGGGGCATACGTATAAGGCATTTGCATGAGGTGAAATATTCATGGGGTGTTGTCACGGTGTGTGGAGATTGACACAATAAACAATAGAATATAGAATTCCCATCCTGGGGAGCTCTGCCACATTCCCTAATGGATAGCAAGAATCCCCCAAGTACAGGGACAGTGACTATTGAAGGAGGATGGACCATTGATGGACCCTTGATATTGATGACTATACTTAGCAATCTTTACTTTTGAAATTGAAACTTATCCTAGTATTATAGGCTGCCTAAGGGATATCACCTGAGAACCTCCTTGTTGCTCAAGTGTGTCCTCTAAGCCATGTCAGCATAGAAATGCACTATGTTGCCCCTGGCATGGGACATGACTCCCAGGGATGAGGCTCCCTGGCAAGAAGGGGCTGCTACCAGGCACCTAGTAGTTCAACTTGAAAAAGTCATTGAAGAAAAGGCGGAAAGGGTAAATGCAAATGAGTTTATGTGGATAAGAGTTCAAAGTGTGCCTGGAAAGGGTGTTGGAGGAAATAATGGCTGAAAACTTCCCAAATCTACTGAGAGAGATGGATGGTACATGTCCAGGAAGCACAAGGCACCCCAAACACCATAAATCCCAACAGGCCCACCAAGACATATACTTGTCAAATTATCCAATGCTCATGAGAAAGAGAAAATTCTAAAAGCAGCAAGAGAAAAGAGAACCATCACATACAAGGGAGGCTCCATAAGATGAAGTGCTGATTTCTCCTCTTAAACCATGGAGGCAAGAAGGCAGTGGTATGATATAGTCAAGGTACTACAATAAATTTCCAACCAAGAATTCTCTACCCAACTAAGCTAGCATTCAAAAATGATGGAGAGTTCAAAATATTCACAGATAAACAGAAATTAAAAGAGTATGGCAATAAGAACTCTGTCCTTCAAGAAATACTAAAGGGAGTTGTGCAGGACGAGAGAAAAAAACATGAGAGGCAGAGTTGGAGGAGGGTATAAGAGCAACAAAAAAGACAAAAAGAGACGGAAATAAATCAACAAAATATGACAAACACAAGTCCAAACAAAATATGGCTAACATAAATATAGTTCCTTGCAAGTACTGACACTGAATGTCAGTGGATTAAACACACCTGTCAAAAGATTCAGACTGGAAGATTGGATAAGGAAATATGACCCACGTATGTGCTGTCTACAAGAAACACATCTTAGACCCAGGAATTCAAGGAGTTTTAAAGTAAATGGCTGGAAAACAATCTTACATGCAAACAATAACCAAAAAAAGGCAGGAGTTGCCACCTTAATATCAGACAAAATAGGCTTGAAAGGTGAAACATTTTGAGAGACAAAGATGGATACTACATATTAGTGAAAGGAACAATCTGTCAAGAAGAACGAACAATCATAAATATTTATGCTCCTAACAAGGGTGCCTCCAAATATGTGAGGCCAACACTGGTAAAACTGAGTGAAAGAATAGATGCCTCTCAAATCATAATGGGAGACTTTAATACACCACTATCACCTTAGGACAGAATATCTCAAAAGAGAATCAATAAAGAAAGAAAAAATTTGGACAGTATATTAGAGGAGCTGGACCTATTAGACATATACAGATCATTACACCCATATACAGCAGTATATACATTTTTCTCAAGTGCATGTGGATCATTCTCCAAGATAGACCATACGCTAGCCCACAAAGAAAGGCTCAATAAATTCAGAAAGATTGAAATCATACAAAATAATGTCTCTGACCACAGTGGAGCGAAGCTGGAAATCTGCAAGGGCCAGAGGCCCAGATTTCACACCAAGATATGGAAATTAAACAGCACACTCTTAGAAAAACAGTGGGTCAAAGAGGAAATCTCATAAGAACTTACTAAGTACCTTGAAACTAATGAAAATGATAACAGAACATACCAAAACTTATGGGACGCAGCAAAAGCAGTACTGAGAGGGAAATTTATAGCCATAAATTCATACATTTAAAAAAAAAAACAAAAATTGAAGAACCAACGGTACATTTAGAGGAATTAGTTAAAAAAAACAACAAAGTAACCCCACAGGAAGAAGAAAGAAAGAAAGAAAAAAAGATAAGAGAAGAACTAAATGAAATAGAAAATAAAATGCATTTGAAAAGATAAATAAAACCAAGAGCTGGTTCTTTGCGATCAATAAAATTGACAAACCCTTAGACCAACAAAGAAAAAAAGAGAGAAGATGCAAATACACAAAATAAGAAATGAGAAACGAGATATAACCACTGACCCCACAGAAATTATGACTATCATAAGAGGATACTTGGAAAAACTATATTTCTACAAAAATGACAATTCAAAGGAAATGGACAAATTCCTAGAAAGAAATAAGCAGCCTGTATTGATGAAAGAAGAAATTGACGATCTCAACAAACCAATGACAAGTAAAGAGATAGAATCAGTCTTTAAAAATCTCCCAACTAAGAAGGGTCCAGGGACATATGGCTTTACAGGTGAATTCTACAAAACATTCCAGAAAGAACTAACCCAGTCTTGCTGAAACTCTTCCAAAAAATTGAAACAGAAGGAACATTACCTAACTCATTCTATAATGCCAACATTACCCTAGTACCTAAGCTAAACAAAGACACTACAAGAAAGGAAAATTACAGATCAATTTCTCTAATGAACCTAGACGCAAAAATTCTCAACAAAATACTTGCTAACCGTATTCAACAACACATTAAATGAATTATACACCGTGACCAAGTAGGATTTATTCCAGGTATGCAAGGATGGTTCAACATAAGAAAATCAATCAATGTAATATACCATAAAAACAGATTGAAGGAAAAAAATCACATGATTATATCTATAGATGCAGAAAAAGCATTTGACAAAATACAGTACACTTTCTTGATGAAAACACTGCAAGGAAATTTTCTGGAAATGATAAAGAATATATATGAAAAACCCACAGCCAACTCGTTTACAATGGTGAAATCCTAAAATCTGTCCTTTTAAGATAGGAACAAGACAAGGATGCCCACTATCATCTCTTCTATTTACATTGTTTTAGAAGTACTTGCTTGAGCACTGAGTCAAGAACCAGATATAAAAAGCATTAAAATTGGAAAGGAAGAAGTCAAAATTTCATTATTTGTGGATGACATGTTCCTATACATAGAAAACCCTGAGAGGTCTACAACAAAGCTTCTAGAACTCATAAATGAGTTTAGTAAAGTCCCAGATTATGAGATCAATGCAAAAACATCCATAGCATTTCTGTACACCAATAACGAACATGCTTAGGAGGAAATCAAGAAACAAATACCATTGACAATAGTCAATTAAAAAATCAAACACCTAGGAATAAATTTAACTAAAGATGTAAAAAACTTATACACAGAGAACTACACAAGACTGTTCAGGGAATTCAAAGAAGACCTGAATAAATGGAATAATATTCCCTGTTCATGGATAGGAAGACTAAATATTATTATGATGTCTATCCTATGAAAACTGATCTACACATTCAAGGCAATCCCAATAAAAATGAACACAGCATTCTTTAAGGAACTAGAAAAACTAGCTATGAAATTTATTTGGAAAGGAAAGAGGGCCTGAATTGCCAATGACATATTGAAAAAGAAAAACGAAATTGGAAGAATCACATTACCTGACTTCAAAACATACTACAAAGCTACAGTAGTGAAAACAGCATGGTATTGGCACAAGGAGAAACACACAGATCAATGGAACTGAATTGAGTATTCGATAAAGTTACCAAACCCTCTCAAGCTGGAGAGAATGGCCTATTCAACAAATGGTGCCTGGAGAACTGGATATCCATATGCAAAAGAATGAAAAAGGATTACCAACTCACACCTTATACAAAAATCAATTCAAGATGGATCAAAGACCTAGATATGAGACCCAAGACCATAAAGACTTTGGAAAGCAGTTTTGGGAAGCATCTCCTGGACCTTGTAATAGGAAATGGCTTCATGAACTTCACAACGAAAGCACGAGCAGCAAAAGAACAAATAGATAAATGGGACTTCCTCAAAATTGAAGCCTTCTGCCCCTCAAAGGAGTTTGTCAGGAAAATGAAGAAGGACAACCACCACACCATGGAGCCTAGAGTGCCTACAACTGAAAGCAGGAGGATTGCATCCAGTAACCATGTGAAATCTGAGCCTCCTCTTGACATAGAGGTGCAACGGACACAACCAATCCAAGGACCTCAGAGAAAAGGTGGCATTGGAGTGGGAAAAGTGGACATGGTGGCTGATGGGTATGGGGAATGGCCGGAAGAGATGAGATGTGGAGGCGCCTTTGGGACTTGCTTGGAGTTGCCCTGGATGGTGCTTCAGGGGCAGTCACTGGACATTGTTAATCCTCCCAGGGCTCACTGGATGGAATGGGGGAGAGTGTGGGCCATGATGTGGACCAATGACCATGAGGTGCAGAGATACCCAGAGATGTACTTACCAGTGCAATGGAAGTGTCATGATGATGGGAGTGAGTGTTGCTGGGGGGGGGGAGGGGTGCGGTGGGGGTGGTGGGGTCGAATGGGACCTCATATTTCTTTAATGTAATATTTTTACAAAATCAATTAAAAAAAAAAAAAAGAAAGTGAAAAGAGGGCCTACAGAATAGGAGAAAATTTTTGGTAACCATATATCTGATTAGGAGACTTATAACCTGCATATTTAAAGAACTCCTGTATCTTGAAAATAGAAAGACAAAGAACCCATTTTAAAAATGGGAAAAAGATTAAAGAGACATTTCTTCAAAAATATATACAAATGGATAAAAAGCACATGAAAAAATGCTCCAAATCTCTAGGTATTACAGAAATGAAAATCTAACTACAATGAGATACCATTTTCCCTTAAGATTGGCAGCTATGAAAAAAACAGAAGACTTCAAGTGCTGGAGAGGATGTGGAGGAATGGGAACACTCATCCACTGCTCCCGGGAATGCACAAGGATCCAGCCATTCTGGAGAACAGTTTGGCGGTTTCTCAAAAAACTAGGTATAGACTTGCCATATGACCCATCAATTCCACTGCTGGGTATATACCCAGTAGGACTGAAAACAAGGACACAAACCAATATATGCATACCAGTGTTCATAGCAGCATTGTTCACTATTGCCAGAAGTTGGAATCAACCCACATGCCCATCAACAGATGAATGGATAAATAAAATGTGGTATATACATACAATGGAATACTACTCATCTTTAACAACGAATACACTACAAAAACACGTGATAATATGGATGAATCTCGAGAACCTCATGTTGAGTGAAGCAACCCAGGCATTGAAGGACAAATACTACCTGACCTCAATGATATGAAAGAAGTAAACCAAGCTGCCTCAGAGAGCTAAAGACTGGATGATAAGCTGAAAGGAAATGGGGGGAAGAGGGGTTGGTAGAGGAAAGATGTAAACTGACACTTACATGGGTGAAATCTATGATAAGCTGGAGGTACAAGGAAGGGATAAGATGGGGGGAAAGGTTTACCTTTGCGTGGGGCTGTGCAGGCTTGAAGGGGGCTAGGGATGGGAGGACTGGTAATATTGCCTAAGAAATTGAGGGGAGGGTTGGGGACATAAGAACATAGGAGATTGTCAGGTATGTGGCTGAGAGTATAATGCTGTGAAACCTGTTTAGGATGCTTAAACAGGATAATCCGACATAGGACAGGCTCCTAGGGAATGTGAGTGCTCATTTTGCCATAGGGGGTTATATCATTGGTTAGAGACCCATATAATGAGAGTGAAGGTATACCCACATCCTGGGGAGGACTGATGTTCTCAAATAGAAGGAATTGTATCTCTCGAGAGAAATGGTGGCTCCCAATGTATTAAGGGCAGTTGTGCATGTCAAGCCCTCAACACTGTTGCAAATATCTCTGAACATGGCCCTTGGAACAATGAAGATTGACCTTCACTGTGGGCCCTAAGGGGAGCGGGAGAGAGGTATTGAATAGATGGAATCAATGTAACTGTGTGGGCAATAGATGTGTTCCACAGGAGTACGTAAGGATGGATATAAGACATGTGAAATTACACCAAAAATATATAGTGGCTGATCAGGTAAAATGTAAATCATAATGTAAAACATAAGATAACTAAAAATTTAGAAAATTGTATAGTCTAAAACATAAACCACAATGTAAACCCAAACGTTACCTTGTTTGAAAGCTGTTGTCTCAATATCTGTACATCAGTTTAAATAAATATAGGATGAATATGTAAAAAGATTATTGCTGTGGAAGGAAAAAGGTTTTTAAGTTGGTGTGTGGGAGTACTGTATATTGTATATATGAATTACTGTGATCTAAAACTTTTGTGAAGATAAGCTCAATAATTAGGGTGAAAGAAAGAAAGAAGGACATAGACTCCGAGGAAAAGGCAGAAGAAGTTCCCTTGCCAATTTGCATACAGGGGAGCACTTACTGCAGTGATGGAAGGGAAAACACCAAAAACAAAGCTTTTGCTTGTTTAAATTTTTTGATACTCCAATTTATTTTTACTGTAATTTTTCCAAATTAATATGTATTCTATATCTAACCTTTAAACTCTTCACTATATTCCATTTTACTATTAATAGAACCTGGAAATATATTGGGCTTCATTTTTGAAGAAGTTTTGGATCACAGAGAGGTTCAACAATGGCAGGAGAGGAATACTGGTGTGGCATGTTATTGACAGGAGATACATGGTTGGCAGGGAGTTCCCCAGGGCATATATCCAGGGTACATAAAACTGTTTGGATCTTTTCATAGTGATTACAATTAAAAACAGCAACTGAGGGAGTGGTGAGTTCCTCGCCAGGGGAGCTCTGTCACAGTCCCTAAAGGAATAGCAACAATCCCCCAAGTGAAACGGCAAAGACCAAAAAAGGACAGTCCAACAATGAGCCCTTGATACTAATGACTATGCTTGTGAGCCTGTGCACCTAAATTAAGAACAAGGCCTAGAGCTGCAGGGTGCCTAAGAGTTCCCTCCTGAGAGCCTCCGTGTTGCTCAAATGTGGCCAGTCTCAAAGCCAAACTCAGCATGTAAATGTATTGCCTCCCCCTCAGCATGGGACATGACCCCCAGGGATGAGCCTCCCTGCTGCCGAGGGATTACTACCAAGTACCAGCTGATGATGTAACTAGAAAATGACCTTGAATAAAAGGGTCAACAAGGACCAGCAGAATATCTCAGTCTACATGTAATACCAGGAGTTAAAAAGGCTTTTTTTTTTTTTTGAACTGAACAAAAGGGGGAAATGGAAAGGGCAAATGAGTTTATATGCCTATGAGTCTCCAAAAAGAGCCTGGAGGTTATCAGACAGATTGCCCTAATGCACACCTGAGCAGAGCCCTAGAGACAGATAAAGTAGATACAACCTCAGGTATTGGTTTTTCTGAGGGCTGCAGAGACCCACGGGTTCTATGGTCATGGCAGATGGAGTTCAATGCCATGTCAGTTGGCTCTACTTTGGAGATCGTGTTTCTGTGTGATGGAGCTGGACTCAGATGTGACCTTTGTCCACAAGTCTCTCCTGTTACTTTTACCAGAACTGTAGTTGGTGGCGGGGTTTAATATATACCCAGGGGACCTGAATCTCTGGAATGACCATGTGATAGCCAGGCTCTGAGCCTCATCAGACTTGGAACTCCTACACTCTGGTTTATTGGACTTACGCCACTCAGCTAACATGGAGGTGAAGAAGTCAACCACCACACCAGGGAGCCGAGAGTGCCTACAACTGAAAGCAGGAGAATTGCATCCAGCATCTATGTGGAATCTAAGCCACCTCTTGATATAGATGTGGAGTGGACACAACCATTCTATGGTCCACAGTATGGAGGAATAAAGTGTGGTTAGAGCGGACTTACTGATATTCTGTTCATGAACTATTGTGATTAATAATCGAAGAAAATGTGGCATGGTGTGGAGAAAGTAACCATGGTGGCTGCTGGGGGCAGGGAGTGGGAGGAACAGATGTGATGTGCGGGCATTTTTGGGGTTTGGAGTTGTCCTGGGTGGTGCTGCAGGGACACTTATCGTAGATTGTATGTCCTTCCATGGCCCACTGGTTGGACTCTGGGAGAGTGTGGGCTGTGGTGTGGACCATTGACCATGAGGTGCAGCGGTGCTCAGAGATGCATTCACCAAATGCAATGAATGTCTCATGATGGAGTAGGTTGTTGTTATGGGGGGAGTAGGGGGTTGGGGTATATATGGGGACCTTATATATTTTTATTGTAGCATTAAAAAATCAAATAAAGACAGAAACATAAAAAACATAAAAAATTTTTTGAAGTAAAAAGTAAAGTTAGCCTGGAGGTCATTTTAGAGGTTATGAATATGCACGTCTCAACAGGATCTCATTCACTCCCACAGTAAATATTCCCTCAATTAGCAGGTCTCCTGAGGCCTCTGGAGACATCCACACCCTGCAGGGAGGGCAGTCATCTCAGGAGTTTGGCTCCTTGCCAGTGGGCCCTCTTTTCTCCTTTGGAATTCATGCTCCCCAGTGTGACAGAGATGGAACTCAGTTGTGATTTCCCTACACAAAGCTGTTTTGCCAATTTTATTTGAACCCACAGTTGGGACTAGAGTTGATAGGTTTATTTCCAAGATACTTAAACTTCTGGGCTTTCCATTTCCCATTTGAGCCCTAAATCTCAACAGAGTTGCAACACCTACTTTCCAGGTCTTAGGACCAAGGACAACTGACAAGGAGATGATAATGGACAACAACTATTCCAAGGAACAGGGAGAGTGTACAACTACAAGAAGATAGTCTCATCCATCTGCCCCATGGGAACTAAGCCATCTTAATTAGAGTCAGAGTTGGCATCACCATCCCAGAATCCTCATGCTTGGTGAATGAATGCTCCACCAGCATAGGCTTATTGCTATTCTACCATAAACTTATTGTGATTCTAATGATGGAATAACTTTTATCATTTATGTGTTAGCAGTGGCCACCAAAAGTTCTGAGAGGAAGGAGAAGCGAAAATAGGTATTATATGTGGGCATTTTCAGGACATTCCCTTTCACAAAACAGGCCATTATATGTCTTCTCATAGCTTACAGATTTGTCTGGAAGAGAATTTAAAATATAATATAAAGTATAATCCACAGTTAGTGGCAGTTTTCCTATAAGTGTTCATCAATTGTAACAAATGTACCGCACAAATGAGGGATGTTATTAATGTGGGCAAGTGTGGGAAGGGGAGAGAGAGGGGCATATGGGAATTGGGAAGGGGAAAGATTTTCCTGAGCCCTTTAATGTACCCAACTGCCAGGGCTTTCTCTTTCTTTCTAAAAGTTCTGAGGAGGGGCTTCCTATGGCAGATTAAAACTGTTTTCTAGGCTGGGGAATGAAGAACCAGTTTGACCTGTAGTTTTCCAATTTAAACCTTTTAACACATTAAAATAAGGGTGGTTATTAATCCTCGTAACAAATTTCATGAAGTAAGGGGAATATCCTTGAAAGCTTCTATGGAAAGATCTTTTCTAAATTATAATTAAAACAAGTTAAATGTATTGTAATATATTCCCGAACCTCGCATTCAGTATGTTCTTAAAATGATTCACAGTTTTACAATTTTATTAAGAAAATGTTATAAGCCCCTTGTAAATGAAATAAAAGAACATTCTTGGAATCCAGTATAATGGCTTCAATTTTCTTTAACTTTGGTATGCTCTCCTTGTGTTTATATAATACCAACTAAATTAATATTTATTGAATCTTTAAGAGAATGAAAGTTGTAAGTTCATGTTTAATGAAATTAAGTTAAAAGAAGGAAATATAGATCTGCCCTCCCTTCAATGAACAAAGTAAACTTCAGTGGTTACTAATTATAATATTTTTACAAGATTTGTTTTATTTATTTATTCCCCCCACTCTGTTGTTTTTGCACTCATACATTCTTCTCATGTCTTCTTTTTTCTTCAAGAGGCACTGGGTACTGATCCCTGGACCTCGGGTGTGGGAAAGACACGCTCAATCACATGAGCTGTCTCATCTCCCCTGCCTGCTGCATCTCTCACCGTCTCTCCTCCGCATCTCACTTTGTTGCATCATCTTGCTGCGCCAGCTGCCCACAGCATGGGTTGCCAGGTCTCTGTGGCGCGGGCCATCCGCTGTCCCCCATTCAGGCCATAAGCTCTCCCTGGCACAGGCTGACAGAGCTCTGTGATATGCAGGCCAGCTGGTCTTCATCAGGAGGCCCTGGAAATCAAGCGTGGGACCTCCTATATGGTAGGCGGGAGCCCAGTTGCTTGACCCATATCTGCTCCCCTGATGTACTATAGGAAAATTATTAGTAATTGTGAATTCATAAGCTTTCAAATCAATAGTGTCTTTTGTTTTAGCCTACACTTGTGAATGATTAACTTGTGCACTGTCCTTTAGAATGTTGTAATACTGTTATGCAGACAACCCCTTTACCTAGTAAGCAAAAAAACAAATGTTTAACAGGAACAAGTTATCAGAGGTGGCACTTACACCTCCCGTTTGTATCCTCTGTAAAACTAAAAGCTGAATATCTTCATGTTCCTGCTCAGAGTTCCATGTGTAGAACAGAGCTCTTTGGGGCACAGTGTCCCTCCTCAGGGGAACTGGCCATTGCCCTGGAGATGGGCATTGTTGTTCTAGGGGGAGCTGACAATTCACAAGTTGCATGATCACCCTGAAATCATAGATTTGGTCTCGTATAAATTGGGGCACATTTTGGCTTCTGATTCAAGTCTCACCAAGGCGGCGCTGCTCTGCCTGGGACTGTTTTTCCAACTGGGACTCTGATTGTCCACTAAAGGGACTTCCTGGCCTTGTAAAGGATCAGATGTTATTTTCCCCCAGTTTGGTGAGTGTTTATACATACTTTGTTTCTTTGCTATACCTCTAACTAATTATTTTCTATTGTGATTTCCCAGTTATTATCATTTGATATCACCTGAAACTCATTTAATTGAATAAAGCTGTTTTATATAGCATTTAGACTTTTTGCCTTTTTCTTAGCAAAACATTCCCTAATTGTAATTTAATAAAATTATTTCAATGAAAACTATCCAGTCTATGTGGTTATGCTTCATTATGAGTTCGTAAAAGCATCTTCTAAACTGAAGCATATAAATGGCTAGTTCCAGGAAGCCATTATTAATTAAGAATGTAAATTGATATTAATAACAAAAAGTAACTTCATTGCAAGAAATCCTGTGAGAGGCCACCTCAGTCTGCATATTAAAGAAGTAAAGGGAAGCGGATTTGGCCCAGAGGATAGGATGTCCACCTACCACATGGGAGAAATAAAGAAATCTACAACTGAAAGTAGTGGTAAAGAAAGGTAATCTTGATTGTATTGGGACCAGTAGTTTTCACAAAATAATGAAGAAAGTACTTTCTACTGTAGTGCTCAAGTATAATATCCATTAATTTACATAATCACGTCAAAAGTAATATCATTTAGTATGTTATATATTGCCTTGGAAATATTTATAAAGTATATAAAGATTAACAATACTGAAGTCTATCTCATTTACACTCTCTTGTGCATCCCACCCTGGCTGAAGTTCCCTGCATGTTGCCTCTCCATTTGAGTTCTTGGCTGAGGTGGTCACTGATCTCTTCAAAATTATCTACCGCATCTCTGGTTACGTTCCTGAGGTGGATGGAGAGGACGTTGCAGTTTCAGACTCCTGGAGCAGCTGGCGAGGGCTTGATATGGCCAGTTGTCCAATGAACACTGCCTTCAGATTGGTTCAGTTTCTTAGTGCTGAAGGCCTCTATGCACAAGGCAGATGAAACCCTGGAGCCTTACCTTCCTAGTCTCTCTCTAGGATCAACTGTGCTCCAGCATGCTGGCTATGTGAAGGACATAATAAGTAGAGCAAAAATTACTGGAGTACTGTGAGTAGAACTTAAAACACAATTGGCGTTATGACCTGCTCCTGTGGAGAGAGAACATGTATGGTATTGCAAAACTGGATCTGAGATGTATTCACTGCAGCTGAAAGAGAAACTTATGCATTGATTAGTGCACTGATTGGAATTAAGTACTGTACCTATACACCTGATGAATGTAATTTCTCTTCTACATCATATGCAGAATGGTATCGAATGTGTCAAAAATCTTGATAAGTTCATTCATTTCATAAGGAGTTAATGAATGTGGCTAAAAGAGAAAGAAATGGCTCTCTTAAGTACCACCTTTATTTTGTTTGCAATAAGCTCATCTTGTTGTTGCGTATACTATCTTTGTTAGGTTATGTCTAAGGCAGTGCCTATCTTCACACCTCTCCTGCTGTCGTAAGCATAACCACTACTGTGGGAACCTCGGTTGGCCATTTATACCCACACTCATCAGGTTCACCACAGTCTGCCCCTAGGGTTGACCAGGAGCATAAAGAAGTCAAGGAAGATTGCTGTTTCCATCAACTTTGGAGGAAGTGGCCTCTGAAGGCCCCTGGCCTTTCCCACGCTTGGGTTCCAGGACATCGTGACTGGCCCCCTTTTTGGGTCTGTTTACCACCATCTTCTTTATTCTTTTAGTCGGACCATTTACCTTCAAAAGTCTAATTAAGGTTATTTCTTTCATAATCAATGCTCTACTAGTCATGTGGGGATTTCATCCAGTTCCCGCCAGGGTGCTGGACCCATCTTCCCTGAAACACAGAATTGCCAAGTAGGTTCATTCCCTGTCAGGCAGGGACTACCACCCTAACCAGCAGGAATTAACTGCAGAAGAATGACCTTTGCCCCTCAGCAGCCCTTAAGAATAATGGCATGAACACTCTTTAAGGGGGAGTTGAGGCTGTTTAGCATAGGGAAATGAGAAGATGAGCCACAACATGGCCAGTAGACACCGTGGCCATGAATCCCCACCGAGTCCTTGACCTTGAGGTTCCAGTTGAGACTCTTTCCTGGGTTGAGGAGAGGTGCTGGATATCCGGATCAGACTCAACATTGGCTCCCACCATTGGTAGGGTAGCCAATAACAGCTTCGGCCCCTCTTATTAGCATTGCTAATGGGAGGAATACTTAATAATTTTAAAAGTGTCACACAAGCCAGTACTCATTTACTCTGCCTATAAAAGCTCACACCAAATTTTTGTGATTATTTCCATCCATCTCTCCATTTCTCTGCAAGCTCTGTCCTTTCCCCCATTTCTTAATAAATTCTTTTTCCTGGCCTAACTAAAAAAGAAAGGAAAAAAAAAAGAAAAAAGAGAGATGCTACAAGCAGGTGGTATAGATGCTGCTGTGAACATGATTCAGTGACTTCCACAACTGACAGTTCCCTCACTGAGCAGCAGAATGTCCCCAGGTTTCAGGGAAGCCTGCATGTGCATTTCTGAAATCTTAGAATGTTACCCCATTGGTAGGAGAGCAACATTTTCATGGTTTCAATCCACACGGTTATTAATACTGCATATATTTTCAAGGTGCTTAGTAAGAGAATCACAGTAAAATGCGGCTTGCAGAATTTTTATGTTCATAAAAATCTAAGATCAGTACACAAAATGAAATCATTTCTTTCTTGCTAGAGGTTATTTGTAAAATAAAGTGTTGACATATAGTATGTGTAAAAGTTACTGATGAGTCCTTGGACCATGTGATGTGCACAATTCATAAAATGTGGTATATGCAAAATGTGATATATCCATACAATGGAATACTACTCAGCTGTAAGAAGGAACAGAGAACTAACACGTGAGATAAGATAGGTGAATCTTGTGTACCTTATTTTGAGAGGACCAAGCCAGGCATTGAATGATAAGTACTACATGACTTCTCTGATATGAATTAAGCAAATCAAGCTGTCTCAGAGAGTTAAGAGATGGGAGGTTAGGCTTATAGGAAATTGTGGGAGCTAGGACAGTTGTCAATTGACATCTACATGGGCGAAATCTATGATAGAATGGAAGTAAGTAGTTGTGCACAGAAGGGATAAGACGGGGACATAGACATACTATTGGGTGGGGCTTTGAATGCTAGAGGTCAACTAGGTTTGGGAGGATAGGACAGATGGTCTGTGAAGTTGGGGGAGTTTTTTGGGGGAGAGGGTGAACATGGGAGATTGTCAGGTGTATGGTTGAAAGTATAATGTTGAGAAAAATCTTTAGAAAATAGAATAAGGAAGTGTTATTTGTTTAAGGAGTCTGGTGGTGGCACCTGGCACAGGGTGCACGTGGGAGAGGCTGCTAGGGAGTGTGTGAGTGCTCATCTCGTCCTAGAGTGTTATATCATTGCGTGGAGACCAATGCAATGAGCAGGAAGGTGCTGTACTGCCGTCCTGGGGAGGCCTGATATTCTCAAACAGAGGGTAGGGTGTCTCTTGAGAGCATTGGTGTCTCCCAATTGGGGAGGACAGTCTAGTGTCTCAGTCCTTCAGCATTGTTGCAAGAATGTGGAATCTGGTTCTTCAAGCAGTGAAGCTTGGTTGTCCCTGGGGGTCCTGAGGAGAGGTGGAGAGAAGAGGTGAATAGACGGAAGAGGGGTAACTGGGGTAGGGGAAGTGGTCCACAAGGTCATGCAATGATCGACAAAGGGCATGTTAAATTTTACCAAAAATTTGTGAAAGTGTGTAGTCTAAAATGTAAATCATAATGTAAAAAATAATGAAGCTAAAGATTTTAAACTGTGTGCAGTAAAATATAAGCTATAATGTAAACCATAATGAAACCATGGTTAGTAGGTATGTTTCAATATCTGTACATCAGCTGTGGCAAATATAGCATCCACATATAAAAAGTCATTGCTGGGGAAGGGGGAGAAGGGTTTGATATTGGGTATATAGGAGTGCCCTGTATTGTATATGTGATTTTACTTTGATATAAAACTTCTTTGAGAACAAAATTAAAAATTAAAGAGGATGTGGACACTGAGGAGTGGACGTGGTTGCCTTGCCACTACATACATTTCAACACGTATTACTGTGATGAAAGGCAAAAAGTAAAAAACAACTTTAATATTTTTCATTTTTAATACCCCAATTTATTTTTTATTTTTACTTTTTCTAAAGTAGTGTTATTCTATATTTAATCTTAAAACCTATCAGTACTATTTTATTTTCCTACTAATTGAATTTGGCAATATGTTAGTCTTCTTTTTTGAAGAAGTTTTGGATCACAGAGGGGTTCAGCTATGACAAGGGAGGAGCACCCATGTGGAGTGTCATTGATGGTGGACACATGGTTCGGAGGGAGTTTTCCAGGGCATATGTATAGGGTATATAAAAATGTTTGGATATTTGTTGGATATTGTCATAGTAGGTTGAGTTACACATGAAAACTGAGGGAGTGCTGAGTTCCTTGTCAACGGAACTCTGTCACATTCCCCAATGGAACAGCAACAATCCCCCAAGGGCAGGGGTAAAGAGCAGTGGTGAAGGATGGTCCAGTGATAGGCCCTTGATACTGATGAGTTTGGTTTTGAGCGTGTGTGCTTGAAATTTGAACTAGGTGTAGAGCTGCCGGGTGCCTAAGAGTTACCTCCTAAGAGCTTCTATGTGGCTCAAATGTGGAAACTCTCTAAGCTAGGCTCAGTATGTAAATACATAACCTCCCCCCCAGCATGGGACATGACTCCCGGGGTTGAGCCTCCCTGGTGCCTAGGTATTACTACCAATCACCAGCTGTTGATGCAACCAGAAAAAAACTGTGAATACAAGGTGGAAATGGTAAAGACAAATGAGTTTATAAGGCTAAGAGGCTTCAAAATGAGTTATGTGGTCATCAGAGGGTCTCATGCCCATGTCTGCAGGATTCCTGAGACAGCCAAAGTAGATACAAGCCCAGATAGTGGTACTCCTGAGGCCTACTGAGACCCACAGTCATTGCAGGGGGCCCTGGAGTTGAGTGCCATGCCACTGGGACCTACTATGCAATTTGTGCTCCTGAGTGTGATGGAGTTGGATTGAGATGTGACCTTTCTATGTCTGCCTCTTCTGTCACTTTTAGTGTACTTACGGTTTGCATTCAGGTTTGTGTATACTCAGGAGACGTGAATCTCTGGACTGTCCATGTGCCAGCTGGAACCTTAGTCTCAGTAGAGTGGCAACACCTACTCTCCTGTTCATTGGACTTACCCTGGTCTTACCCTATTACCCATGTCAGCTAACAGGGAGGTGAAATGTTCAACCACCACATCCGTTCCCTCAATGAGCAGCATGTAAATGCATTACCTTCCCCCCAGCATGGGACCTGACTCCCGAGGATGATCCTCCCTGGCGCCAAGGTATTCCTACCAGTCACCACCTATTGATGTAAGCAGAAAATAATCCTTGAATACAAGGGAGAAATGGTAAAGACAGGTGAGTTTATAAGGCTAAGAGACTTCAAAATGAGTTATGAGGTTTTCAGAGGGGTCGTGCTCATCCTATGTCTGCAGGATTCCTGAGACAGCCAAAGTAGATACAACCCCAGGTGGTGGTATTCCTGAGGACTCCTGAGACCCACAGTCATTGCAGGTGGCCCTGGAGTTCAATGCCTTGGCAGTGGGACCTACTTTGGAATTTGTGCTCCTGAGTGTGATTGAGTTGGACTGAGATGGCACCTTTCTATGCATGCCTCTTCTGTCACTTTTAGTGAATTTATGGTTTACATTCGGGTTTATATATATTCAGAAGACTTGAATCTCTGGACTCTCCATGTACTAGCTGGACCCTGAGCCTCAGTAGAGTGGTAACACCTACTCTCCAGTTCATTGGATTTACCCTGGTCTTATTCTGGTACCCATGTCAGCTAACAGGAAGATGAAATGTTCATCCACCACATCAGCTAACCGAGAGTTTCTACAACTGCATGCAGGAGAATTCCATCCATCAACCATGTGGGATGTACGCCCCTTCTCTATTTAGAGGTAGAGTGTACATTTCCGTCCCAGGCTCCAGAAGATGAAAGAATATAATGTGCTTTGGAGTGGAGTTGCTGGCATTCTACTATAGAACTATTGTGACTCTAGCAATGGAAGAAATTGTATCATTGATGTGGAGTTGTTGGCCACGGAAGATGCTGAGGGCTCTGAGAGGGAAAAAGAGGTATGATAGTGGGCCTTTTTGGGACTTGGAGTTGTCCAGAATGATATTGCAGAGTCCGATGGAGGACATCATATATCCTTCCTTAACCCCCTGAATGGACTGGGGGAGAGTGTGCACTACAATGTAATCCACAGTCGATGTGGTATATCAGTGCTCCAGGATGTATTCACCAAATGCAGTGAATGTGCTTCACTGATGAAAGCAGATGTTGATATGGGACATGTGGGTTGGTGATTGAAGATTGGGGTAAACGGGAACCTCATGTTTTTTGACGTATTTTGTGCGATCTACTTATCTTTTTTAAAAAGGCAATAAAAAATTAAGAAATTTAAATCAATCAAATGCCTCACATGAATGATAAAAATCAATGAAATCACAGTACTTAAATACAATAAAAAACTAAAATTTAATAATCATAAGAACAAAATACTCATAAATATCCATAAGCCCAAATTCAGAAATAAAATGCATTTGAAGACATGTAATTGAAAACACCTTTCAAGGTAATTGATACTGCAAACATGCAGATGTAAAGATAATGTCCAGTCTTTTACCTTGGGACTTGAAAGTTGGTGGCTAGCATATATAGATGCAAACCAAAGTTGCAGAGTGCAGAAGAATATTCGATGAAAATTTGTAAAGACATGACATTTTTGAAAGCATCTTTGGGGTTGATTGAAGTCTAGTGAGGATCCTGATGTTCCTAAAGAGAAGCCTCATTTTGAAGGAGGCATAGCTGTCTTTTGAGAGGCAAGTTGGCTGTGAAATTCCTTCCTGAGAGCTCATACCATCAGGTTAATTTTGAAAAACCGGCAAAAAAAAAAAAATCAATGAGAAAAAGCCCTTCATTTTACAGACAACGAAAGGAAACATACACATGTCATCTGTTTTTATTTAGACATTGATTTTAATTTTGAAAATGGATAATGAAACAACCTTATGTGGGTTAATATGTAAAGAAAATTCTAACATTTTCTGTGAACACTAACCTAGAGTCCCAAGCTCTTAACAATATACTAAAGGTGAGAACCTGTTAAAAGTAATGGCACGCTAAATTCTTGTTTGAATAAATTGAAAAGATGCATGTAAAAAAATGAAAATTAAGATCATATCTAGATTTATTGTAGTTGTTCCCTTTGAAAATGTTAAGTAAGGGGCCATAATCAGATGGAAAAACAAAATAGAGAATGGAGGTAAGGAGTGTGAAGATCCATACTTAAGAGTGGATGAAATTTGGAAGCAGGAAATAGGGAAGCAAGCTCCTGTAGATTTTAGTATCCAACTGCCTGATGGGACCTAAACGCCCACTGAACTAGAAACAGAGTGTGCATCAGCATCCCCAAATCTTCAGTATTGTGGAATGAAAAGTGGACTAAGGTAGACTTATTATTTTACTGGACTTATTATTATTCCAGCAATGGAATTACTTTTATCATTGGTATAAATGCCATGGCCACTGGAGGTTCTGTGGGTGGGGAGAGGTAAGAACAGGAGTAATACGAGTGCATTTTTGGAACACTGGAGGTGTCCTGCATGATACTGCAATGATAGATAAAGCCAATGATCTATTTTGTCACAACATATAAAATTATGTTGGGCAACTTTATAATGTAAACTATGGTCATAGTAGCAATGCTTCAGTATGTGTTCATCAGGTGCAACAAATGTACCACACTAATGGAAGGTATTGTTCACATGGGAAAGTGTGTGAGGGGGTGGGGCATATGGGAATCTCTTCTATTTTTTATATAACATTTATGTAATCTAAAGCTTTTTTAAAAATTGAAAAATAGAAAGAATCACGCTTCCATAGTTTTAGCATTGCAGTGAAATAACAGCGAGAGAGAGAGGTTTGTGAGGTTGAGAAAGCTATCCTGAATCATACTAAGGTCCAGAATTTCAAGAAAAAAGTTCGTATATAATGACAACTAGAAAACATATTCAAGCCTATTCCCGTGGAAAAGTAATATAGGTGAAGAGTAATGAGTAATATCACTGCAAATAAATGAAAGCTCTTGATCTTGATACATTTTGTATACTGGAATATACTTTTTCAAAAGTAATGTAAATAAAACTAGATATAAAAGGTTATAATAAACCAGATAAGAAACCTTAAAATTCTGCATGATCTTGCAGTAATGGATTAAGGCCATGTTAAATTTTATCAGATTTTATAAAAATATATAGTCCAAAATGTAAACCATAAGGTGAATCATTGATGGTGGTTAGTTAACTATGTTTAGATATTTGTGTATCAGTTGACCAAGTGTACTTTCCACACATAAAATCCTATCGTTGTGGGAAAGAGGAAAAGGGGAAGAATGTTGGTTATATGGGAATCCCCTATATTCTGTATGTGACTCTACTATGATCTAAAATTTCTTTGAAGAATAAATGAAAAAAAATATATGACACTGGGTGCATAAATTGAAGAAAATGTCACTGTACATACAGAATAATTGTCTTACCGTGATGAAAGGCAAAATGCAAAAAAACGTTACTTTTTCTTCAAATGTTTTTTCATTATTTTTCAATATCCCAATTTTTAAAAATATTTTTACTTTAAAATTTTTCTCTTTTATACTTATGTATAAAACGACTTCACTTTCTTAATGATTTTGTTGTAGGAATAATATAGGCCCTTTTTTCCTGAGTATCAGACTTCTTTCTAACAGCTAGAAACTAGAAACAGTCCTAATATAAGCAGGTGAGTAGATGAATGCACTGGGGGGGGTATATGCATTTATTACGATACTAGAAATACTACTCAGTAGTAGAGTCATGATTACTTCGGATTCACAATATGGATGGATTACCAAATTGCACCGAGTGAAGAAGGTGAAGAAATAAAGCACGTACATTATGATTCAATTTTTATAAATTCTGGAAGATGCATCGTAATACAGTGTTACATAAAGATTTGTCCTAGCTGGGCACGTTTTGGGAGTTGGAAGAAGTAGGATGGAGGAATTAGAAACGGAGAAGAGAACACTTGTAGGGTTGTTGGATTTGCTCACATTCTTGATTGTGGTGTTGGCTGCGTGAGTGTATGCATATCAAAGTACATAAAGAATTTTATAATTTAAATGTATGTCATTTTTGAGATGTCAGATATCCCTCAAGAATCTATTTTTAAAAAGTAGATATATTGGTAAGGAAGGTGATATGGAGACATAAACGAGGATCCATGATGTGACAGAGACGCCTGAAGAAAAATTCCTGAACCCTGGTCCTCTGCCTGTTACTCAGGTAAACACTAGAATGCATTCACAACACAATTGATTCCTACTACAGAATGGCATCTGTCCAGGGTGTAAACGTCAGTAAGTTTGTGAAACTGTGTCTTGTTCACGTAGGAATTCCAGTCTAGTGATGTAGATTTGGGCTCACATTTACCAAATATGTGTTCATAGGCATGTCACTTAATTGTCTTTTATTCTTTTTGTAGTTTTACGTCTTTTGTAGTTTTACGTCCACGAAGTGGAGATATATTGATACTTATTTCCATGTTTCATGTTCTTTTGTTAAAATGAAATGATTGGTATCAGTTTTAGTTTAGCACAATCATATAATGTGAAATCCCATTTTCCTGAATGCTACCTCTTCTAAGGCCACCAGGACACTCATATCTGCTCTAGGCACTGTCCGGTATCCAACACTAGACCTTGCTTTATGGTGCGAGGAAATGACAACTGGGTCCCTAACCCAGCTGATTGAAACCAGCTCAGTCCTGAACCTACAACTCTGGGAGAGGAGAGCCCCAGCCCTGGGATTCTGAGGTCTTCACATTCATTGAGTAGAACTGAAAAGCAGCAATTTATCATGGGGTTTTAGCTTAGCTAGGTTCATAATATGGAAGTTTAATAGAATTTTTTTTTGTAGAAAAATAAATATATTGGCTTTGTGAGTGAATGTGAGTGAGAGGAAGATTGACATTGTGGGAACATTTTCTCAAGGTGTTGAATGTTGGGTGCAGATGGTGGAGTCTGGGGGAGAGTTGGGTAATGAGTGGGGAGTCTCTGAGACTCTCCTGTATCCTTTGAGTTCACCCTCAGTAACTAGTAGATGGGCTGTTTCCAGCAGACCCCCTGCTGGGGTGTCTGCTGATTGATTGGGGTTCAGGATTGATGGAATGAAGAAGCACTACACAGACTATGAAGGGCAAGTCCATCATGTCCAAGAAAAATGCCTAGAACCTACCATGTCCTCCAGTGGATAGTCTGAAAGCCAAGAGTATGTTGGTGTATTACTGCGTGAGATAAAATGAAGAGAGGTAGTGTGAGCCCAGATTCAACTCTCCCCTGCAGAGGGGCTTTCAGGGGTTGCTCATGGCCCCACAATGCCAGAGTTGTGCAAAGGCAGGAGAGGTTGATTTTGTCATCTGGAATATTCCCTAAGGGTCTGTGTTTCTCCTGTACCCTGGACAGCTCTTCTTTGAAGTAATGAGTAGCTCTGTGGACACCTGTAGGGTCCAGCAGCTGAGAGCAGAGTGTGTAGCTTTGCTGACCAAGGACTGCGTTTTAACCAGAGGAGCCTGCCAAGGGCTGCAAAACTTGGCTAGCGATAGTAGCCATACTGACTCACAGCTATAGCTCAGCCATCCCAGGCCAAGATGCCTGCCAAGGACAGTTCTACCTGTCATCTACATCCATCAGCCTGTATGCTCAAAACCAATGAAGATATGCTGTGTGGACACATATTAGGGAGAAGAATATAGGACATCAGACCTACAGCTGTACAGGAACAGCAGGACTGACTGTAAGGTTGTCTCAGTAACACCAAGCCCATAGTTCAAGGCCAGGGTTTGTGCTTGTGGAAGTCAAGAAGATGCACCTCAGGGATAATGTCAAAGAGAAGGTGAGGGGAAGGTCAAGATCACTGAATCAAAGTGCAGGTGCAGGGCAGGTGCAAGGGACCTCAAGATTTTCGAGTCCAGGAATGTGAACTATGGTGAGGTGGAGACCAAGGACCCAAGGTTAAGTGCAGGGGACCTCAACATTACTGAGTGCCAGGGCAGGACCTGCTGCAGGTGGAGGGAACGTTTGGAACCATGGAGTCCAGCTTCTCTAGTCAAGCAGGTGAAAGGGGGACCCAGCCACATGGATTCCAGGGGCCAGGATTTTATCAGTGCCAGGGGAGTTTAGGAAGACTGAGTCCAAGGCAAGATTCAGGAGAAACTGAGGTCCATGGAACCAAGGGCTCAGAAACAAAGTAGTCGGAAACCAGAAGCATTCATGCCAGGGATGAAATTTTGAAAATCCAGTCGGGAGATGTCATCAAATCACAACTTACAGATTTTTAGGCATACTTGTGCAGCATCTGAATTTTTCTGGAAATTTAGGAATTATGAAGAAATATATGGTCCTGTCCTTTAGTCAAATCATCCAATTAGAAATGGGATAAAAGACACAAAACCATAATCACACTTACATATATACCAATGTACTGCCACATAAACACGTAAGAATGTAGACATTAGGATCCATAAATGATATATGTTCATTGCCATAAACCACTAACACAATCACATGCTAACCCACACTCAGCCATTCGAGCCACCCCAGGCTAACACGTATACTAAGATTCATGTACACTACTACACCCAAGTTAATCCACACTCTTTCCCACTTAGACACACACAGACACAAAGACATCATTTCCCAGAGTAAAACATAGCTACCCACATGCTAATGCAAACACATGAACCCATGAAAATGTGCATAGCATAACCTGTGTTACGTACATATTGATATAGAATATCAAACACATTATCACATATACTTAGGTTAGCACCTGCAAACATACCCGCACATATTAGAAAGGTAGACGCTATTGGTAAGTTGTTTTCTCTCTAAGGAGAAGAAATAATCAGGCTAATTCAAGAAGGTCCTACTTAAGCTCTCTCTGCCCTGGTTCATCAGATGGGCATCAGTGATTCATGGATCCTTCACTCCACCTAGTGGCCATCCCCATTGTGCCAGCTGTGGGGGGGCATTGGTGCCTGGAATCCCACTACATTTCTCTCACAGTGATTCTTAAACAGTGATACACTGCTCTTTCCAAGACAGTCCTGGAGCTCAGCTGAAACAGGAGCTGGTTCTTTGGCGTATCTCTGGCATTGATATTCTGCTCTGGTAGAAAGGTTTGGAGTAGGCAGTAGAAGTGAATGCAGTGCCACTCTTCCACCGTGATGGTATTCTCAGGACTGAAGGATCCAGACTTAGTTGGAACACTGGGCTGTGATGAAGAACCTACCAAAATATGAGATGACAAAAGGGTCTTCGAGGGTTTCACCTGATGTGGGCCTGACACCCCCTGCTGTACCTGACATAGGACACATGAGGACACGGTTAACCACAGTAAGTGAGATGAAACCTCACCATCCATCCCCACCAATCCCTAAGACACTTGTGAACTCCAAGATTTCCAAGTCCATGAGGTGATCTCCCTGAGGACACACCCAGTTCACAGAGAAGAGAGTCATAAACTTTCCAATTCTGAATCTGTCCTTACCCTGGAAGCAGGGGTCCTCGTGTGCATGTGGGAGAGCCCTTCTTCTAAGCTATGGGGAAGCTCAGTAGGGACATTGTTCCCCATGGGCTGACAAGGATATGTACCCACAGTGGGCATATACCAGACTAACAGAGGCCTTCTGCTTCAGAAGGTGCCCTTCCTGTAAGTTCTTAATTATATACTTCCAGATTACAAACATAAAGAACAGCAGTACACTCATTTTGAGAGGCCCAGATGGATCACATGTGTGCCTATGAAAAATGATTTAAACATCAAAGACAAACACACATAGAATAACACATATTTACTGTACACTAGAAAATAAAATGACCACTGAGAAGGTAACACCTGAGGATTGGTCCACCAGGGCAATGTATTAGGCTGAATATGTAGCACCAAATATATCTAGGTTCTTAAACAAGACACTTGCGAATGATGGCTGATATGCATGAGGGTCTTTGCAGGTATGATTCAAGATTTTGAGATGAGAATTCCTGGAGTTTTCAGTGGGCCCTATACACATTGACAGGTGTCCTTGAGGACGAGAGGGATATTAGGTAGCAGGACAATAACAAGACAATATAACTACTGAAGTAGACTGATCACATCAGTTTTCAACATGGCCAAGAGGCCATGAGTGAGCGAGTTCAAGAAACCCTACTCTAGAATCTGAAACTAGATTCTCTCCTAGGGTCTGTAGAGGAGATGCATTCCTATAAATACCATGATTTGGCACAATGAATCCTATTTCAGACTTAAATACGAGAATTCTAAGGATGGTAATACATGTTGCTTTGATTCCCAAATTTATCCTCTTCGAAACAGCCATAGGAATCTCATGCCTCCAAGGAGGTGTATGTCCATCAGGACAACCCTAGTAACAGATCTGTGGCCCATGGATATGTCTGTGTTCAGGTATTTCTGTCAAGGAAAGGACTGAAGGAGCGGGTGCTGATCAGGACTGTGCTTGAACCGAGCCCGCCTGTGAGCCCCTGGCTGGGAGACCAGTTACTAATGATTTCCCTGTCAGAGCCTTAGGGCTTTGGAGATTGGAAATGAGCTAGAAACAGAAAAACTGTCTTGGTTTTAATAATGGCTAGCTTCCCTTCTAGTTCATTTATTTAAAATTCACATACAAAAGTTGTGAGGAGGATTGGCTGCCCTTATTGGGGAATGGTGAAAACAAGACTGAGATGCATTGTTTGTAGCAGAGCACACTGACTGCAGAGCTCTGGAGAAAAGGTGGGTTTCCCTTGCAAACAGATGTGTAAAACACAAGATGGAATTTGAGGGGTACTAGTAGATTCATCCCCATGTTGATTATTGATGACCATGCTTTCCAGCACATGATATTTTCCAGATACATGAAAATTCTATTTTTAACACATTGGGAAGAGCCAAAATATTCTGAAATACAGTTGGCCAGTTAACAACACCACCAGTTATTTCCGAGTATTCTCATTTTTCACACTCTCACTAATCCATATTTTGTTAATACGAAAAAAAAATAAAGACTTATAGCTGTATTAGTCAGCCAACGGGGTGCTGATGCAAAGTGCCAGAACTCTGTTGGCTTTAAAATGTATTCATTTGGGTAAAAGTTTACAGTTACAAGGCCCTAAGAGACCTACTCATTGTTTTCTCAGGAGAGTCAGTTGCCCGGAGTGGAAGCCGTAGGGAGGAGACCTCTGCCTGGGCTCCCAGGGCTTCCTGCCTCAGTCTCTGTCATAGGGCTGGTTCCTTCCAGGCCTGCTCAGCTGCTCTGTTGTCTTCAGCTGCAAAGTGACAGGTGAGTGACTCTTCTCTCCCCATGGCCACAGGATGAAACAAAACAGAGCTCTCTCCTCTTCTGTGTATCTTCTTAAGTAAAGACTTTTGTATCAGTCCACCAAGGGGACAGCTCTCAGTATAACCTACCTGTCTGCCTCTCCCATTTCCCCTAGAATACTTTCTTCCATTTGTATGTTACATTTATTAGAATTGATGAATATTGGCGCACTGCTACTTCTATGCTCTATAGTTTTCATTTTAGTTTACACTTTTCCGCATACAATTTTATAGATATTGGCAGAATGTATAATGGCCCATAACCATCATAACAATGTCATGCAGAAAAATTCAGTTGCCCTAAAAATATTCTGATTTCTACCTTCTTTTCTCTCCCCCTCCCAAAAGAAAGTCTGGTAACCACTTCCTTTAAATCAGCATTAAAATGTTTTCTGTTATTTGAATGATACAAGATCTACTTTGGTCCCTGGTTGCATCCTTACTTATGTTTATTCATTCCTCTATCTTGAGTGTGAAATTGTGATGCTTGCTCTCCTTCAGATAGCATGGAGACTTAGATCTTATAGGGCAGATGAAGGAAATGTTTTGTTTGCAGTTGTAGATACTCCTTGTCTTTTGGGATCATTTTATTAGTTGCTCTGGGCAAATACAATGATCTGGAGAGTAGGTGTTCTTGCACCTCTGCTGAGATTCAGGGCTCAACCAGGATATGAAAAGCCTGAAGATTTAAGTCTCTACCTTGCCCATTTTCAGTTGGTGTAATGGGTAGACTTTGTCAACTCAATCAGGTGAAGTGTGCATTTGTTTGGTCAAGAAAGCACTGAGCTAATTTCTATACAAGGGTCTTTCCTGGACTTTAATCAGTGAGTTGATGGCATAGATGGCAGAATTCTTCTACAATCAATGAGGAGATTGCTGTCAGCAATGAGTGACCTCTCATCCTTTTGTTTGAAATTCTTAAAAGGAGAATGATCTCATCATTCAGAAAGAGAATCCCCATCTCTATATAAGATAGCTAGCTTCTCCAGTGGGAGTTGTAAAGCTGACTCTGCCCTCTGATTATTTTCAAGGACCTTAAGAACCCTCTGTTTCCACTAATCAAGAGGCTACTGACAGTTCATGGCATTGTTACCAGATTTTGTCTAGGTTCTTGACTGAGCTGCAGAAGTGAATTTCAAGAGCACATAGAGGGGAAAAAAGAAGAGCACATCTGTTGAGTTAGGCCAGTAATTTATTCAGGTCGGGTGGGAAGAGAAATGGGAGAAAATGACGGATCACAGGTCCCAGGTAGAGAGAAAGATGCTGAGAAGTGATCAAGCAGGCTGAGTTACAGACTACAATTTCCCATTATAATTTATAAGTGTCCAGGTTTGACTTGCATGTTGATCCATGTGGTAGAACTCAGCGGGAGAAGGGTGCAGAAGGCAGAAGCAGGGCAACCCAGCACTGGGACTGAGACAGGGTGAGGCGCTTGCGTTCAAACTATAAATTATTCCACACTTTGCTAACGGCAGGGTATGTGTTGCAGCTGTTTGTTGTTTTGATTGATTTCCTCTCCCATCAATCCCCCAGGAGGGCCCAATTATTAAGTCCTTGTGGAATATCCTGGGCTTCTCCTGGCTTGTGGAGGAAATTGTCTTCTGGATGCCAGAACTGTTTGAGGGGTCCCACAGCCATCTTGAGGTTACTGATGTCCCTCTGGACTCTTTGCCAGGTTCCAGATCTGACTCTTGACTTCCTGTCTTACTAGCTGGCTTCAGCATGTGTTGGCAATAGTGATCCAGAATATCACCCCATGGTATGACTCTTTCAATGTTCATAAGAGGCAGGGATCTGGACTAGCGTGTTTTTAACCCCTTTACGTATTTTGTGGAGAAAGAAGGTTTTGTTCTTGAAGCTACAGTTTTGAGATGTCTGAAAAGAAATTTGGGTCAGGATGAATTTATTGATTTGGGCCTGTTTGAGAAAAAAGTGGCATTCACTTGGGCTCAGAAACTGAGGCTTGCAGGTAGGCAGAAGGGGCTCCCAGGGCCCATAGCAAAGGCAAAAGGGAAAGTCATGATGTCTTCCACCTTCCTCAGTGTCAGTCTAGGTTCTGCCCACATCTGATGGGCGTGTCTCTAAGAATATAGCTTTTGATTTTCAGAGTAGGGAGGGAGCCAGAAACTTGAAGCTGGAGGTGAGATGAGAGAGGGAGCCCAGGACGCTGGCTGGAAGGCCCTTCCCTGCCTCCACTCCCTGGTCCTGGGAAGAGCTTCAGCTCGTTGGTCCTGATCCCACTCAGTCCAGCCCCCTCCTGGGCTCCCTGAAGGGCAGAACTCGTTCTGGCCTCATATTATCTCCCTCACTGCCTTTGCCTTCTCTCCGTAGGACTACTGAGCTCTCAATCTCAGGTTTTTCTGTCATAGAGTCACATTCATTAGGTTTTCTTGGGAAGGGCACTCAGCTTTCAACTGTCCCATTGAGTACCCATGACTCTTGATGAAACACTTTGTGCTTCACTTCTGTATGTGATTTCAGCATTTTCCAAGAGAGGGGAACTCACTTGGCCTGCGTCCATGCAAATGCACAGACCGCAGGACCCTGGGACCCATTCTCTATTTCCATATCTCTGTGTGTACATATAAAATATGGCTTGAAGAGCTACAGATCAATACCAACAAGAAATTCCAAGGCATTCAGATTAGTTGGTCTTTTGTGCATTAGTGATATTACTCCATGATAAAACATAATTTATTTTAATATTGTTATCACTTAGAGTTACTACTTACACAGATAATAATATTAATGAGAAAAACCCATTTGGTACAATGAAGGACAGGAATGGAGTAGTTTCTGTATGTCAATCCCATCATTTTGCATGTGAGTATCACTGTGTGAGACAGGCAGGTCTTAGAGGCTTTGAAGCTGGGTGAGCTGAAACTCCTGAATCCAGCATAGATTTCCAACAAGTAGATGGGGTGGAGACAGAGGAAAAGGTTGAGTCATAAAGCCAATTTATAAAGCAGATGCTAGTGTGTTAGCAGTGGGCTTTTAGAATGGACTTTCTGGATAGGGGAAGCTGGGTGAGATGACCTGGGTGGACTGCAAGGGGGTGGCACATGGAATGGGGAAGGGGATTGAGAGGCTATGACAGAAACAAGGCAGGCGTGTTTTCCTGGAGCCAAGACAGAATTTGTCTTAGTCGAGAGGGTGGTGGCAGTGGCCATGCAGTCACTGGGAAGGGGCCCAGGGGGAGGGGAGCCCAGGAGTGAGAGTCAAGAGAGGAAGGACCATGGGTTTGGGGATCCCTGTGCTAATTCTGGGGGGAGCAGTTTCAGAAGCAGGTTCTTACATCCACTTGCCTGGGTGTCATGAAGTTACTGAGTATGTATCGATCAGAGTGAGAACGGTGATGTGGGGTGTTCCTCGGAGAGGAAACAGGGCCCTGCCAGTAACCCCTCCTCCTCATCCCACTCTTCCATTGTCCTCCCTGACCTGTAGCCCGGATGTCAGCACCCTTGTCCTGCACTGGGAGCCAGGCCCAATGCATAGAATTCTCAGGAATTCTTCCTCCGACTTATATTTAAACCAAGTAAGTCATAATAGAGATTTATGTAGCATAAAAGTTACATTTCTGAGGATATGAACTGCCCAATTCGGTGCACCAGCAGAGATGCTTTCTCACATTGTCAACCCCTGGTGATCCTCAGGTCCTGCCCGATGGCACAGCCAGCTGCCTGTCTCTTCCGAGAGCCCTGCCTTCCCCTCTAGAATCTACTGTGTCCTGGAGATGTGCTGTGGGCAACCAGTCACAAGGCTTGTCTCATAAAATAATCAGAGAAGGAAATGAAGAGCTGCTTTATGGCTATTTGCATTTCTTTCTTTTTTGTCAATTATGGTAAAATATACATGATTTAGTTTAAAAGGGTTTGAATCAGAGGGAAAAAAGGGAAATTATATGGCACACTTGTTCTATGACACCTGCAATTTCTAAAAGTATAAAGATAGTTTTATTAAATATAAGGACAGTACAGGTACAAATGAACACCTGACTTCTTCTAAAAGGTGACATTGTGATAAAATATATACATATATACACATAATGGTTAAGGGTGGCTTGCTTGTTTCACCGTGGTACAGTCGTTTCTGGCTTGATTGCTCGTTGCTTTAGAGTCTTTCAGTTCAACTGCAGCGGTGTTGTCAGGTGGCATGGCAGAGCTGTAAATGTGGGCAACACATCTGAGTTGGGTTTCAAAAGAAGATTTCAGGCCCACCAGTTCCGAGTCTAGGAAGGCTGATTAGAGGCACCGCTGCAGAGCAGGGAGCTAAGAATGAATTCTCAGGTGCTCTTGTACTGGTTTTGTATGCTGCTGTATAATTAAAATGTGGTGGCACATTTGTGGCTCGTTGTTTCCTTCCTGGTGGATCTTGGAGATTCATATCATGAGAAGAAATTTTGGTGGTGGCACAGATGGATGAGACTCTGTTTGTAGAAATTTCAGAAAATGTTCTGAGAAAGAACTATGAAGTACACGCTGTCGACTAGGTTTCAGAGATGTATTGGGAACACTCTTTGATCTTCCTCCAAGCCACCCACTCATCCACCTGGTAACTGCACCCTGGCCATCAGTGAACAACTCTTCCGTTTCCTCCTTTTTCATACCCAGACTGCTTCCCATTAATCTTAATACCTCACGACACTTGGTTTTTGATGTCTGAAAGTATCTAATAAAGAGCTTTCTCATTAGGACTTTGTCCACTTTTCCTTCTGTGCTCTGTAGTACATTCATCAGTTTCTTTTGTACCTCATCCAGCATTTGTTGTTGGCATGCATTTTGTTTTTTAAGATTTTTAACTTGTTCCTCCTTCCCATCTACTTGTTCTCTCAGTCTCGATGCTGAGTCTAATGCAGCATTCGCCTCATCCAAACGTTCCTGTAGTGATGAAAGTTTTCCTGCCAGATTTTCTGCCTTTGTCTTCCATTCCCTTACAAGGTGGTTTTGCTTTGGTAGTTCGGCAGAATACATAGCTTTTTCCTCTTGCTGGAAACGGTCTAGTACCCCCTGCAGGTTGGCTAGGGAGAGAGCATACTGCTTTACTTGTTCTTGTGAGATGGAAAGCTGTTGTGCAGTTTCATCCCTCTGTGTGGAGACTGCATTCAGTTGGACCTGCAATGATGCTACCTGCAAACTGGCTTGACACTTTGCGTCCGTCATTGCATCAGGGGATGAAAGTAGCTTGTCTTCCAGTGCTGTGACTTTCTTTCTTAGGCTGTTCTCCCTGTCTTCTGCAGCCAAAGCTTCACGAGTAGAAGAGTCTTCTGATTGTAAAACATGCTTATGCAGGCTCTCTAGCTCCCGGTTTAAGTGTAATTCCTTGTTATGTAAATGTTGTAGCTCAT
This sequence comes from Dasypus novemcinctus, assembly GCF_030445035.2. Classification (NCBI taxonomy): domain Eukaryota; kingdom Metazoa; phylum Chordata; class Mammalia; order Cingulata; family Dasypodidae; genus Dasypus; species Dasypus novemcinctus. The sequence goes on along the minus strand of NW_026688132.1, from coordinate 101,778 downwards.
TCTGCAGGGCACAGTTTTCCATTTGTTTCTATTTCAGGGCCAACAGGACTTGATCTCTCTCCTGTTGAAACACAGCTGCCTTCTCCTGCATGGATTTCACTGCATTTAAAAGCTGATCTAACTCCCCAGTCTTGTCCTGTTCCTTTTCTTTGAGTAGTTGTTCCAAAACAAGAGCCTTCTCCTTCATTGCCTGGCACTCAAACTCCCTTTCTTACTGCATCATCGACATCATGGTATTAGCCTCTTTTAATGCTTGATGTTCTGTTTCTTTTACCCTAGATGTTTCTGCTATTTTTTCATTTTCCTCTTTCAGTTTAGAAATGTCCGTTTCTAAAATTGATATTCTCTCCTTCAGGTTTGTTACTGCCTGCCTTAAAAGTTCATTTTCATTCACTTTATTAGTGAAATTTTCATTTAACGAAAGTTACTTGGCACTTTTTGCTTCGATTAAGAGGTCTTTTTCCTTACGTAACTTTTTAAAAACATCTCGTTTGTCCTTTATCTCCTTAACTTCTGGATCATTTAGTTCATGCCGAGTGCCTGTGTGGTGAAGAAGTGCCCACGCAAGTGAGTCATGCAGCAAGATGATGATGCAACAACAATGAAAAGTGAGTGAATCCAGAATCTGTACTGTTCTGGTTTCTCTTAGAGTAATGCCCAGTTGCCCAAATGAAAACTCTCTGAGAATTGGACCTTGCTGTGCACTCTGCTCAGATGCTTTTCTCTTGGTGCTTTAGAAGAACAGATGGGATATGGTGGTCAAGTCAAAGCTCTCTAAGCAAGTGTGGGGACACTTGTGGAAGGGCACATGCTTTGCTTGTGCATACATCTCTCAAGCCCATTTTGCTTTGTGATTCCAAAATTCTTAATTGATGGAGGAAAAATGTTGCTGGGATAAAGACCCCTGCAAGGTAGTTTATAATCTGCTGCTGCTTTTTGTGGATGTCCTTTTCAAAAAGGGGTCAGTTTGAAGATGCCCCCACTTGACACTCTCCTCTTCTAGGAAATTATATATGTCAAATATACTGTACACATTTAGATAACCTTATCTGAAGTCAATGGAAAGAGAAAGAAACAAAAAAGGTAGCATTTATATCTTAGACACAGAATAGCAACCCGACTGCAGCATCAGATGGGTCCAGCTCATCTTCCTGGTCATTAGGAAGCTACACCATCATTTACTATTTGGGAGCTTGGAGGACACAGAGTATCTCTGATGCATTAGTGTTTAACCATGAATTGCTCAGGGAATATTCAACCTTGGACAAAAGGGTAGACTGTTTGGAGTTTTCAGATTAATTCTGTGCTAAGTCATTTCCCTCATATCTCTTTAGAGTCAGATGAGGAAAGGCACTGGGGGCCGTGCTGGGGCTCCCAGGGTACAGAACTAAGGCAAAAGGGAAAGTCATGGTGTCTTCCACCTTCCTCAGTGTCACTCTAGGCTCCGCTGTCATCTGATAGGCATTTTCTCTAAGAATATAACTTATGATTTTCAAAGCCAGGAAAGGAACCAGAAAGTTGAAGCTGGAGGTGAGATGAGAGAGGAAGTCCAGGAACCTGGCAGTAAGGCCCTTCCCTGCCTCCACTCCCCGCTCCTGGGAAGAGCTTCAGCTCGTTGGTCCTGATCCCACTCAGTCCAGCCCCCTCCTGGGCTCCCTGAAGGGCAGACCTGGTTCTGACCTCACAGTCCCTCCCTCATTGCCTTTGCCTTCTCTCCTTATGACTACTGACCCTCAAGTCTTAGGTGTTTCTGTCATAGAGTCACGTTCATTAGGTTTTCTTGGGAAGGGCACTCAATTTCCAGGGAAGAGTACCCATGACTCTTGATGAAACACTTTGTGCTCCACTTGTTTATGTGATGTCAGCATTTTCCAAGGGAGAGGAACCACTTGGGCTGTATATCAGCACATGCAAAGACACAGGACCCTGGGACTCATTCTCTATCTCCATATCTCTGTGTGTACATAAAAAATGTGGTCAGAGGAAAAAAAATATGGTCAGAGGAGATATAGATCAATACCAAGCAAAAATTCCAAAACATTCAAATTAATTCATCGTTGTAGGTCATTGATATTACTCCATGGTAGAACACATGATTTATTTTAATGTTCTCATCACTTAGAATTTCTACTTACACAAACAGTAAAAATATTAATAATAAATGACAGAAGCCGATTCTGTGCAGTGTGAAGGGTAGGAATGGCATAGTTTAAGTATGTCAGTCCCATAATTTTGCATGTGAGTATACTGTGTGAGACAGGAAGCTCTTAGAGGCTATCAAGTTGGGTGAACTGAAACTCCTGAATCAGGCATAGGTTTCCCACAAGCAGATCGGGTGTAGAGGGACGAACAGCTGGAGACATGAACCCAATTTATTAAGCAGGTCCTAGTGTGTCAGCATTGGACTTTCGGAATGGGTTTTCTGGATTCGGGGAAATGGGTGAGATGACCATAGGTGGACTTCAAGGGTCTGGCACATGGAATGGGAAAGGGGATTGAGAGACTCTGGAGGCACTGATGAGGAGACAGGAGATATGATGTCCACAAGACAGTCATGTCTTCCTGGAGCCAAAGTAAACAATGTCTTGGTGGTCAGGGTGGTGGCAGAGGCCGTGCAGTCACTGGAAAGGGGCCCGGGGGAGGGAGCATGGGACAGAGAGGAAGGATTATGGGTTTGGGGATCCCTGTGCTAATTCTGGAAGGAGCAGTTGAGGAAGCACATTCTTACAGCCACTTGCCTGGACTTCATGAAGGCCCTGTACATATATCGATCAGAGTGAAGAAAGTGATGTGGGGTGTTCCTAGGAGAGGAAATACTGGGCCCTGTCAGGAGCCCCTCCTTCTCATCTCACTCTCCCCATCTGTATTCCCTGACTTGTAGCCTGGATATCAGCGCCTTGTCCTGCACTGGGAGCCAGTCCCAATGCATAGATGCAGGAATTCTCCCTCACACATTAAGTTAAATCAAGTAAATCATAATGGAGATTCATTTAGTGTGAAAACTTACAGCGCTGAGGCTGTGAAGTGTGCAAATGAAAGCACCAGCAGAGATGCTTTCTCACCAGGGTCAGCACTGGTGATCCTCAGGTCCTGCCCCGTGGCACAGCTGGCTGCCTGTCCCTGCCGAGATCCCTGCCTTACCCCCCCAGAGTCCACTCTCTCCTGAGGCTCAGCTCTGGGTAACTAGCCACAGGTTTCATCTCTTAACAAAATCAGAGAAGGAAATAAAGAACCGTTACATGGCTATTTGCATTTCTTTCTTTTTCCCTTTTATATATTATGATAAAAGATCAATGTTTTTAGTTTAAATGGGTTCAATTCAGAGAAGAAAAAGCATATTATATAGCAAACACTTTTCCTATATATCATCTGTAATTTCTAAAAGTACTTTAAGGATGTTTTTATTGAACATAAGGAAAGTACAACTACAAACAAATACGTGACTTCTTCCAAAAGGCCACATTGTGATAAAACATAAACACCTAATGTTCAAGGTTGGTTTGCTTGTTTCAAAGTGCTATATTTTTTCTAGCTTGAGAATCACCTCTTGCTTTAAAAAGCCTTTCAATGTAGCTCCAACATTGTTGTCAGTTAACATGGCAAAGGGGTATATATGGGCAACTCATCTGAAATGGCTTTTAAAAGAAGATTCCCAGGCCCACCACTTCCAAGTCCAGCTAGGTTGATAAGAGGCACAGCTGCAGACCCTAGGTAACACTGGACTCCCATCTGCTCTTCTGGTTCTGGTCTCTGCTATATCTTTAAAACATGGTGCTACATTTATGGCTAGTTTTGTCTTTCCTGGTGAATCTAGAGGTTTCATGGCATGAACAGAAAGTTTTGGTGCTGGGACAGATGTGTGAGATTGTTTCTAGAAATTTAACAAAAAGTTCTGAAAAAGAACTGTTAAGTACACTCTGTTGATTCAGTTTCAGATGTGTGGTGGGGACACTTTTTGATCCCCCTGCAAGCCAACCATTCACCCACCTAGTATCTCTGCCCATGTCTTCAGTGAAAAATAGATCCTATTCTTCCTTTTTGATACCCAGGATGCTTCCCAAAAATCTTAACACCTCATGACATTTGTTTTTTGGTGTGTGAAAATGTCCAATGAAGAGGTTTCTCATTAGAACTTTGTCCACTTTTCCTTCTGTGCAGTTTACTAAATTCATCAATATCTTTTGTACATCATCCAGCACTTCCTGTCGGAGCTCATTTTCTCTGTTAAGTTCTTCAATTTGTTCCTTCTTCAGATCTAACTGTTCTGTAAGTCTCAATGCTGCGTCCAAGGCAGCATTCACCTCATCCAGACGTTCCTGTAATGACACCAGTTTTACATCCAGATTTTCAGCAATTTTCTTCCATTTACCTACGATCTGATTTTGGTTTGAAATCTGTTGGAAACTGAGGCACAGTGGCCTCTCCAGGAGAGGCGTGCTGTCTCCATGCTAGTGCTGTCTCCATGGCTACGCTTGCACCCTAAGGAATGTGGTAATTAAGAGTTCCAGGCAAATGGGATGAAGCTGTTAAAGGCTGAAAGAAAAGATGAGCACATACCTTTTGTAGTGAATAGAACACTTAGACTTTGTACCTTGAGATAAGATTTTTTAAAATTCCTTAGACTATAGGTAATGCTGATAGTTAATACATGTTGCTGCTTGATGTCATGTATGCTACGTGTTCCTGCTTATTGGCACATAGGCTACACATTCCTGCTCTTTGTCACGTACACTGGGGTATATAGAGAGCCCCTTGTAAACAATAAAGTTCTCTGAGAAGTTATTACTCGCAGATCCCCTGGTCCCAGTTCTCCTGTTCTTTCTTTTACACTCTTTCTTTTTCTTTGTTTCCTTCTCCCTTTTCTCTTTCTTTCATTCCCGATACCGGTTGGGTCCCAGTCTCCAACATCTGGCGCCCAACGTGGGGCCTGAAGAAGTGTCTTCCAAATCAGTATCAGGAACCACGGAAAAGACCTCATTGAGGGTCATGTGACATCCAAAGCAGAGTGACTCGAGTCTTCTTTTAAGTAACATTTTCCATGAAGTGATCAGGGTAGTGGGTAATTAAATGGGACGTGTGGAAGCATATTCGCATTAGTAACTTTACTGAAAGTTAATGGGGTGCCTGTAAAAAGCTATGAATTACTAGAATTGTTAGCTTTAACACAAAAGCATTGTTGCTGGCTTCAGCCTCAGTGGCTAATGTTTTAAATTTGAAACAGTGGAGATGTGTAATGAAAGCTTTATGAAGAGCATATGAAAAAAAGGAATTCATTCCATTATCAGTATGGACCTTACACCACCAGATAGCGGCAGCTTTAAATCCTTTACAGTCTGAAGAAAGTTGAGAAAGATGAAATTATTTCCTAAGCCCATAAGTAAATTTGAAATGAAAGAAAGTAAATTGGAACAAGACTGGGAGATTGAGGTGAATGGGGAATATTAACCCTTTCATCATCAAAAGCTCAGTGAAATGTCCTAATGAAATATCTTCTGTGTATCCAGTACAACCCTCTGCACCTACCTAATTGCCTTCCCTTGTGTTTTGTTTCCATGCTAATTCTGATTGGGCCTCTTTAACCAAAATAATAAAATTAGTACAAAATTTTTATCAAGGTGTTAAAAGGAATTTTCAGTTTTAAATCAGTAGTTTACTACTGAACTTCAAGTCTCAGTATAGTCTTACAGAGTAGTAATAAAAAATGTGTGTTAACGGTCTGTCTAAACTCCTAAATAAGAGCTTAGCTACATTTATGCTGCTCAAGTTATCTTAACTAATTGCTAATAACGAATAAAAATGTTTCCAAGCACAAGCTTGCATGTTACAGGCAACATGGATTCCAGAAGAAATTTTAAAAAGTACAATCTAACATATGCTATAACAGAGAACTTAAAAGCAACTATACCAAGAAAGTAAGATTTATGAGTCAATTGTAAACTGTATGTTTCTGTTAGTGTGTTGTAATTGTTTTGTGTTTGTCTGTTTGTTCAATGTCAGTGTACATTTTGATACCTCCGGATGGTGATATAAATTAATAAATATAAAGAGTTCTATTCAAATGGCCAAAAATTATTAAATAATTGCTTATATAATACATAAGTTTAAATGTTAATAAGATATCTACAATGATAAAAAAATTCTTTTTTTTACTTTTTAAAAATTTATTCATTATTTTTAATACATAAGTTTAAATGTTAATAAGATATCTACAATGATAAAAAATTGTAAGTCTTGATTAACAAAATTACTATAAGTCTTTTCATAAAAAATAGTTCTTGCCTAGATTGAAATGAATAGTTTATTTTTCCTCACAGGATAAAATGAAGGATGTAAAACTTAAAATGAATATTAAAGAAGGTTAAAAGTTTGTGGGAATGCTGACTGAAAATAAGTTTTTTCTAAAAGCTGTGTTTCGTCCTAAGGATGGCTAATTTTCATAAACTCTTGGAACTTAAATGCATGTGGCAAGTTGTAGAAGGTATTGTGGTAACTTTAAGTAAGGGAATGTGTTCTGTGAAGGTAATATTTGTCTTAAAGTAATATAATTATAGTCTGTATGGTTATAAATAATTATAAGAGGAGTGAACTTGCCTTGCAATTTCTCCTGGGAAGAAACGGCTGGGCGCGGCTGGAGGTTCTCCCAGGCGGGGCTTTTTCAGGATTTTTGCAGGGCAGGAAGTGTCTGGACATCGATTTGGTGGAAAGGTAACGGAGAGGATCAGTCTATAAGATATAATTTGGGTTCTATTGACCGGAGGTGAGACCCGCACACGGGTTCCTCCCTCTTGGGGGTGGGTGGAGCCGTGGTGCCGCGCAGCAGCTCAGCTTTTTGGTGGCTCTGCGGTGCTAGGCAGTTCGCGAGTCCTGGGTGAGCTGTTAGCGGGTTGATGCGACGGGTTGCCTTTGCGGATCGATTTGGGGAGATAGACGGTGTTCTGTTGTGAAGCAGAGGAAAATTTTTGATGGCGGACACAAATAATAGCACTTCCGCCTGAAGCCCCACCGCCACACCCCAGCTGCCAATCTGCAACCGAATTAGGCTGTAGGCAATAAAGGAACGTAATTGGAAGTTGTCTCAGGGTGCGGTGAGGGAGGGGGACACGTGTAGAAGCCAATTAGGGAATATTTTGCGAAGCTTGGGAATTCCGGTTTTGGAATCTGTTTTCGGCGTCACGGGCCAGGCTTCAGATCTGTGCCAGTAAAATGGCTGCGGTGTAAAGACGCCCTCAAGTGGCAGTGTTATGGAAGCCCAGGGCGGGAGCTGTCCAAAAGCTGAAGTGGCGATATACTCACATTAATGAGCCCTACTAAGTAAGTGAATTGCAGGGTTCAGACATAATATAGAGTTTGCAGATCTGACTTCCCCCATAGGGCTGGCGCCCAGCTGTGGGGATCCCTGAGGGCTGTGTTACACTACGGGGCTCCTAGGCTTCCTGTTGATCAGATTGGAGGTTGCCTGGTCTGAATCCCCTAAACTCTGGTGGCCCACACCCCAGAGAATCACACCTCTTGAGTCTTTAATATCTCAGACTTTCCACCCCTGAATCCATCACGCCCTGAGGTCCATCTGAGGTCCTTGAAAGCCCTAGCCTTCAACATTGGCGATTTTTATCGTTTCATTTTGTTTTGTTTTTATTTTCATTTTGTCTTATTTTTTACTTTTTTTTAAATGTCCTGATTGCTAACACCACATTATCCCCTAGTCTGTTCTCACAGCATATCCCCCAAATATTCAGTTAGTTAGGGGTTTTTTTGTGGTGGTTGTTGTTTAGCTGGTGTTTTTAATAGTGGATCGTGTATATCTGTGTTTTTTTTCTTTCCCCTACCTGTTCCCCACCCTTAGCCCACCCCCTTTTCCTTTCTTCCTTTCTTCTCTTCCCCCTTTTTTTAAATTTTTATTTTTTTATTTGTTTTCTTTTTCTGTTTTCTCTCCCCCTCGTGTCCCTCATCTTCTACTTATTTTATTTTAACTCAGTTATACAATAGGTGTGCCAGGAAACACCTCACATTTGCTGAGGTTTTCTCATCCTCCACTGCCTCATTTCTATGTGAACTGATTTAGGCGACCTACACTATCCTCTTTCCCCTACATCTTGATATCTGCCATCATCTACTGTCTCTCCTATATTCCACCTCCCACCTCCCTTTCTTTGATCAAGGAAGTGTCTAAGTCTTAATTTCTAATACTTTTGTTTTGTTTTCTGTCTGTTATCCACTCTTGAAACTATTACCTTTCTTTTCTTTTTTTCCTCTCTCACGAAAACAACAGCTTTTTAGCTCATACCACATTCCTCCCATATTCAATCATCTACCTCATAATAGGTACTCTACCTACTGCTATAACTCTACACAATTTCCATGAATCTAACCTCCATCCTCCCACATCTCATATTCTTGTTTTGTTAACCTATATCACCAATACTACTTGACACTTTTCCCTTGCTTACACAATTGCCTTTCCCTGGCACTAATACTTTCCTTTAAAGTGAACTTAACCAACAGCAAGAAATTAGAATAAAAAGAACAAAGTGACAAACAGAAGATATAACACTTACGCAAAAACAACAGCTAATTCATCCCCAAGAGTAGACAAAGAAGCTAAGGAACTGATTAAATCCGTCAAGATTAAATAATGACCAGAAAGCAACAAAAATCTACAAACCAAACCAGTAATCAGGAAAACCTGGCTGAATCCAATCAACAAATCAGAAATCAGGAAGGGGAGCAGAACTTAGCACAAGCAGTGAGAGATCTCAGAACATTTGTCACCGACAAATTTGATGAAGTAATGAAAGAGGTTAACAACATGAAGACATCACTTGGAGGGGAAATTGCACACATATGCAAAAAGATAACAGATATGATGGAAATGAACACCAGAGTTCAAGAAATCAAAAATACACTTGCAGCAAATATCAGCAGACTAGAAGAGGCAGAGCAGAGAATTAGTGATGTGGAAGACAGTACATCAGAAATCAAACAGATAGTAGAAGGGGTCGATAAAAAGATAGAAAAAATCCAGCTAGGACTTAGGGACCTGAATGGCAATGCAAAATGCTCAAACATATGTATTATATGCATTCCAGAAGGAGAAGAGAAGGGAAAGGGGTCAGAAGGAGTGTTGCAGGAAATAATGGCTGAAAACTTCCCAAATCTACTGAAAGAGACAGATGTACATATCCAAGAAGCACAGCGCACTCCACTGGTCATAAACCCCAACAAGCCCACCCCAAGACATATACTTGTCAAATTATCCAATGCTCAAGACAAAGAGAAAATTCTAAAAGCAGCAAGAGAAAAGAAAACCATCACATACAAGGGAAGCTCCATTAGATTAAGTGCTGATTTCTCATCTGAAACCATGGAGGCAAGAAGGCAGTGGTATGAAATAGTCAAGGTACTAAAGGAAAAAAATTTCCAACCAAGAATACTCTATCTAGCTAAACTAGCATTCAAACATGATGGAGAGTTCAAAATATTCACAGACAAACAGAAACTGAAAGAGTATACTAACAAGAAACCTCCCCTTCAAGAAATTCTAAAGGGAGTTCTGCAGAAAGAAAGGAAAAAACAGGACAGGCAAAGTAGGAGGAGAGTATAAGAGCAACAACAACAACAACAACCAAAAAAAAAAAAAAGACAAAAAGAGAAGGGAAAAAAAATACAAACAAAATATGACAAACACAAATCCAAACAAAATATAGCTAACACAAATAATTCCTTGAAAGTAATAACACTGAATGTCAACGGATTAAACTCGCCTATCAAAAGATTCAGACTGGGACATTGGATAAGGAAATATGACCCATCCGTGTGCTGTCTACAAGAGACACATCTTAGACCCAGAGACGCATGGAGATTGAAAGTGAATGGCTGGAAAACAATCATACAAGCAAACAATAACCAAATAAAGGCAGGAGTAGCTATATTAATATCAGACAAAATAGACTTTAAATGTGAAACAATTGTGAGAGACAAAGAAGGATACTACATTTCAGTGAAAGGGAAAATCTGTCAAGAAGATCGAACAAACATAAATATTTATGCTCCTAACAAGGGCGCCTCTAAATACGTAAAAACGCTGGAAAAACTAAGTGAAACAATAGATGCATCTACAATGATAGTGGGGGATTTTAATACACCACTATCAACTCTGGACAGAGCATCTCAAAAGAGAATCACTAAAGAAACAAAACATTTGAACAGTATATTAGAGGAGCTGGGTCTAATAGACATATATAGGTCATTACACCCAAACGCAGCAGGATATACATTTTTCTCAAGGGCACATGGATCATTCTCCAAGATAGATCATATGCTAGGCCACAAAAAAAGGCTGAATGAATTCAGAAAGATTGAAATCATACAAAACAATATCTCTGAACACAGTGGAGTCAAGCTGGAAATTTGCAAGGGATAGAAGCCCAGGTTTCACACCATGATTTGGAAATTAAACAGCACACTCTTAGAAAAACAGTGGGTCAAAGAGGAAATCTCAAAAGGAATCAATGACTACCTTGAAACAAATGATAATGAGAACACAACATACCAAAATTTATGGGATGCAGCAAAAGCAGTACTGAGAGGGAAATTTATAGCCATAAACTCATATATCAAAAAAGAAGAAAGAGCAAAAATTGAAGAGCTAACTGCACATTTGAAAGAATTAGAAAAACAACAACAAATAACCCAACAGGAAAAAGAAGGAAGGAAATAACAAAGATAAGAGCAGAACTAAATGAAATAGAAAATAAGAAAGCATTTGAAAAGATGAACAAGACCAAGAGTTGGTTTTTTGAGAAGATCAACAAAATTGACAAACCTTTAGCGAGACTAACAAAGAAAAAAAGAGAGAAGATGATTCAAATACACAAAATAAGAAATGAGAAAGGCAATATCACCACTGACCCCACAGAAATAAAGACTATCATAAGAGGATATTTTGAAAAACTATATTCCAACAAAAATGACAATTTAGAGGAAATGGACAAATTCCTAGAAACACATAAGCAGCCTATATTGATGAAAGAAGAAATTGATGATCTTAACAAACCAATCACAAGCAGAGAGATAGAATCAGTTATTAAAAATCTCCCAACTAAGAAGAGCCCAGGGCCAGATGGCTTCACAGGTGAATTTTACAAAACATTCCGGAAAGAACTAACACCAATCCTGCTGAAACTTCCAAAAAATCGAAACAGAAAGAACATTGCCGAACTCCTTCTATGATGCCAACATTACCCTAGTACCAAAGCCAAACAAAGACACCACAAGAAAGGAAAATTACAGACCAATTTCTCTAATGAACCTAGATGCAAAAATACTTTACAAAATACTTGCTAATCGTATTCAACAACACATTAAACGAATTATACACCACGACCAAGTGGGATTCATCCCAGGTATGCAAGGATGGTTCAGCATAAGAAAATCAATCAATGTAATATACCATATAAATAGATCGAAGGAAAAAAATCACATGATTATATCTATAGATTCAAAAAAAGCATTTGAGAAAATACAGCACCCTTTCTTGATAAAAACACTCCAAAAGATTGGAATACAAGGAAATTTTTTGAACATGATAAAGAGTATATACGAAAAACCTAAAGCCAACATTGTTTACAATGGAGAAATCCTAGAATCCTTCCCTCTAAACTCAGGAACAAGACAAGGATGCCCATTGTCTCCGCTCCTATTTAACATTGTCTTAGACGTACTTGCTCGAGCACTGAGGCAAGAACCAGATATAAAAGGCATTCAAATTGGAAAGGAAGAAGTCAAAATTTCATTATTTACAGATGACATGATCCTATACATAGAAAACCCTGAGAGATCTACAACAAAGCTTCTAGAACTCATAAATGAGTTTAGTAAAGTCGCAGGTTATAAGATCAATGCACAAAAATCAGTAGCATTTCTGTACACCAATAATGAGCAAGATCAGGAGGAAATCAAGAAACAAGTTCCATTCACAATAGTAAATAAAAAAATCAAATACTTAGGAATAAATTTAACTAAAGATGTAAAAAAAACTTATACACCGAGAACTATACAAGACTGTTCAAGGAAATCAAAGACCTAAATAAATGGAAGAATATTCCTTGTTCATGGATAGGAAGACTGAATATTATTAAGATGTCTATCCTACCAAAACTGATCTACACATTCAATGCAATCCCAATAAAAACACAGCCTTCTTTAAGGAACTAGAAAAACTAACTATGAAATTTATTTGGAAAGCAAAGAGACCCCGAATAGCCAAAGACATACTGAAAAAGAAAAATGAAATTGGAGGAATCACGCTACCTGACTTCAAAACATACTACAAAGCTACGGTGGTGAAAACAGCATGGTATTGGCATAAGGAGAGACACACAGACCAATGGAATCGAATTGAAAGCTCTGATTTAGAACATCATATATATAGCCACATAATATTTGATAAAGCCACCAAATCCTCTCAACTGGGAGAGAATGGCCTATTCAACAAATGGCGCCTGGAGAACTGGATATCCATATGTAGAAGAATGAAAGAGGATTACCATCTCACACCTTATACAAAGATCAACTCAAGATGGATCAAAGACCTAAATATAAGAGCCAAGACCATAAAGATCTTGGAAAGCTGTGTGGGGAAACATCTACAGGACCTTGTAATAGGAAATGGCTTCATGAATATCACACCAAAAGCACGAGCAGCAAAAGAACTAATAGATAAATGGGACTTCCTCAAAATTAAAGCCTTCTGCACCTCAAAGGAGTTTGTCAAGAAAGTAAAAAGGGAGCCCACACAGTGGGAGAAAATATTTGGCAACCATATATCTGATAAGAAACTTATAACTTGCATATATAAAGAACTCCTATATCTTGAAAATAAAAAGATAAACAACCCATTTAAAAAATGGGAAAAAGATTTAAAGAGACACTTCTCCAAAGAAGAAATACAAATGGCTAAAAAGCACATGAAAAAATGCTCCAAATCTCTAGCTATCAGGGAAATGCAAATCAAAACTACAATGAGATACCATCTTATACCCATAAGATTGGCATCTATGAAAAAAACAGAAGAATACAAATGCTGGAGAGGATGTGAAGAAAGGGGAACACTCATCCACTGCTGGTGGGAATGCAGAAGGATCCAACCATTCTGGAGGACAGTATGGCGGTTTCTCAAAAAACTAGCCATAGATTTGCCATATGACCCAGCAATACCACTGCTGCGTATATACCCAGCAGAACTGAAAACAAGGATGCAAACCGATATACGTACACCAATGTTCATAGCAGCATTGTTCACTATCGCCAAAAGTTGGAATCAACCCAAATGCCCATCAGCAGATGAGTGGATCAATAAAATGTGGTATATACACACAATGGAATACTACTCGGCTGTAAGAACAATACAAACACACGTGATAACATGGATGAATCTTGAGAACCTTATGTTGAGTGAAGCAACCCAGGCATTGAAGGACAAATACTACATGACCTCAATGATAAGATATAAGCAAGCTGCCTCAGAGAGCAAGAGACTGAACGATAGGCTTACAGGAAGTCGGGGGGTGGAGGAAGGATGTGAGCCGACGTCTGCAGGGGTGGAATTTATGACGAGCTGGTGGTAAGTATGAACACAAAGAAGAGATAAAATGGGGGCAAGGTGTTTCCTTTGGGAGGGGGATTGCGGGGGGCTGGGGCTGGGCGGATAGGTAATGTTGCCCAAAAGTGGGGGGAGGGAGGGGTAGCATACGTACATAGGAGAGTGTCAGGTGTTGGTGGAGAGTAAAATGCCGAGAAAATCATATCAAAATATAATTAAGAAGGTTACCTGTTTAGAATGCTCTGAGGGGATGGTCCAATGCAGGACGGGCTCCTGAGGAATGTATGAATGCTCATTTTGCCAGAGTGGGTGGCACCATTGGGTAGAGACCCAAGGAGTGAGAGTGGGGGTGGACCCACATCCTGGGGAGGACTAATGCCATCAAATAGAGGGAACTGTATCTCTCAAGAGAAAGGGTGGCTCCCAGGGCATTGGGGCAGTTGAGCAAGTTAGGCCCTGAACACTATTCCAACTATCTCTAGACGTAGCTCCTCGGGAAACGGAGGTTCGCTGTCATTGTGGGTACCAAGGTGGATGGGAAAGTGGATGTTAAATGTGTGGAACCAAGGTAAATGGGGGGTAAGAGAGGAGTTTTGCGAGAGTACACAAGGATGGATATAAAACATGTTATATTACACCATAACATATAGGAGACGACAGACTGATCATGTAAACCATAATGTAAAACATAGGGTAACTAAAAAATTAGAAAACAGTGTATCCTAAAGTAAGCACCACAATGTAAGCACAGATGTCACCTTGTTTGAAAGCTATTGTCTCAGACTCTGTACATCACTTTAAGTAAATATGATATGAATAGGGTGTAAGAGTATCGCTGTGGAAGGGAAAAGGTTTTGTGGTGGATGTGTGGGAGTGCTGTATATTGTATATATGAATTGCTGTGGTCTAGGGCTCTTGTTAAGAGAAGTTCAATAATTAGGGGAAAAAAAGAAAAGGAAAAAGATAGGATGTAAATTTTTTTCCAAGTCAACATGTATTCTATATCTAACCTTTAAACCCATCGCTATATGCCATTTTGCTAGTAAGGGATCCTGACGTTATATTGGGCTTCAATTTTCAGGAAGTTCTGGATCACAGAGTGGTTCAACAATGGCAACAGAGGAATACGGTATAGGATACTATTGACAGGTGATGATATATGGCTGACAGGGAGCTATACAGGACATATGTCCAGGGTCCATGGTAATGTTTGGATATACTCATAGTGGCAACAATTAAAAACTACAGCTGGTGGGGTACTGGGTTCCTGGCCGGTGGTGCTCTGTCATGGTCCCTAGGGGAGCAGCGACAGTCCCCCAAGTGCAGCGTCAAGGACTGGGAAGGAAAGAGGGTCCAACAGTGAGCCCCTGACGCTAATGACTATGCTTGTGAGCTGATATGCCTGAAATAAGAACAAGGCCTAGAGCAGCATTGTGCCTGGGAGTTTCCTCCTGACAGCCTTCATGTTGCTCAAATGTGGCCAGTGTCGAAGCCAAACTCAGCATGTAAATGCAATGCCTTACCCCCAGCGTGGGACATGACACCCGGGGATCAGCCTCCCTGGCACCGAGAGATCACTATCAACTACCAACGGATGATGCAACTGGACAATGACCTTGAATGGAAGGTTCAATGCAGATCAGCAGAATATCCCTGTCTACATAAAATAACATGACTTTAAAATGCTGTTTGACCTAATCTAAGGGGGAAATGGAAAGGAGAAATGAGTTTATATGGCTACGAGTCTCTAAAAAAGAGTCTGGAGGCTGTCAGAAGGATTGCCCTTATGCACAACTGAGCAGAGTCTAAGAGACAGATAAAGTAGATACAATCCCCAGATATTGGTTCCTTTGAGGGCTAAAGAGGCCCATGGGTGCTATGGTCATGGCAGATGGGATTAACTGCCATGTCAGATGGCCCTTCTTTGGAGCTGATGTTTATGCGTGATGAATCTGGACTCAGATGGGATCTCTCTTCTTAAGACTTTCATGCTACTGTGCTGGAGTTGTAGTTGGTGTCGGGGCTTAAGATATATTTAGGGGATCTGAATCTCTGGACTGACAATGTGATAGCCAGGCCCTGAGCCTCAACAGACTCCAGCACCTACAATCTGATTTATTGGACTCACCTCACTCAGCTAAGATGGAGTTGAAGAAGGACAACCACCACACCATGGAGCCTAGAGTGCCTACAACTGAAAGCGAGAGGATTGCATCCAGTATCCATAAGGAATCTGAGCCTCCTCTTGACATAGAGGTGCAATGGACACAACCAATCCAATGTCCACAGAGAAAAGGTGGCATTGGAGTGGGAAAAGTGGACATGGTGGCTAATGGGTATGGGGAATGGCAGGAAGAGACGATATGTGGAGGTGTCTTAGGGACTTGGAGCTGCCCTGGATGGTGCTTCAGGGGCAATCACCGGACATGATAAATCCTCACAGGGCCCACTGGATGGAATGGGGGAGAGTATGGGCCATGATGTGGACCATTGACCATGAGGTGCAGAGGTGCCCAGAGACGTACTTACCAAATGCAATGGATGTGTCATGATGATGGGAATGAGTGTTTCTGGGGGGGGAGTGGTGGGGTGGGGGTGGTGGGGTTGAAGGGGTCCTCATATATTTTTTTGTAATGTAATGTTTTTACAAAATCAATTAAAAATTTTTAAGAAAAAATTATAAGAAGTTTAATGAAGCATTGTTTAAATTAAGGTATTTAAATAGCTAATTCCAAAAAGTCATTATTAAACAAAACCTGAATTGATAATACTACTAATAAAAGGTAATTTTATGATAGGAAAACTTGTTGGTGGCCATCCTCCCCTGCCAATTTGCTTCTTGGGGACTGTTTCTAGTATTGCATGCTACCAAGTATTTAAAGTGAAGAAAAGTTCATTATTTTAACAAGCTTGTTTACTGTTCATGGCAATTATATGTTGTACGAAGTTTGTCTGGTAAGTTAGTATGTGGAATATATAGAATGTGTTTTTATTATTAAAAATAATAGTAATAATTTTGTCCTAATGTAAGGGTAGGGCCCCATTGGGAAAACAGGAATAGAATTACATTAGGAAATAAGAATTGCAAGTGCCTTCAGATAAATAAATAACTTAGGGCTACCTCCAAGAAGAGTGTAAATAAGTAAGTTAGGGCTGCCTCCAAGGAGAGTGCCAATAAATAACTTAGGGCTGTCCCCAAGAAAAGGGCGAATAAATAACATGGGGATGCTTACAGGAAGGGGCTTTTTAAAAAAGAAAAAAATAGATACGCTTTCTTCAGCTAACTGCAGTGTTCCGCTTCTGTGCCTGCTTGCTTGCTCGCAAATGCCCCCTTTCCTAAAAGGCTATAAAACCACCCCTTCCCTGAGACACGGGGCTGTTCTCTCCTCTGCGTAGGATGAGGCAGTCGCCACGTGGCTAATAAAGCTCTCAACTGGAACCTTATTCAAAGTCTGAGTCTGGTCAATATCGCTGGTCTATAACACTAAAATAAAATAATTGGTTACTAAGAAAATATAAAATGTGGGACTAAACCTGAATAAATATAGAAAGTGCAAAAGCTTTGTGGAAAAGAAAACTTTATGGTTAAATGTTAAGATTTGATGGGTCTGTCTATAAAGTTTTAAAAAGCTTTAGTATCAAATAGTATAGTAATGTAAAGTTAAACATTTTGTCCTTTTTCAAAGTCTCTCAAATCATTAGTCTGTTTTGTTAGAAGTTTGTGAAAAGTATTTATCCTGAATAATCGGTATACAAAGAAAGCCTGTTTTATCAAAACAGCTTTTTGTGCTTTAATCTCATCATTTCCTGTGTTTGAAGAAGAAAGGGTCTTATCTCTTTTAAAGGAAAATAAGTTTAAACCTGCTTTCTAAAAATCAAATCCTGAAAAGTAGCTTTTTATTCTGAACTAATTACAAGAGATTTCTTCTTTTACCTTGAAAGAAAAATTAACGTAATAAAATAGTTAAGTTCATTTAATACATTATAAGTTAAGTAGAGAGTGCTTAAAAGTGTTATAAAATTAACAGGATTTTTTAACCCTCTGTTAATTAAAGTTGTATGAGTAAAAGTTTCAGATGAGTACTTAAGAGTGTATAAATTTACCAATATTTCAGCATAATATTAAACAGAAGTGCAATGTGGTTAATTTATGGTTTTGATTATTATAAAAAGGTTATGTGTCACAGAAACAACCTCATCATAAATTAAAATAACACTGTAGTATGCAACAGTCCCAAATATTCCTAGTTTGTTGCAAGAAGTTAATGTCCAGCCATGTCGCTATCACTTTGTTTTAAACATCCTAACACTTTCTTTAGTATTTCCTTCAGCAAGTCAGGCCAGCCCGCATTCTCCTACCTGTAGAAAAGTCAGCAATGGACTTTTGCAGTGCTTCCCCAAGGCTGTGTGCATAGCCTAGCCATCAGTCCTTCCATGGTGATGATAATCTACCTGCATAGAAAAAAACTCAGTGGCTGAAACTCTACTGATGACATTGTTAACCAGTAATCCTTTTTTCAGAATGAAAAGAAACATCAGAGACAATACTGTCTTATCTTAAGAGCCTGAACTAGGCAAACAATTGGGACAGGCTGCAGGGTCCCTGCTGCTCTATCAAATTCTTCAGTGTTGTTTAGTTCGGTAAAACAAAACTATAACCTGCTGTAATTGATAAAGTGCAATGTTTTCTCTCTCACTTAGTCTCAAATATTAAAACCATTGTATGTATTAATTGGGAAAGGTCCTTCATGGAAGTAGGAAAACCTCCAGCAAGCTGCTTTAAATAGTAAAAAAAGGAAGGTAAATTGTGGACATTAGCTTAGCCTATGAATTGGATGTAGCAAGCACCCATATTGGCTTTGGGTAGATTCATGGCAAAAGCAAAATTCTAAAGTACCCCTTGGGTTTTAATCACAATTGTGGAAGGAGGCCAAAAGCAAAATATAAAAAAGCAATTGTGTGCAGCATAGGAGGTCCTGCTAAAAGTGAAAGACTTAACCCAATAGTGTCTGGTCATTATAAAGATTCCCATCCCTATCCAGGGGTGGATTGCAAATACTAAAAGCAAGACAGAAATGATGGACTGCTGTAAATCATCCTCAGATTATGAAAAAACATCCAGGAACCTGCTAGTAGTAACAGGTGCCTGTCATGTCCCTGCCCACTCCACTATCATCCCTTTTAGAACTGTTGACGCAGATGCCTTTGTGAAGATCCAGGGCCCTACCACTGAAACCTGAGAAAAGGCAAAAGTGGCTCCACTGAAAAGGTGAACATCAATGAGCCATGGCCAGAAGAAGAAAATGCATCTGGATACCGGTTAGAATGATGCAGATTTGGCAGTCATCTTCTGAAAGTCAATTATTGCTACATAAGAATTCTTGAAATGGACTAAGTGCTTTATTGGACTGCTTATTGTAAACATTTTGGGACTAACTGGAATCATTACAGCTGCTGGTACTCCTGTGGTAACTTTACGTGAAAGTACAGACTCAACAATACATGCATGATTGGCATAAAAATGCTAGTGGTTTGTGGCCTAGCCAAGAACACATTGATGAACAGTTAAATAATCCGTTTAATGAGTTAGAATCTGCTGTTTTGCATATTGGAGATAATTGTATAATTTAAACTTGTTAAGGGGATTGAGATGTGATTGGAATGAAAGCAACTTTTGTATTACTCCTCTTGCCTATAATTCATCTGATATAGAATGGGGGAAAATTAAGAATCATTTGCCAGGCCATAAAAGTAATATCTCTGGAAATAATGGAATTACAAAGAAAAATATTAGAAATGTCTCAAAATCAAATTCATGTAGCCAATGATAAGGATATTTTCTCAGATATGATTTCACATATTACAAAATTTAACCCAGTTAATTGGTGGAAATCACAGCATTTCCTGTCAGCTCTAGGAATAGGGCTAATCATATTTGTTCTATTGCTCATGATTCTTGCTTGTGCCGGACAGTGCTATTGAAGAAAATTACAAAGCGTAACAGCCATGGGACATGCAAATAATCTCGTGCTAGCAAAAGCACTTCAATAATTTCCCCAAGTCGAAGAGCTTGGCCGGTAGTCAATGACGGGTAAGACTCTCAGAGGAGGGCAACCTAAGACAGGCACGGTCACCTCGACTAAAACAAAAAGGGGGGATGTTGGAAACTGAGGCACGGTGGCCTCTCAAGGAGAGACGTGCTGTCTCCATGCTAGTGCTGTCTCTAAGGCTACATTTGCAACCTAAGGAATGCGGTAATTAAGAGTTCCTGGCAAAAGAGATGAAGCTGTTAAAGGCTGAATGAAAAGATGAGCACATACCTTTTGTAGTGAATAGAACACTTAGACTTTGTACCTTAAGATAAGATTTTTTTAAATCTCTTAGGCTACAGGTAATTCTGATAGTTAATACATGTTGCTGCTTGATGTCATGTACGCTATGTGTTAATGCTTATTGGTACGTAGGCTATGTATGCCTGCTTCTTGTCATGTACACTGGGGTATATAGAGAGCCCCTTGTAAACAATAAATTTGTCTGATGAGTTATTACAGACCCCCTGATACAAGCTCTCTCATTCTTTCTTTTTCTTTCTTTCGCTTTCTTTCATTCCCGATACCCTTTGGGTCCAGATCTGCAACAGAAATCCAATGTATCTATTTTTTTCTTTGATTACTTGTGCTTTTGGATGTTTTATTTATGTACTTGATCCATTTTTAGTTAATTTTTTATATGGTATGTAGTTCATACTCATTCTTTTGGCATGTTAAATAACATCCAGTTGTCCCAGCACCATTTGTTGAAGACACACTCTTTCCCCTATTGAAGGTACTTGGTATCCTTGTTGAAAATTATTTGACAATAAAGATAAATGTATGGGTTAATTTCCAGACTACACAGTGAATTTTAACTTGAGGCTTAGTCTTTTTGAAATATTATAGCACTGGAGTTTATTGTTTTCTTAAAAACAAAAACAAGCATTCAATGCCCCATACCTCACTTATCCCCACCTCCCACTCCCTGAGTAGATGGCCACTGTAATTACACAGTACCTTTACATTTATTAAGAAGTATATAGCATGACACGTTTGCCCAATCACAGGGAGTCTAAAAATTGTAAGATGCAAAGGAGCTGCTGTTCCTAACATTAACAGGGTTCAAACACTTTTTTTAAACAGAAATAATCAGCTATTTTGGAGCAGGAAAAAAAACTGAGTAAGCACCTAAATCTTCAATGCCACCCAGAACCTCCAGAGTTATAAGTGAAATAAATACCCTATGAACTGCTTGAGTATTCATATAAACATGAATTTTATTTAGCATGTCATAAAAATGTCTGCTAAGTGGGGCTATTAATATTAAAAGCAGAACATAAGTGAAAGCTATTTTTCCAGGAACCAGGATGTGGTGAAATCATTGTAAAGAGGTATTTATTATTTTTTACATTATTCCTTTTTGATCAAGAGTGTTTGGATGTGGATGTGCTTGCGTGTTTACATAGTATAAATGCAGACTTAAAAATCAATGTAAAGGTCCAAAGTCCCTTTTCTGGGTAGTTTCCAGTGTCCAAAGAAAACAAAAAAACTGGTTAATATGGTCCTTGAAGTCAAACTCAGTGTCATATAATATCAAAACTCTCAAGAGCTCTGTGTTATCATGTGTACCAATAAAAACTGCTTAATGGCAAAAACAGAATATCAGACACCCTAATCACAAACTGGAGGACCGGCTCTGTTCTCATTTTTCTTCCACCTCATCAATGTGCTTCTCCTCTAACAGCAAGAGCAACTTATAACTTGAAACTCCAGTGTCTGTCAAAAAGAAATCACTGGAGAACCAACAAGATGGTAGCAGAGTAAGGAACTTCTAGAGTCAGTTCCTGCTACAGGGCAGTTAGTTAACACCTTGAGTTCTCTGGAGCTATCTGAAGCACCTATTTGGGGTCTTCAGGAGGCCAGAAGGGCATCCTACAATATACTTGGAGGAATGGAAGGAGACTGCCCATCTGCAGAGAAGATTCATAAGTAGAGCTCCACTGGAGGCACAAACTGCCTCGGGAGCTGTTCCGCACCTGGTATTGAAAACTCCACTTCCAAAAAATGGGGGAGGAAGAGATGGTTGGGCACCAACTTCAGCTATTGATGAGTGAATTCAGCAGGCTGAAGTATAACCATAAGAACAGCTGAAGGTTGAGCCTATCAAAGTCACAAAGAGGCCAAGAGCCACCATCTTAACTCCACGCCTGGCACGAGGGGATGTGGACCAGAGTGAAAATGCCAGTGCCAGTGGGGACCGGCTTCTTTCCATCCAGATCACATTGTACTCTAGCCTAAGCCCCAGCCCCTCCTCCAGCAGGGAGGAAGCTGCTGTGACCTGTGCCGGGCTTTCCAGGAAATTACCAGCCAAGCCATGGAGGCTGGTGATTACCTTACTTTGGCAGTGCAAGTCACCCCAGGAGCTGTTTTGTGCCTCGTATTGGAAGCTCCGTTTACCAAAAACAGGGGAGGAGGAGACCACCAATTCGGCTACTGATTTCGGCTACTGATTAGTAAACTCAGTTGGCTAAGGCAAAACCCTAGGAACAGCTGAAGTGTGAATCTGCCCAAGTCAGAAAGAGTTGAGTAGCCACCATTTTTTTATTAAAGATTTAATTTATTTATTTCTCTCCCCTTTCCCCCCCACTGCAGTTGTCTGTTCTCTGTGTCTTCTTGCTGCATCTTCTTCTTTGTCCGCTTCTGTTGTTGTCAGCGGCACAGGAATCTGTGTTTCTTTTTGTTGCATCATCTTGTGTCAGCTGTCCATTCCTGGGCAGGCTGCACTTTCTTTCGCACTGGACGGCTCTCCTCATGGGGTGCACTCCTTGTGTGGGGGGCTCCCCTATGCGGGGGATACCCCTACATGGCACAGCACTCCTTGTGTCCATCAGCATGGTGCATGGGCCAGCTGCACAAGGGTCAAGGAGGCCCAGGGATTGAACTGCAGACCTCCCATGTGGTAGACGGATGCCCAAACCACTGGCCCAAGTCTGCCACCAGTAGCTGCCATTTTTATTCCATCCCCAGCATGAGGGAAAATTGGGCTGACCAAAAATCACAGTGATGGTAGGAACCAGTTTCTTTCACCTAGATAGGCCTGCAACCCTACACTAGGATTTGACGCCACCCTTGTCAGGGATGAGGCTAGTGGGCCCTGCACCAGCCTATCCAGAGAACTGCAGGTACCTTTGGCTGGCACAGAGTGAATAATCGGAGGTCTACCAGGGCAACTGTGGTCATCTTGGACCTGCACTGCACAGATTGCTGCCCACACCTGGAGCTCCATCCCTGCCCCAGGCAGGGGAGAAAGGGCCATGAATATTCATTAGTCTCTCTGTGGGAACTACAGTGTAGGCCTGCATGACCTGGATTATTCCACATAGCTGTGACTCTGTCTCTACCCCGGCAAAGGAGAAAGTTGAGAGAAGCCTCATGGGTTGCTGAAAAAATGAGGGCAGCTTGAGCCTCCAGAGGTTGTAGTACCATCTCCATCCTTGGCTCCTCCTGCACAACCAGCAAGGAAGACAGAGCAGGAAGCCTTAAAATAAGAGAAAAACTGCACCCAGAATAAATACACTAGTAAGCCAGATGCCAAGACACCAAAAAGAAATTAAAATCCACACCAAGAAACAGGAAGATATGCCCCAGTTAAATAAACAAGATAAGCCTCCAGGGAAGCAGACTTGGCCCAGTGGTTAGGGCATCCGTCTACCACATGGGAGGTCTGTGGTTCAAACCCCAGGCCTCCTTGACCTGTGTGGAGCTGGCCCACACACAGTGCTGATGCACACAAGGAGTGCCCTGCCACGCAGGGGTGTCCCTGCATAGGGGAGCCCCATGCACAAGGAATACGTGCCATAAGGAGAGCTGCCCAGCACGAAAGGAAGTGCAGCCTGCCCAGGAATGGCGCCACACACACGGAGAGCTGACACAGCAAGATGACACAACAAAAAGAAATACAGATTCCCATGCCGCTGACAACAACCGAAGCGGACAAAAAGAACATGCAGCAAATGGACACAGAGAATAGACAACTGGGGGGGGGGGAAGGGGAGAGAAATAAAATAAATGAATAAATCTTTGGGGGAAAAAAAAGATAAGCCTCCAGATGACAAAAAGGAGTTGAGACAACTAATCATAGATGTTCAAATCTCCCTAGTAGATTCAGTGAGATGGCTAAAGTGATGAAGGATAGTAAGAAGCTACTGGATGAGCACAAAGAAGAACATGAAAGCATACATAAAAAATAGCCGATCTTATGGGAATGAAGGTGCAAAAAATGAAATTAAAAAAAATTGAAATCATATAGCAGGTTTGAGGCAGCAGCAGAACAGGTAAGTGAGCTTGAAGAAATGGTCTCTGAAAGGGAACCTACAAAAGAATCGATGAAGAAAAGAATGAAAAAAAAAAACGAGCAAGGTCTCAGGGAAATAAATGACAGCAAAAGTCATGCAAGCATACATGTCATGGGTGTCCCAGAAGGAGAAGAGAAGGGAAAAGGGGCAGAAGGAATAATGAAAGAAGTAATGGTAGAAAATTTCCCAACCCTATTGAAGGACAGGGATATCCCTGTCCAAGAAGTACGATATAGTCCAATCTGAAAAAATCCAAATAGACCAACTCCAAGACACATCCTCATCAGAACATCAAGTGCCAACGACAGAATTCTAAGAACAGCAAGAGAAAAGCAATGCATAATATATAAGGGATACCCAATAAGAGTAAGTACTGATTTCTCACCAGAAACCATGGAGGCAAGAAGACAGTGGTCTGATATATTTACGATACTACAAGAGAAAAACGTCAAGCCAAGGATATTATATCCAGAAAAGCTGTCTTTCAAAAAATGAGGGTGAGATTAGAATATTCACAGATAAACAGAAGCTGAGAGAATTTCTAAGCAAGGGACTTTCAGGAAATACTAAAGTGTGTGCTAGAGCCCGAAAAGACAAGCCAGGGGAGAGAGGCCTGGAAGAGCGTCTAGAAATGAAGATTTTATCAATACAAGTAACTAAAAGTGTGAAAACAACGGTGAAAATAAAATATAAAGGATAAAACACAAATAGTCAAGATTAAACTTAACAATGTAAAGCATTTGTATTCAAAAAACTGCAACTCGATGTTAAAAGAAGTCAAAATAGGCCTAAACTGGAGGAACAGTCCACGCTCATGGATCATAAAACTAAATATCATTAAGATGTCAATTCTACTCAAATTGATATGCATATTCAATGCAATCGAGATCAAAATTCCACCAGCATTTTAAAAAGAATTGAAAACACCTATCAAATTTATTTGGAAGGGTAAGGGATACTGAATAGCCAGAAACAGCATAAAAAGGAAAAGTGAACCCTCATCTCCAGACTTTAAATCATATTACCTAGCTATATTGGTAAAAACAGCATGCTATTGGCATAAAGAGAGACACATAGACCAATGGAACCAAATTGATGGTTCAGAAACATGTATGGTCAAATGATTTTGGACCAACCTGTCAAACCCACACAGCTTGGGCAGAACAGTCCATTCAACAAATGGTGGTGAAAGAAATGGATACCCATAGGCAAAAGAAGGAAAAGGGACTCCTATCTCATACCTTATCCAAAAATTAACTTGAAGTGGATCAAAAATCTGAAAATAAAATTTAAAAATGTAAAGTTTCTCAAAGAAATTATAGGAAACTATCTTCAAGACCTGGTGGTACATGGTAGATTCTTTTTTTTCTAGGTTTATTTTTTTATTTCTCTCCCCTTTCCCACCCGCCCCCCCCCCCCATTTGTTTGCTGTCTGTGTCCATTTGCTGTGTGTTCTTCTTTGCCCACTTGTATTCTTATCAGCAGCACTGGAAATTTGTGTCTCTTTTTGTTGTGTCATCTAGCTGTGTCAGCTCTCTGTGTGTGCAGCACCATTTTGGGCAGGCTGCACTTTTTTCATGTGATGCAGCTCTCCTTATGGGGCACACTACTTGCATGTGGGGCTCCCCTATGCTGCAGATAACCCTGCATGGCATGGCACTCCTTGTGTGCATCAGCACTGTCTATTGGTCATCACATCACATGGGTCAGGAGGTCCTGGGTTTGAACCCTGGGCCTCCCATGTGGTAGGCAGATGCTTTATCAGTCGAGCCAAATCCACTTCCCACCATGCCGTTTTAACCACTGTAGGTTTGTAGTATGTTTTAAAGTCGATTTCATTTTTCTTTTTCATTATGTCTTTGGCTCTTTCGGCCTCTTTCCCTTCCAAATAAATTTCATAGTTTTTCAAGTTCAATAAAAAATGCTGTGTTGCTTTTTATTGGGATGACATTAAATCTTTAGATCAGTTTGGGTAGGATAGATACCTTGATGATATTTAGTCTTCCTTTCCATTTACTGGAAATATTTCTTCATTTATTTAAGTCTTTAATTTTTTTTAACAGTGTTGTGTAGTTTTCTGTGTATGAGTCCTTTACATCTTTAGTTAGATTTATTCCTAGGTATTTGAAGTTTTTATTTACTATTGTAACTGGTAATTTCTTCTTGATTTCCTCCTGAGATCCCTCATTATTGGTGTACAGAAATGCTGCTGATTTTTGTACATTGATCTTATAATCTGTGACTTTACTGAACTCATTTATAAGTTCTAGAAGCTTTTTTTGTAGGTATTTCAGGGCTGTGTATAGGATCATATCTTCTACAAAATGTGAAATTTTGACATTTTACTTTCCAATTTGGATGCCTTTTCTATCTGGTTCTTGCCTCAGTGCTCAAGCAAGTACTTCTAATACAGTGTTAAATAGGAGGGGTGATAGTGGGCATCCTTTTCTTATTCCTGATCTTAGAGGGAAAGATTTTAAGATTTCACCATTCTAAATGATGTTAGCTATGGGTCTTTCATATATGCCCTTTATCATGTTCAGAAAGTTTCCTTCTCTTCTTACCTTTTGCAGTGTTTTTATCAGGAAATTGTGCTGCATTTTGTCAAATGATTTTTCTGCATCTGTATATATGATCATGATTTTTTTACTTACATCTATTTAGTGGTATATTACATTGATTGATTTTTATATGTTGAACCAACTTTGCATCCCAGAGATGAAGCCCACTTGGTCATGGTATATAATTCCTTTAATGTTTTGTTGCTTTTGTTTTTCAGGTGTTTTGTTGAGGATTTTAGCATCTAGGTTCACTAGAGAAATTGGTCTGTAATTTTCCCTTCTTGTGGTGTCTTTGTTTGACTTTGTTATCAGGGTGATGTTGGTATCATAGAATGAGTTAGGCAATGTTCCTTCTATTTTAATTTTTTGAAAGAATTTAAGCAAGATTGGTGTTTGTTCTTTCCAGAATGCTTGATAGAATTCACCTGTGAAGGCATTTGGCCAGGGCTCTGCATAGACGGGAGGTTTTTAATGACTGATTCCATCTCTTTATTTGTGATTGGTTTGTTACGCTCATCGATTTCTTCTTTCGACCTTGTAGGCTCTTTATGTGTTTCTAGAAGTTGATCCATTTCCTCTAAATTGTCCTTCTAGTTTGCATATAGTGTTTCAAAGTATCCTCTTATGATAGTCTTTATTTCTGTGGGGTCACTGGTGATATTCCCTTTCTCATTTTGTATTTTATATATTTGATCTCTCTTTTTTCTTTATTAACCTAGCTAAGCATTTGTCAATTTTATTGATCCTGCCCAAGAACCAGTTATTTGTTTTGTTTAATTTTCTTAGTGCTTTCTTATTTTCTATTTCATTTAGTTTTGCTCTGATCTTTATTTCTTTCTTTCTTCTTGCTTTGATGTTAATTTGTTGTTTTTTCACTAATTGCTCTAAGTGTGCAGTTATGTCTTCGATTTTAGCTCTTATTTTTTTGATGTTTGAATTTATGACTGTGAATTTCCCTCTCAGTACAGCTTTTGCTGCATCCCATAAGTTTCGATATGTAGTGTTGTCATTTTAGTTGGTTTCTAGGTAGGTTTTGATCTCTTTTGAAATTTCCTCCTTGACCCACTGTTTACCTAAGAGTGTGTTGCATAACTTCCATATCTTTGTGCCTGATCTGGTTCTCTGGCCCTTGTAGATTTCCAGCTTCATTCCACTGTGGTCAGAGAAATTATTTTGTAGGATTTCAGTCCTTCTGAATTGAGACTTTTTTCTGTGGCCTAAACTGTGGTCTGTCTTGGAGAATGTTCCATGTGTGCTTGAGAAGAATATCTATCCTGCTATGTTGGGTGTAATGTTCTGTATATGCCTATTAGTTATAGAACCTCTTATATGTTATTGAAAGTCTTTGTTTCTTATTGATTCTCTGTTGAGATGTTTTGTCTAATTGTGATAATGGTATATTAAAGACCCCCGGGATAAGTGTAGAGGCATGTATTACTGCACTTAATTTTTCTGATGTTTGCCTCATGTATTTGGAGGTACACTGGTTTGGTACATACATGTTTATGATTGTTCTTTCTTCTTGAAAGATTACCATTTTACTAATATGTAGTGTGTATCTTTGTCTTTCACAATTGTTTTGCAATTAAAGTCCATTTTGTCTGACATTACTATAGCTACTCTTGCCCTTTTTTGGTTATTGTTTGCCTGTAAGGTTGTTTTGCAGCCATTCACTTTCAACCTCCTTGTATCCCTGTGTGTACGGTGGGTTTCTTATTGACAGCATATAGATGGGTCATATTTCCTTATCCATTCTGCCAATCTGTCTCTTCACAGGTGAATTTAATCCTTTAACATTTAGTGTTATTACTCTCAAGGGATTATTTACATTAGCGATATTTTCTTTAGGTTTATTTTACTTGTTTTTATTTCTCTTTTTGTCTTTCTAGTTGGTCTTACACTCTCCTGCAACTCTGTCTCTCCTGTTATTTCCTTTTCTCCTGCAGAACTCCCTTTAATATTTCTTGAAGAGCAGGTTTCTTACTGACATGCTCTCTTAGTCTATGTTTATCTGTGAATATTTTTAACTTTCTGTCAATTTTGAATGCTAGCTTTACTGGATAGAGTATTCTTGGCTGGAATTTTTTTTCTTTTAGTGCATTATGTCATTCCACTGCCTTCTTCCCTTCATGGTTTCAGATGAGAAATCAGTACTTGGTCTTATTGAGCATCCCTTGTATGTGATGGCTTTCTTTTCTCCTGCTGCCTTCAGTATTTTCTCTTTGTCTTGAGCATTGGATAATCTGACAAGTATATTTCTTGGGGTCGGCCTCTTGGGATTTACGCTGTTTGGGGTGTGTTGCGCTTCCTTGACTTGTACATCCATCTTCCTCAATATCACTGGGATGATATAACCATTAAATAGGTGGGGACTTTTGGAAGTGAGACATTGTTCGAGGACATAGCAGTGAGAGTCTGTTTTTGGGTTGAGGAGAACTGGTCTTTCTAAAATTAAATATGGATATGCGGTCACCCCTCGGGCTGAAGTGTGGTTTGCTGGCCTGGCGGGGGAGCAGCCGCGGCAGGCCAAGCCGCTGCCCCCATAATAGGGTGGCTGGTCGGACTCACTGCCACCCCTGAAGGGAGCTCGGCATGGGCGCAGAGTGCCCTTGGGTCTCCCCTTCTCGGCAGCCATGCTTCCGCGGCCGCCCCTCCTCCCGGGTGGCGCCACACGATGCCTGTGGGGCAGTACCCTTCCTCTTCCTTCTCCCTGCACAGGTGCAGGGCGGAAAAATCCAGTCTGCCCTTTTCCCTTCCCCCGACAGCAGCAACAGCCAGGCGTGGGTGGGAAACTCAAGTCTGCCCTCCACCCCAGCAACAGCAGCCACCAATCCCTAAACCCTGCCCCTTCCCCCAGCAACAGCGACAGCCAATCCCTAACCACCACCCCTCCCCCATCCAGTACTGCCCACTGACCTTTCACCGGCAACCAATCAGAACAGGGCGTGGCTTCGACCAATCAGCCTTCCCCAGCCCCTATAAAACTGTTGCCTCTACCTCAATAAAGTTGGACTTGCGTGTTTACCTTGTCTCCGCGGTAGTTCTTCTGCCGTGCGCCCTCCAGTCCTGAGAGCCCCCGACAAGGGCCTGGCCTCCCTTGTCCCCAGTTCGTCGCCTGCTTCTCCGGGTGACCCCTTCGTCGCCGGCTTCTCCGGGCGACCCCTTCGTCGCCGGCTTTGCCGGGCGACCCCGTCAGCCAAACCGCGCAACCCCTTGTGAGACCGATCCCTCGTCTGCTGCCGGACCGACCCCTCGTCCCAAGTGGGACTGACCCCTCATCCCAAGCGGGACCGACCCCTCGTCCGCAGCCAGACCCCACCTCTACCGACCGAGCAAGCCGTCGCATGGATAGTTGCACAGAGCTTATTATACAGAGTGATTATTGCAAACAGGACATTACAGAGAAATGCTAAGAATTTGTTCTACTTGTGATATAGATTTATTTGTAACCAAACTTTTAACTTCTTATTAAGAATTCATTTTAATTAATAGCCTTGGAAAACAAAACAACTTTGATATACTTGATCATATCTAAGCATAGATATTTTAGAGTTAACATATATTTTTTAGGAGGTTCTAAGGATTTAACTGGGGACCTCATACAAGAGAAGCAGCCACTCAACCACCTTGTTACACCCAGTCCCATCATATTCTTCTTTCTCTACTCTGTTAGTAATCATCTAATGTACTTTTGCCTTGAACACACCTCTCACCTCTTCCAGGTATTGGATGCCTATTCTATGTACAGTGGAACATTGTTTATAAGTGTTTTAAAGATGACTCCTGAATAAATATATATCCAAATACATATTTATAAGGTACAAAATACAGTATTCAAGTAATAATATAAATTCATTGCTTTTTATGTATCTTATTTTCATTCTGCGTACTTCTTGTGTTCTCTAAATTCTGTATTTTAAGTGGGATTTGCGTGAATTGAAAATGCTGGATTATAGCAGGAGGGATTGTAATAACTGTACCCTGCCTTCACTAGGAAAAGTGAGATTTGTTTTCCCCTAAAAGAGCTAAGCCTGAGCAAATCCCATTTGAGTCTCTGGATTTTCAGATTTGTGTCCTGAGAAGGTTTCCATGTATTTTGAAGTAATTCTAACAGATTGCTGATAATCATGTGCTGTCCTCCCTTTTGTTGGCAGGACCTTGTTCACCATGGATCACAATATGATTAAATAAAAATAACAATAAGGAGCACCTGGGGATGGGACAATCCCATCAATCTTGGTTTAAGGATTTTGCTTTTTCAGAAAAAACAAAAAGGCTCCAAGGCTTGTACCTTGGATCAATATGACTGAGCTAATGTGGACTTTCTTTGACGAGAAATTTGTCCATAGTAGAGTCACTTTGAGTAAATTGCATTTCATGATTCAGTTTTTTTATATTTAATTTCTTATTATATATTTTTCAAATACATAAATCACAGAAAATGTTACATTTAAAAATATAAGAGGTTCCCAAATACCCCACTCCCGCTTCCCCCACTCCTCTCCATCAACAACATCTTTCATTAGTGTGGTATATTCATTGCATTTGATGAATACATTTTGGAGCACTGCTACACAGCATGGATTATAGTTTACATTTTAGTTTACACTCTCTCCCAGTCCATTCAGTGTTATGACAGGATATATAATGTCATGCCTCTGTCCCTGCAATATCATTCAGGACAACTCCCAAGTCCTGAAAATGACCCCATATTATACCTCTTTTTCCCTCTCCCTGCCTTTGGCAACTCCTGTGGTCACTGGCTCCACATTAATAGTACAATTTCTTCCATTGCTACAGTCACAATAATTCTATACTAGAATACTCGTAAGTTCACTCTTATCCATATTTTATTCCTCCATCCTGAGGTCCCTGGGATTACGATGCCCTCTCCACCTCTAATTTGAGAAGGAGCTTAGATCCCACATGACTGATGGATGGGAGTCTCGTGCTTTCAATTGTAGACTTTCTTGGTGTGGGGTTAACCATCCTCCCCTCCTTGTTAGTTGACCTGGGTATGTCCAACAAACTGGCCAGTAGGTGTTTCAACTCTGCTCAGGCTTGGTACCAGGCTGACACATGGACAGTCCAGAGATTCAAGTCTCCTGTGTATACACCAACCCCAATGCCAACCACAGGTTCAGTAACAGTGACAGAAGAGTCAGGTGTAGAAAAGTCATATCTGAGTCCAACTCCATCACACTCAGGAGCACAAATTTCAATGTAGGGCCCACTGGCAAGGCACTGAACTCCAGAGCCATCTGTCATGGCCAATGGCCCTGGGTGTCTCCATAGCCCTCAGGAGCACCACTACTTTGGGTTGTATCTACTTTGGCTGTCTCTGAGATTCTGCTGAAATGTGCATAAGTGCGACCCTTCTGATGAGCTCCTGACTCATTTTGAAGTCTCTTAGCTTTATAAACTCATTTCTCTTCACCATTTCCCCCTTTCAGTCAATGTCTATTTCTTGTTGCATCGCCAGGCAGTGCTTGGTAAAAATACCCTCACTACCATGAAGGTTCATCCCTGGGAGTCATATCCTGCTCTGGGGGACGGTAATGCATTTACATGCCTAGTTTGACTTAGAGCATGGCCACATTTGAGCAACATGGAGGCTTTCAGTAGTTAACTCTTAGGTTCCCTACAGCTCAGGCTCATAAGCATAGTCATCAGTATCAAGGGCCCATCATTGGACCATCCTTCTCCACTGGTCTTTGCCTTTGCTCTTGGTGGATTGTTCCTCTTCCATTGGGGGATGTGACAGAGCTCCCCAGGATGTGAACTCAGCACTCCCTCAGTTGTCATGTGAAATTCTACCTACTATGTCAATACACGATTAACATCTGAACGTATATATACACACACACACACACACACCATACATGTATGCCCTGGAGAACTCCCTCCCACCCATGCATCTGCTGTCAATGACACCCCATAACAGTGCTCCTCCCCTGCCATAGTTGAACCCCTCTGTGATCCAAAACCTCTTCAAAAATGGAGCCTAATACATTGCCAAATTCAATTAATAGGAAAATTGAATAGTAATGATAGATTTAAAGATAAGAAATAAAATACATAATAATTTAGAAAAACTAAAAGTAAAAAATAATTTGGGGTATCAAAAATGAAAAAAGTAAAAAATTTTTTGATGTTTTGCCTTTTGCCACTGTAATTGGTGTTGTTGTGCATGTACAGTGGCAAGGCAATCTCTTCCATTTCTTCCGCTGTGTCTTACATCAGATTTTTTGTATTATGTCTTCAAAAAAGTTTTAGGTCATTTTAAAGTCAAATATAAAATGTAAGGGACTCTGATATACCCAACATCCACCCTGTTTTCCCTTTACCACAGCAAGGGTATTTTCACATGTGGATGTTACATTTCCTACAACTGATGTACAAATACTGAAATATAGCTACTACCCATTATTACATTATGGTTTACATTTTAGACTATATGCCTTTATAAATTTTGGGTGATATTTAATGTAGCCTGTATCCATCATTGCACGATCATGCACAACACTTCCATTGCCCCCTGGTTACCCTCTCTTCCATGTATTCTGTTCCTCTTTCCCCTTCCCCTTGGGGCCCACAGTGGCAACCAAGCTTCACTGCACATTTCAAACTACCACATATGGTAAACGAAAATGTTTGCTATTTTTTTTCTTTTGAGGTACTGGCCTTGGGTAGAAGCCAGGGCCTTGTATATAGAAAGCTGGTGCTCAACCACTGAATTACATTGGCTTCCCTGAGTTGATTTTTGCATTATTTTTGCTTGTTGTTTGTTTTTTGCTTGCATTTTCAGGAAGCCCAGGAACAGGACCCAGGGCCTTCCATTTGGAAGACAGGCATTCAACCACTTGCGCACATGGCTCCAAAGATTAGAATTTGATTTTCCCAATTTCCAATTGCATGATGGTTATCCTTGAGGAAACAGAAAGAGTACTACAGTTTTTCATTGCTTCTTTACATGTCCACTTGAGGAATTTTACTCCACATTCTTCATCTTTGTGATATTCTCAGAACTTATCAAAACAAAACCATTATGCTATATCTGTAATTCTGGCACATGTTAGATGGTGTATAATACATTCCTTTGAATGACCCCAATAATAAAAGCAATAGAGCCCTATATTTCTATTTGCAACAGTTCCTCTATTTTTTTATTTCATTATTTTTGGTCTTTTTTTGTTGTTACATTAAAAAAATATGAGGTTCCCATATACCCCTGTCACACCCAACACCCCACTCCTCCCCCCATAACAACAACCTCCATCATCATGAGACATTCATTGCACTTGGTGAATACATCTCTGAGCACCACTGCACCTCATGGTCAGTGGTCCACATCATAGCCTACACTCTCCCACAGTCCACCCAGTAGGCCATGGGAGGACACACAATGTCCAGTAACTGTCCCTGCAGCACCACCCAGCACAACTCCAACCCCCAAAAATGCCCCCACATCACATCTCTTCCTCACACTCCCTACCCCCAGCAGCCGCCATGGCAACTTTCACCACACCAATGCCACATTTTCTTCAATTACTAATCACAATACTTCATGAATAGAATATCAGTAAGTCCGCTCTAATCCATACTCTATTCCTCCATCCTGTGACCCTGGAATGGTTGTGTCCACTCCATATCTATATCAAGATGGGGCTTAGATTCCACATGGATGCTGGATGCAATTCTCCTGCTTGCAGTTGAAGGCACTCTTGGCTCCCTGGTGTGGGGGTTGACCTTCTTCACTTCCATGTTAGCTGAGTGGGGTAAGTCCAATCAACCAGAGTGTAGGAGTTGCAAGTCTGTTGAGGCTCAGGGCCTGGCTATCACATGGTTAGTCCAGAGATTCAGGTCCCCTGGGTATACACTAAACCCCAGCACCAACTACAGATCCGGTAAAAGTAACAGGAGAGACTTTTGAACAAAGATCACATCTCAGTCCAGCTCCATCACACAGAAACGCAAACTCCAAAGTAGGGCCAGCTGACATGGTATACTCCTGTCATCCCCTCACTGCACAACTACTTACCTCCACTTTATCATATGTGTGGGTATTCGTTCACCACCTTCCTCGCCCCCTCTATTTCCTGCAAGCCTATCTTCCAGTCTCTAGCTCTGTGAGACAGCTTGATTTGCTTAATTCATAACAGAGAGGTCCTGTAGTATTTTTCCTACAATGCCTGGCTTGCTTCACTCAACATAAGGTCCTCAAGATTCATCAATGTTATCCCATGTGTTAGTATTGTATTCCTTCTTACATTGTATGTATATACTACATTTTATTTCATGATTCAGGTTTTTAAAGCCTCTCCACAGTTAAATGATTTGAGCCAAATTCTCAGAAATTAAGAGAACAATTTTCACTGTAAATAATAAAAAGCGGAGACCACTCACAGGATCAGCAGAGAATGGAACATTCCTAGCTTGAGTATCTTTCCTCATTTCAGAGACGCAAAGCTTCAGCTCAAGTTACGGAGTCTTAAATCAGTGATCTGCTTGCAAGTTCCAGCAGCAGTCAGTAGATTCTGAAAGGGATAGGACTATCCTCACGGACTGTATTGTTAAGAATTAGAACAATCCTTACCAAATCTGTAGAATAAAGCATACTCCATTTGCAGGAGGCTTAATTCTTAGGGCAGACATTCAATGATGAGCAATAGACTTGTCTCCAAAGCATGACAAAGCCCTATTCTAGCCACCACTTGCATTCAGATTATTATCAGGGCAACATTTTCACCCACTTCCTTACAATCACAATCACAATTTGTTTGGGTGTGGCAATTGGCCAGCTAAAAACTATTTTTTCCAACCTACCTCGCAGCTATAGTTTCCCACATGAAACAATTCTAGCTAAGGAGTTGAAGAGGAAGATTTTAGTTTGTACTTCCAAGAAATCATTTAAAAGGGGACAAACTTGGTTGGCTTGTGCCTTAAACTTTTGTCCTTTTCCACTAGTACTCTACGTCTAGAACACAGATGCAGTAGTGGAGGCAGAATAGCAGACAGTTTGTGACCATGAAGTGACCAGCCCGAGATGGGGCTTGCTGAGCCCAGTGATAGAGGGAGTTGGGCTCCCAGTGACATTGTGGGGCCTCATTGCCAGCATGAGACTGTCAAGCTCCAGACATCACAATAAAACCCTCCCTTAAATAAAGCACTGGTATTTCAGTTTTCCCTTTAATGTAGCTGAGTTCAGTTCTTGCCTAATACACACGTACCTTAAGCAAATATATGGACAGTTGACATAATAAGCAGTGGACTTTAAATTTCTTTAATGTTTCTTATATGCTTTTGAAAATTTCAAACAAGTTTTATGGTTTATACTATAATATTGCTTTTGTAAAACAATACTTAAAGTAAACTTAATGATCCAGGAGGTTTTGTAGCAGTCATTCACTTATTTCCCACAGCACACACCATGGTGCTGTATGTCCAACTTGGAAAATACGCCACTGGAATGAAGTCCGGGAAATTTGCGTCAATTCACAACTCTTAAGCTGTAGTTTTCTCCTCTCTAAAATGGGCATAAAATAACAAAAACATCTCATTTTTGTAAGGAATAAATAGGATGAAACAGAATCACCTAATGCAGGGCCTACCATATACTAGGCACTCAATATTATTTATATAAAACTTACACTATGTATTTCAATATATATTTATATTTTGCATAAAATTATAACTATAATTTATTAGATTTTAGTATCATACTCGACATGTTTAGAGAATACATATGGTATATATTAAATATTCCTATTAACATTCATCTAATCTCATACTTTGTGCCAGGCACTCGTCTATATATAGGTGAATCCAGTGGTTAACAAGATGGATATGGCTCTGTCTTAAGAAGAATACAGCCTGTTATGCTATAGAGAATAGACCTTGGAATACTCTAATATTTTAGGAACACTCCTCAAAGGATTTGAGTCAACATGGAAATTGACACTTATTAATGTAGATAATTCTGTAAAGACAACTTTTATACTTTTTTTTTCAAAGCATCATTTGCTAAGAATATCATGACTTAGGTGCGTGAACTTGTACATACACAATCCAATTCATTACCACAGGCTTTATCCTAGTTTCTTTCTCTCTATATTATTATTTTTATTTCTCTCCCCTCCCCCCACCCTGCCCCAGTTGTCTGCTCTCTGTGTCCATTTGCTGTGTGTTCTTTATGTCCGTTTCTGTTGTTTCAGCAGCACAGGGATCTACATTTCTTTTTATTGCATCATCTCGTTGTGTCAGCTCTCCATGTGTGTGGCCCCATTTCCAGGCAGGCTGCACTTTCTTTTGCTCTGGTGGCTCTCATTATGGGGTGCACTCCTTGCATGTGGGGCTCCCCTACATGGGGGACACTCCTGCGTGGCAGGGCACTCCTTGTACGCATCAGCGCTGTGCATGGGCCAGGTCCACATGGGTCAAGGAGGCCTGGGGTTTGAACCGCAGACCTCCCATGTGGCAGACGGACGCCCTAACCACTGGACCAAGTCTGCTTCCCCCTCTCTATATAATAAACTCCTTTTTCCAATGATAAGAAAGCTGACACCCATTATCCTTAATTTACTGATATAATTTATCACCCTAATGTAATCAATCTCTCATTGCTGCTGTCATCTTCGCCTCCTCACTCATTGTAAAATACCTTCCAGGATCGATAAAATTTTATCTAAAATATCCTTACATATATGAATCCTTCAAACAAGTCCAAAAAAAGTGTGCAGCAAGAATCAAATAATAGAGAAATACCCACTGCTGCAACACTGACAATTGGTGGTTCCTTCCCCACGCCTGAGTAGTGTACAGTAGCCCAGTGTGGACGAAGGTGAACTTGAGTTGAATGAAATAATTGCTCCTAGTAAGCCGGCACATATGCTCATTATAGATGTGCCCTGGTGCTAAATACCCTACGTATTATTATTTTTTAGTGGTAACACATAATTTCTATGAGGAGGAGGCCCTACACTCTGATGGTTAAATGAATGAGCTCTGGAATCACGGAGCCTGGGGTTCAAATCCTGAGTTGGGCATTATCATTTCCATGACACAAGGGAAGTTCTAAAACTTCAGTGTTGTGTTCACAAAATTTATAGAAAGAAGAGAAGAGAACCTAGCTGTGCCAGGAAGGGACAGTGTGGGGTGCAGCATCTGGGCAGGTCAGGGCATTGCGAGCCCTCTGGGAAACCTCTGCGGCCCTCTTGGTGATGTTCATCGACAGGACGGCCATGGAGAAGACATGCCAAGACCGCACAGGGTGCTGGAGAGGACCACTGAGGCGGGTCACTGGGCCTAGCGGTTTGTCATTCTGCACCTTTTCCGTCTGCCCTTCCCTCTCCTCTTCCCCATCCCTCACACACCCTCTCTTTGTGACATGCCCTCTGTGATGCACCCTCCTCTGTGACATGGCCTCTCTCTGTGACACGCCCTCATCTGTGACACACCCTTCCTCTGTGACATGCCCTCCCTTTGTGACAAGTCCAGATGCTGCATATAAAGCCTCGAGCTGAACAGTGCCAGTGTGGTCTTTGCCTGGAGACGCTGGGAGCTAGTTGACCTCTCTAGAGCGTCACACTCCACTCCCTCGATTGGGCAGCCACAGGTAGCTCTTCCTGAGCAATTTCCTGAGCCAACTTTGCTCCCAGCCCTGCAGCTGCTTCTCTGGGCCCGGGTCGCCCACCCGTTTATCCCCTCCTCAGTGCTCCTGGGGCTCATCCGGATCACCCGTTGCCCCAGCACCCCTCCCTGGCCCTGCCCACAGGCTGTCCAACCCGGATGCCATGAAGTTACATTCTGGGACTTACGTTGCCCCTAAGAGGAGATACCCCATCCGGAGCCCTCACTGCTCCTCTCTGGGGGTCCTGCCGTCCGTGTTCAGGAGGGAGAGTCTGAAGCCAGTGCTGTCATCTCACAACTCCAAAATGTTTGGCTACTCTTCTGTGCAGTGAGGATCCCTCCTCCAGGGCCCAAACTGTCCCTTCTGTGTTTGCCCCTGAGCAGGTCATGCCAAGGAGGCTGGCGCCATCCAGACACCTCCCACCTCTTCACCTGAAGGAAAGTGGACAGAGGACCCAGAAGAGGGCAGAGAAGAGCGAGCAGAGGAGGAGGTGCATCGCAGACACCAGAGGGCAGGACAGGCAGAAGAGGGACCCCACACCAGAGGGAGTGTCCGGGCCCTATCCAGGCCCCTGGAGCCCGAGGAGGTGGTCACGTCCTTCCAGGGCGGTCCTGGACCTGGAACAAGCATCTCCATTGTAGGGACGGACAAGGAGAGAGCCAGTGTCAGGAGGCCCAGGCGTCTGTGAGCTCCTTTGTCCACTACTGGGCCACCCCAGGCTCAGACAGGCCTGCGGGAGGCATCCTGCCTGCTGGAAGGGGCGGTCCAGGGGCAGCACAGCTCCCTGGTGCAGCCTCCTCCTGCTGCTGTCAGAGAGACCACCCCATGCGTGCTGGAGGGAAGCCACGGCCGCAGCTCTCCAGGCTCACAGCCAGGGGAGGAGATGCAGGAATATCTCGTCCAGCTGGGCCGTCAAGGAGCGCTGCTCTACCCACACCAGCCAGTGTCAGGCCCCGTAAATGGAAAGGACTGAGCCGCTGCCATTGCCACTGCTGCTGCCACTGTCGTGGGGTGGAAGTGAGCAGCCCCCAGCCCTGAAGCTTCCTCGGAGAGCCGCAGCTGGAGACTCATGCTGGGAAGAGAAGGCTGAGCAAAAACAGGACCAGGGCATCGTGGAGGAAGGTAAAAGTGAGGCCTCTGCAGAGAGCAGTGTCCCCGAGCCTGCCAGTTCTTCCTCTCTGCCTTCGGTGGAGACTACAGACGCCTTGCGCCAAGCCCCAGTCACTGGGCCAGTCCCAGTACAACCGCCACAGCAGTCACTGTCTTGGCTGATTGCCTGCCAGGCCCCAATCCTTTCTGCCCCTGTACCTTCCCCCACACCAGTTATTAATGATCAAATACCAGTTCCCAACTCTCCTTTTGGTCTTCCTACTCAATCTTTGTCTCTCTGTAGGTTCAACCCCCTCTCTGAGGCTTCATCTATTGAGAACAGTGGCCTTTTGCATTCATTGACAGATGCCAAAGCTTTGCCCCTGCTCATGGCTACCACAGCTTCGCGTCCACCGAAGGCTGCCACAGCTTCATGTCTGCTCAAGTCTGGCACAGCCTCTCATCTTCTTCTGCTGCCACACATTCACTTCCATTGTGCCTGCCACAGCAGCACGTGCACTTGATGCTGCCACAGTTTCACATCCAACTGAGGCTGCCACAACTTCAAGTCCAAGTATGTCTGCCACAGCTTCACATCCACCTGTGGCTGCCACCGGTTCACACCCACTTGAACCTGACACAGCTTCACGTCCACAGACAGCTACCAAATGTGCGTGTCCACTCATGGCTGCCACAGCTTCCCATCCACTTGAGGTTGCCACAGATTTGTGTCCAACTGAGGATGCCACCTCCTCACCTCCACTGGAGACTGCCACAGCTTCGTGTCCACACATGGCTGCCAAATGTTCACATAGTGAAAATAAGATACATAAAAAGCAATGAATTTATATTATTACTTTAATACTGTATTTTGTACCTTATAAATATGTATTTGGATAATAGCAACATTACTGAATTTGTTGTTTAGGAGTCATCTTTAAAACACTTATAAACAATGTTCCACTGTACATAGAATAGGCATCCAATACCTGGAAGATGTGAGAGGTGTGTTCAAAGCAAAAGTACATTAGATGATTACTAACAGAGTAGAGAAAGAAGAATATGCTGGGACTTGGTGTAACAAGGTGGTTGAGTGGCTGCTTCTCTTTTATGAGGTCCCCAGTTAAATGCTTAGTACCTCCTAAAAAATATATGTTAACTCTAAAATATCTATGCTTAGATATGATCAAGTATATCAAAGTTGTTTTGTTTTCTGAGGCTATTAATTAAAATGAATTCTTAATAAGAAGTTAAAAGTTTGGTTACAAATAAATCTATATCACAAGTAGAACAAATTCTTAGCATTTCTCTGTAATGTCCTGTTTGCAATAATCACTCTGTATAATAAGCTCTGTGCAACTGTCCATATTTAATTTTAGAAAGACCAGTTCTCCTCAACCCAAAAACAGACTCTCACTGCTATGTCCCCGAACAATATCTCACTTCCAAAAGTCCCCACCTACTTAATGGTTATATCATCCCAGTGATATTGAGGAAGATGGATGTACAAATCAAGGAAGCGCAATACACCCCAAACAGCATAAATCCCAAGAGGCCTACCCCAAGAAATATACTTGTCAAATTATCCAATGCTCAAGACAAAGAAAAAATACTGAAGGCAGCAGGAGAAAAGAAAACCATCACATACAAGGGATGCTCAATAAGACCAAGTACTGATTTCTCATCTGAAACCATGAAGGGAAGAAGGCAGTGGAATGACATAATGCACTAAAAGAAAAAAAATTCCAGCCAAGAATACTCTATCCAGTAAAACTAGCATTCAAAATTGACAGAAAGTTCAAAATATTCACAGATAAACATAGACTAAGAGAGCATGTTAGTAAGAAACTTGCCCTTCAAGGAATATTAAAGGGAGTTCTGCAGGAGAAAAGGAAAGAACAGAAGAGACAGAGTTGGAAGAGAGTGTAAGAACAACTAGAAAGACAAAGAGAAATAAAAAGTAAAATAAACCTAAAGAAAATATTGCTAATGTAAATAATCCCTTGAGAGTAATAACACTATATGTTAATGGATTAAATTCACTTGTAAAGAGACATATTGGCAGAATGGATAAGGAAATATGACCCATCTATATGCTGTCTATAAGAAACCCACCGTACACAGAGGGATACAAGGAGGTTGAAAGTGAATGGCTACAAAACAACCTTACAAGCAAACAATAACCAAAAAAGGGCAAGAGTAGCTATAGTAATATCAGACAAAATGGGCTTTAATTGCAAAACCATTGTGAAAGACAAAGATATACACTACATATTAGTAAAAGTGGTAATCTTTCAAGAAGGAAGAACAATCATTAACAATTATGTACCAAATGAGTGCACCTCCAAATACATGAGGCAAACATCAGAAAAATTAAGTGCAGTAATACATGCCTCTACATTTACTCCAGGGGAATTTAATATACCATTATCACAATTAGGCAAAACATCTCAACAGAGAGTCAATAAGAAACAAAGACTTTCAATAACATATAAGAGGTTCTATAACTAATAGGCATATACAGAACATTACACCCAACATAGCAGGATAGATATTCTTCTCAAGCACACATGGAACATTCTCCAAGACAGACCACAGTTTAGGCCACAGAAAAAAGTCTCAATTCAGAAGGACTGAAATCCTACAAAATAATTTCTCTGACTACAGTGGAATGAAGCTGGAAATCTACAAGGGCCAGAGAACCAGATCAGGCACAAAGATATGGAAGATATGCAACACACTCTTAGGTTAACTGTGGGTCAAGGAGGAAATCTCAAAAGAAATCAATACCTCCCTAGAAACCAATTAAAATGACAACACTACATATTGAAACTTATGGGATGCAGCAAAAGCTGTACTGAGAGGGAAATTCACAGCCATAAATTCAAACATCAAAAAAAAGAGCTAAAATCGAAGACATAACTGCACACTTAGAGCAATTAGTGAAAAAACAAGAAATTAACATCAAAGGAAGAAGAAAGAAAGAAAGATCAGAGCAAAACTAAATGAAATAGAAAATAGGAAAGCACTAAGAAAACTAAACAAAACAAAGAACTGGTTCTTGGGCAGGATCAATAAAATTGACAAATGCTTAGCTAGATTAATAAAGAAAAAAGAGAGATCAAATATATAAAATACAAAATGAGAAAGGGAATATCACCAGTGACCCCACAGAAATAAAGACTATCATAAGAGGATACTTTGAAACACTATATGCAAACTAGAAGGACAATTTAGAGGAAATGGAT
Organism: Dasypus novemcinctus; assembly: GCF_030445035.2. Taxonomy (NCBI): domain Eukaryota; kingdom Metazoa; phylum Chordata; class Mammalia; order Cingulata; family Dasypodidae; genus Dasypus; species Dasypus novemcinctus. Next base: position 59,264 of record NW_026688132.1, on the reverse strand, counting down.
CAACTTCTAGAAACACATAAAGAGCCTACAAGGTCGAAAGAAGAAATCGATGAGCGTAACAAACCAATCACAAATAAAGAGATGGAATCAGTCATTAAAAACTTCCCGACTATGAAGAGCCCTGGCCAAATAGCTTCACAGGTGAATTCCATCAAACATTCCGGAAAGAACAAACACCAATCGTGCTTAAATTCTTTCAAAAAATTAAAATAGAAGGAACATTGCCTAACTCATTCTATGATACCAGCATCACCCTGATAACAAAGTCAAACAAAGACACCACAAGAAGGGAAAATTACAGACCAATCTCTCTAGTGAACCTAGATGCTAAAATCCTCAACAAAACACTTGAAAAACAAATGCAACAAAACATTAAAGGAATTATACACCATGACCAAGTGGGCTTCATCTCTGGGATGCAAGGTTGGTTCAACATATGAAAATCAATCAATGTAATATACCACTAAATAGATGTAAGTAAAAAAATCACATGATCATATATACAGATGCAGAAAAAGCATTTGACAAAATGCAGCACAATTTCCTGATAAAAACACTGCAAAAGGTAAGAAGAGAAGGAAACTTTCTGAACATGATAAAGGGCATATATGAAAGAGCCATAGCTAACATCATTTAGAATGGTGAAATCTTAAAATCTTTCCCTCTAAGATCAGGAATAAGAAAAGGATGCCTACTATCACCCCTCCAATTTACACTGTATTAGAAGTACTTGCTTGAGCACTGAGGCAAGAACCAGATAGAAAAGGCATCCAAATTGGAAAGTAAAAATCAAAATTTCACTCTTTGTAGAAGACATGATCCTATACATAGCTCTGAAATATCTACAAAAAAAAGCTTCTAGAACGTATAAATGAGTTCAGTAAAGTCACAGATTATAAGATCAATGCACAAAAATCAGCAGCATTTCCATACACCAATAATGAGGGATCTCAGGAGGAAATCAAGAAAAAATTACCAGTTACAATAGTAAATAAAAATTTCAAATACCTAGGAATAAATTTAACTAAAGATGTAAAAGACTCATACACAGAAAACAACACTGTTAAAAGAAATTAAGGAAGACTTAAATAAATGAAGAAATATTCCCAGTACATGGAAAGGAAAACTAAATATCATCAAGGTATCTATCCTACCCAAACTGATCTAAAGATTTAATGTATTCCCAATAAAAATCAACACAGCATTTTTTATTGAACTTGAAAATCTATGAAATTTATTTGGAAGGGAAAGAGGCCCCGAAGAGCCAAAGACATAATGAAAAAGAAAAATGAAATTGACTTTAAAACATACTACAAAACTACAGTGGTTAAAATGGCATGGTGGGAAGTGGATATGGCTCGACTGATAAAGCATCTGCCTACCACATGGGAGGCCCAGGGTTCAAACCCAGGACCTCCTGACCCATGTGATATGATGACCTATACGCAGTGCTGATGCGCACAAGGAGTGCCATGCCATGCAGGGTTATCCCCATATAGGGGAGCCCCACATGCAAGGAGTGTGCCCCATAAGGAGAGCCGCATTGCACAAAAAAAGTGCAGCCTGCCCAAGGTGGTGCTGCACACAAAGAGAGCTGACACAGCTAGATGACACAACAAAAAGAGACACAGATTCCTGGTGCTGCTGATAAGGATACAAGTGGACAAAGAAGAATACACAGCAAATGGACACAGAAAGCAAACAACTGGGGGGGTTGGGGGGGAAAGGGGAGAGAAATAAATAAAAATAACATTAAAAAAAAAAAGTATCTACCCTGTACCACCAATTCTTGAAGATATTTTCCTACAATTTCTTCAAGAAGTTTTACATTTCTTGATTTTATTTTCAGGTTTTTGATCCATGTCGAGTTAATTTTTGGATAACGTAGGAGATAAGAGTCCTCTTTCCTTCTTTTGCCTATGGGTATCCATTTCTTTCACCACCATTTGTTGAATGGACTGCTCTGCCCAAGCTGTGTGGGTTTGACAGGCTAGTCAAAAATCATTTGATCATAGATGTTTCTGAACCATCAATTTGGTTACATTGGTCTATGTGTCTCTCTTTATGCCAATAACATGCTGTTTTTACTGATATAGCTAGGTAATATGATTTAAAGTCTGGAGATGAGGGTTCACTTTTCCTTTTTATGTGTTTCTGGCTATTCAGAATCCCTTACCCTTCCAAATAAATTTGATAATCATGTTTCAATTCTTTTTCAAATGCTGGTGGAATTTTGATCTGGAGTACATTGAATCTGCATATCAATTTGAGTAGAATTAACATCTTAATATTCAGTCTTACAAGCCATGAGCATGGACTGTTCCTCCAATTATTTAGGCCTATTTTGACTTCTTTTAACATCAAGTTGCAGTTTTTTTAATACAAATGCTTTACATTGTTAATCTTGACTATCTGAGTTTTATACTTCATATTTTATTTCACCGCTGTTTTCACACTTTTAGTTACTTGTATTGATAAAATCTTCATTTCTAGACGCCCTTCCAGGCCTCTCTCCCCTGTCTTGTCTTTTCAGGCTCTAGCACACCCTTTAATATTTCCTGAAAGTCCCTTGCTTAGAAATTCCCTCAGCTTCTGTTTATCTGTGAATATTCTAATCTCGCCCACATTTTTTGAAAGACAGCTTTTCTGGATATAATATCCTTGGCTTGACGTTTTTCTCTTGTAGTATCTTAAATATATCAGACCACTGTCTTCTTGCCTCTATGGTTTCTGGTGAGAAATCAGTAGTTAATCTTATTGGGTATCCCTTATATATTATGCATTGCTTTTCTCTTGCTGTTCTTAGAATTCTATCTTTGGCATTTGATGTTCTGATGAGTATTTGGATTTTTTCGGATGGGACTAATTGTACTCCTTGGACAGGGATATCCCTGTCCTTCAATAGGGTTGGGAAATTTTCTACCATTACTTCTTTCATTATTCCTTCTGTCCCTTTTCCCTTCTCTTCTCCTTCTGGGACACCCATGACATGTATGCTTGCATGACTTTTGCTGTCATTTATTTCCCTGAGACCTTGTTCATTTTTTTCCATTCTTTTATTCTATTCTTTTGTATGTTCCCTTTCAGAGGCCATTTCTTCAATCTCACTAATCCTTTCTTCTGCCACCTCAAATCTGCTATATGATTCTAAGTTTTTAAAATTTCATTTTTTGCACCTTCATTCCCATAAGATCTGCTATTTTCTATGTATGCTTTCAAATTCTTTGTGCTTATCCAGTATCTTCTTAATATCCTTCATCTCTTTAGCCATCTCACTGAATCCACTAGGGAGATTTGTTTGAACATCTATGATTAGTTGTCTCAACTACTTTCTGTCATCTGGAGGCTTATCTTTCTTTTTTTTCCAAAGATTTATTTTATTTCTCCCCCTTCCTCCCTCCCCCCATTTTTTTGTTCTCTGTCCATTTGTAGCATGTTCTTCTTTATGTCTGCTTCTGTTGTCAGCGGCACAGGAATCTGTGTTTCTTTTTGTTGCATCATCTTGCTGTGTCAGCTCTCCGTGTATGTGGTGCCATTCCTGGGCAGGCTGCACTTTCTTTCATGCTGTGCAGCTCTCCTTATGGTGTGTACTTCTTGCGCATGGCCACCCCTATGTGGGGACAGCCTCGCATGGCAGGGCACTCCTTGCGTGTATCAGCACTGCATGTGGGCCAGCTCCACACAGGTCAAGGAGGCCCGGGATTTGAACCACAGACCTCCCATGTGGTAGATGGATGCCCTAACCACTGGGCCAAGTCCGCTTCCCTGGAGGCTTATCTTGTTCATTGAACTGGGGCATATCTTCCTGTTTCTTGGTGTGGATTTTAATTTCTTGTTGGTGTCTTGACATCTGACTTACTAGAGTATTTATTCTGGTTGCAGTTTTTCTCTTATTTTAAGGCATCCTGCCCTGTCTTCCTTGCTGGTTGTGCAGGAGGAGCCAAGGATGGATTTGGTGCTACAACCTCTGGAGGCTCAAGCTGCCCTCATTGCTTCAGCGACCCATGAGGCTTCTCCCAACTTTCTCCTTTGCTGGGGTAGGGATAGAGTCACAACTATGTGGAATAATCCAGGTCATGCAGGCCTACACTGCAGTTGCCCCAGAGGGACTAATGAATCTTCATGGCCCTTACTATCCTGCCTGGGGCAGGGATGGAGCTGCAGATGTGGGCAGCAATCTGTACAGTGCAGGTCCAAGATGACCACAGTTGCCCTGGTAGACCTCCGATTATTCACTCTGTGCCAGCCAAAGGTACCTCCAGTTCTCTGGATAGGCTGGTGCAGGGCCCAGTAGCCTCCTCCCTGCCAAAGGTGGCCTTGAAGCCTAGTGTAGGGTTGCAGGCCTATCTAGGTGAAAGAAACTGGTTCCTACCATCACTGTGGTGTTTGGTCAGCCCAATTTTCCCTCATGCTGGGGATGGAATAAAAACGGTGGCTACTGGCGGCAGACTTGGCCCAGTGGTTAGGGCATCCATCTACCACACGGGAGGTCTGCAGTTCAACCCCGGGCCTCCTTGACTCATGTGCAGCTGGCCCATGCACAGTGCTGATGTGCACGAGGAGTGCTGTGCCACACAGGGGTGTCCCCTGCATAGGGGAGCCCCATGCGCAAGGAGTGTGCCCCGTAAGGGAGCTGCCCAGTGTGAAAGAAAGTGCAGCCTGCCCAGGAATGGAGAGCTGACACAAGATGATGTAACAGAAAGTAACACAGATTCCTGTCACTGACAACAGAAGTGGATGAAGAAGATGACACCACAAATAGCAACAGAGAACAGACAACTGGGGTGGGGGGGAAAGGGGAGAGAAATAAATCTTAAAAAAAAAAAAAGGTGGCTACTCAACTCTTTTTTGACTTGGGCAGATTCACACCTCAGCTGTTCCTAGGGTTTTACCTTAGCCAACTGAGTTTACTAATCAGTAGCCGAAATCCGTAGCCAACTGTCTCCTCCTCCCCTGTTTTTGGTAAATGGAGCTTCCAATTCCAGTCATAAAACAGCTCCTGAGGTGACTTGCACTGCCAAAGTAAAGTAATCACCAGCCTCCATGTCTTGGCTGGTAATTTCCCAGAGAGCCCAGCACAGGTCACAGCAGCTTCCTCCCTGCTGGAGGAGGGGCTGGGGCTTAGGCTAGAGTGCAATGTGATCTGGATGGAAAGAAGCCCATCTCCACTGGCGCTGGGATTTTTACTCTGCCCTGCCCGGGTGTGGAAGATGGTGGCTCCTGGCCTCTTTGTGACTTTCACAGGCTCAACCTTCAGCTGTTCTTAGGATTATACTTTAGCCTGCTGAATTCACTCATCAATAGCTGAAGTTGGTGCCCAACCATCTCTTCCTCCCCCATTTTTGGGAAGAGGAGTTTTCAATACCAGGTGCGGAACAGCTCCCGAGGCAGTTTGTGCCTCCAGTGGAGCTCTACTTATGAATCTTCTCTGCAGATGGGCAGTCTCCTCCTTCCATTCCTCCAAGTATATTGTAGGATGCCCTTCTGGCCTCCTAAAGACCCCAAACAGGTGCTTCAGATAGCTCCAGAGAGCTCTGGGTGTTTACTAACTGCCCTGTAGCAGGAGCTGACTCTAGAAGTTCCTTACTCTGCTACTGTCTTGCTAGTTTCTAGTGACTGCTTTTTGATAGACACTGGAGTTTCAAATTAAAATTTGTGCTTGCTGTTAGAGGAGAAGCACATTGATGAGGTGTAAGAAAAATGAGAACATAGCCGGTCCTCCAGTTTCTGATTAAGGTGTTTGATATTCTGTTTTCGCCATTAAGCAGTTTTTACTGGTACACATGATAATACAGAGGTCTTGAGAGTTTTGATGTTATATGACACTGAGTCTGACTTCAAGGACTATATTAACCTGTTCTTTGTTGTTTTTTTTTTTTTTTTTACACTGGATATTACCCAGAAAAGGGACTTTTAACCTTTAAATTGATTTTTAAGTCTGCACTTATAGTATGTAAACACACAAGCACATTCACATCCAAACACTCTTGATCAAAAAGGAATAATGTCAAAAATAATAAATACCTCTTTACAATGATTTCACCACATCCTGGTACCTGGAAAAATAGCTTTCCCTTATGTTCTGCTTTTAATATTAATAACCAAGATCTGTTCACTTAGCAGATATTTTTATGACATGCTAAATAAAATTCATGTTTATATGAACACTCAAGCAGTTCACAGGGTACTTATTTCATTTATAACTCTGGAGGTTCTGGGTGGCATTGAAGATTTAGGTGGTTACTCAGTTTGTTTTTTTGGTCCAAAATAGCTGATTATTTCTTTTTAAAAAAAGTATTTGAACCCTGTTAGTGTTAGGAACAGCAGTTCCTTTGCATCTTACAATTTCCAGACTCCATCTGATTGGGCAAACGTGTCATGCTATATACTTCCTTATAAATGTAAAGGTACTGTTTAATTACAGTGGTCATCTATTCAGGGAGTGGGAGGTGGGGATAAGTGAAGTATGGGACATTGAATGCTTTTTTTTTTTTTTAAGAAAACAAACTCCCATGTTATAATATTTCAAAAAGACTAAGCCTCAGGTTAAAATCCACCATGCAGTCTGGAAATTAACCCATACATTTATCATCAAATAATTTTTTTTTAAGATTTATTTTTATTTATTTAATTCCCCTCCCCTCCCCAGTTGTCTGTTTTCTGTGTCTTTTTGCTGCGTCTTGTTTCTTTGTCCGCTTCTGTTGTCGTCAGTGGCACGGGAAGTGTGGGCGGCACCATTCCTCGGCAGACTGCTCCCTCCTTCGCGCTGGGTGGCTCTCCTTATGGGTGCACTCCTTGCGCGTGGGGCTCCCCTACGCAAGGGACACCCCTGTGTAGCACAGCACTCCTTGCGTGCATCAGCACTGCACATGGGCCAGCTCCACACGGGTCAAGGAGGCCCGGGGCTTGAACCGCGGACCTCCCATGTGGTAGACGGACGCCCTAACCACTGGGCCAAAGTCCGTTTCCCTCATCAAATTAATTTTCAACAAGGATACCAAGAACCTTCAATAGGGGAAAGATTGTCTCTTCAACAAATGGTGCTGGGACTACTGGCTGTTAACATACTAAAAAAATGAGGATGAACTCCATACCATATAAAAAAATTAAGTCAAATGAATCAAGTACATAAATATAACATGAAAACCATAAAACTCTTAGAAGGAAGCAGGAGTAAACCTCTAAGACCTTGTATTTGGCAGGGGATTCTTGTATATGATATCAGAAGCATAAGTAATCAAAGAAAAAAATAGATACATTGGATTTCTGTTGGAGATTTTGACCCAAAGGGTATCAGGAATGAAAGAAAGTGAAAGAAAGAAAAAGAAAGAATGAGAGAGCTGGGATCATGGGGTCTGCGAGTAATAACTCATCAGACAACTTTATTGTTTACAAGGGGCTCTCTATCTACCCCAGTGTACATGACAAGAAGCAGGCATATGTAGCCTATGTGCCAATAAGCATTAACATGTAGTGTACATGACATCAAGCAGCAATGCATATTAACTATCAGCATTATCTGTAGTCTAAGGAATTTTTAAAAATCTTATCTCAAGGTACAAAGTCTAAGTGTTCTAGTCACTACAAAAGGTATGTTCTCATCTTTTCTTTCAGCCTTTAATAGCTTCATCCCATTTGCCAGGAACTTTTAATTACTGCATTACTTAGGTTGCAAAGCTAGCCATGGAGACAGCACTAGCATGGAGACAGCACGTCTCTCCTTGAGAGGCTACTGTGCCTCAGTTTCCAACATCCCCCCTTTTTGTTTTAGTCGAGGTGACCATGCCTGTCTTAGGTTGCCCTCCTCTGAGAGTCTTACACATCATTGGCTACTGGCCAAGCTCTTCGACTTGGGGAAATTATTGAAGTGCTTTTGCTAGCACCAGATTATTTGCATGTCCCATGGCTGTTAAGCTTTGCAATTTTCTTCAATAGCACTGTCCGGCACAGGCAAGAATCATGAGCAATAGAACAAATATGATTAGCCCTATTCCTAAAGCTGACAGGAAATGCTGTGATTTCCACCAATTAACTGGGTTAAATTTTGTAATATGTGAAATCATATCTGAGAAAATATCCTTATCATTGGCTACATGAATTTGATTTTGGGACATTTCTAATATTTTCTTTGTAATTCCATTATTTCCAGAGATATTACTTTTATGGCCGAGCAAATGATTCTTAATTTCCCCCCATTCTATATCAGATGAATTATAGGCAAGAGGAGTAATACAAAAGTTGCTTTCATTCCAATCACATCTCAATATGCAAAACTCATTAACCCGATTATTTACCTGTTCATCAATGTGTTCTTGGCTATGCCACAAATCACTAGCATTTTTATGCCAATCATGCACGTATTGTTGAGTCTGTACTTTTCACGTAAAGGTACCATAGCAGTAGCAGCAGCTGTAATGATTCCAATCAGTCCCAAAATGCTTATAAGAGGCAGTCCAATAAAGCATTTAGTCCATTTCAAGAATTCTTATGTAGCAATAATTGACTTTCAAATAATTTCAAATAATTGACTGCCAAATCTGCATCATTCACACTGGTATCCAGATGCATTTTCTTTTTCTGGCCATGGCTCATCGATGTTCACCTTTTCAGTGGAGCCACTTTTGCCTTTTCTCAGGTTTCAGTGGTAGGGCCCTGGATCTTCACAAAGGCATCTGCGTCAACAGTCCTAAAAGGGATGTTAGTGGAGTGGGCAGAGACATGACAGTCACCTGTTACTACTACCATGTTCCCAGATGTTTTTTCACAATCTGAGGATGATTTACAGCAGTCCATCATTTCTGTCTTGCTTTTAGTGTTTGCAGTCTTTAGAGTGACCAGACACTATTGGGTTAAGTCTTTCACTTTTATCAGGACCTCCTATGCTGCACACAATTGCTTTTTTATATTTTACTTTTGGCCTCCTTCCACAATTGTGATTAAAACCCAAGGGGTACTTGTTCAGAATTTTGCTTTTGCCATAAATCTACTCAAAGCCAATATGGGTGCTTGCTACATCCAATTCATAGGCTAAGTTAATGTCCATGATTTACCTTCCTTCTGTTATTTAAAGCAGCTTGCTGGAGGTTTTCCTACTTCCATGAAGGACCTTTCCCAATTAATACATACAATGGTTTTAATATTTGAGACTAAGTGAGAGAGAAAACATTGTACTTTATCAATTATAGTAGGTTATAGTTTTGTTTTACCTAACTAAACAATATTGAAGAATTTGATAGAGCAGCAGGGATCCTGCAGCCTGTCCCAATTGATTGCCTAGTTCAGGCTCTTAAGATAAGATAGTATTGTCTCTGATGTTTCTTTTCATTCTGAGAAAAGGATTACTGGTTAACAATGTCATCAGTAGAGTTTCAGCCACTGAGTTTTTTTCTATGCAGGTAGATTATCATCACCATGCCAGGACTGATGGTTGGGCTATGCACACAGCCTTGGGGAAGCACTGCAAAAGTCCATTGTTGACTTTTCTACAGGTAGGAGAATGCAGGTTGGCTTGAGTTGCCTAAGGAAATATTAAAGAAAGTCTTTGCATGTTTAAAATAAAGTGATAGTGACATAGCTGGACATTAACTTCTTGCAACAAACTAGCAATATTTGTGACTGTTGCATTTTATATTTTCTTAGTAACCAATTATTTTATTTTAGTGTTATAGACCAGCGATATTGACCAGACTCAGATTTTGAATAAAGTTCCAGTTGAGAGCTTTATTAGCCATGCAGCAAATGCCTCATCCTATGCAGAGGAGAGAGCAGCCCCGAGTCTCAGGGAAGGGGTGGTTTTATAGCCTTTTAGGAAGGGGGGCATTTGCGAGCAAGCAAGCAGGCACAGAAGCGGAACACTGCAGTTAGCTGAAGATAGCATATCTATTTTTTTTCTTTTTTTAAAAGCCCCTTCTTGTGAGCATCCCCATGTTACTGGCCCTTTTCTTGGGGACAGTCCTAAGTTATTTATTGGCACTCTCCTTGGAGACAGTCCTAAGTTATTTATTTATCTGAAGGCACTAGCAATTCCTACTTCCTAATGTAGTTCTATTCCTATTTTCCCAACGTGGCCTTACCCTTACATTAGGACAAAATTATTACTATTATTTTTAATAATAAAAACATTCTATATATTCCACATACTAAGTTACCAGGCAAACTTCTTACAACATATAATTGCCATCAATAGTAAACAAGCTTGTTAAAATAATGAACTTTTCTTCACTTTAAATACTTAGTAGCATGCAATACTAGAAACAGTCCCCTAGAAGCAAATTGGCACGGGAGGCTGGCCACCATGTTTTCCTGTTATAAAATTACCTTTTATTAGTAGTATCATCAATTCAGATTTTGTTTAATAAAGACTTTTTGGAATGAGCCATTTAAATACCTTTATTTAAACAATGCTTTATTAAACTTCTTATAATTATTTATAACCATGTAGACTATAATTATTTTTAAGACAAATTTTACCTTCACAGAACACATTTCCTTACTTAAAGTTACCACAATACCTTCTACAACTTGCCACATGCATTTAAGTTCCAAGAGTTGATGAAAACTAGCCATCCTACTTTAGGACAAAACACACCTTTTAGAAAAAAACTTATTAAATTTCAGTCAGCATTCCCACAAACTTTTAAACTTCTTTAATATTCATTTAAGTTTTACATCCTTCATTTTATCCTGTGAGGAAAAAGAAACTATTCGTTTCAATCTAGGCAAGAACTATTTTTTATGAAAAGACTTACAGTAATTTTGTTAATCAAGACTTACAATTTTTTTATCATTGTAGATATCTTATTAACATTTAAACTTATGTATTTAAACTTATGTATTATATAAGGACTTATTTTTGGCCATTTGAATAGAGTCCTTTATATTTATTAATTTATATCACCATCTGGGGGTATCAAAATATACACTGACATTGAACAAACAAACACAAAACAACTACAACACATTAACAGAAACATACAGTTTATAATTGACTCATAATTCTTACTTTCTTGGTATAGTTGCTTTTAAGTTCTCTGTTATATCACATCTTAGATTGTACTTTTAAAAATTTCTTCTGGAACCCATGTTGCCTGTAACATGCAAGCTTGTGCTTGGAAGCATTTTTACTAATTATTAGCAATTAGTTAAGATAACTTGAGCAGCATAAATGTAGTTAAGCTTTTAGCAGTTTAGACAGACCGTTAACACACATTTTTGGATTACTACTCTGTAAGACTATACTGAGACTTGAAGTTTAGTAGTAAACTACTGATTTAAAACTGAAAATTCCTTTTACCACCTTGAGAAAAATTTTGTACTAATTTTATTATTTTGGTTAAATAGGACCAATCAGAATTACCATGGAAACAAAACAGAACAGAAGGCAATGAGGTAGGTGCAGAGGGTTGCACTGGATACACAGAAGATATTTCATTAGGACATTTCACTGAGTTTTTGATGATGAAAGAGTTAATATTCCCCATTCACCTCAAGCTCCTGCTCTTGTTCCAATTTACTTTCTTTCATTTCAAATTTACTTATGTGCTTAGGAAATAATTTCATCTTTCTCTCCTTTTTCAGACTGTAAAGGATCTAAAGCTGCCACTGTCAGGTAGCATAAGGCCCATACTGATAACGGAATGAATTCCCTTTTTTGATATGCTCTTCGTAAAGCTTTCATTACACATCTCCACTGTTTCAAATTTAAAACATTATGCCTCTGAGGCTGAAGCCAGCAACAATGCTTTTGTATTAAAGCTAACAATTCTAGTAATTCATAGCTTTTTACAGGCACCCCATTAACTTTCAGTAAAGTTCCTAACACTTGCAAATATGCTTCCACACGCCCCTTTTGATTACCCATTACCCTGATGACTTCGCAGAAAATGTTACTTAAAAGAAGACTCAAGTCACTCTGCTTTGGACATCACACGACCCTCGACAAGGTCTTTTCCATGGTTCCCGATACTGATTTGGAAGACTCACTTCTTCAGGCCCCATGTTGGGGCACCAGATGTTGGAGATTTGGACCCAAAGGGTATCAGGAATGAAGGAAAGAGAAAAGGGAGAAGGAAACTAAGAGAAAAGATGAGCAAAAAAGAAAGAAAGAGAGAGCTGGGATCAGGGGGTCTGTGAGTAATAGCTCCTCAGATAACTTTATTGTTTACAAGGGGCTCTCTATATACTCCAGTGTACATGACAAGAAGCAGACATATGTAGCCTACATGCCAATAAGCAGGAACACGTAGCATACGTGACATCAAGCAGCAACATGTATTAACTACCAGCATTATGCATAGTCGAAGGAATTTTAAAAAATCTTATCTCAAGGTACAAAGTCTAAGTGTACTATTCACTACAAAAGGTATGTGCTCATCTTTTCTTTCAGCCTTTAACAGCTTCATCCCATTTGCCTGGAACTCTTAATTACCTGCTTTCCTTAGGGTGTAAGCATAGCCATGAAGACAGCACAAGCATGGAGACAACACATCTCTCCTGGAGAGGCCACTGTGCCTCAGTTTCCAACAGATTTCAAAGCAAAATCAGATCATAGGTAAATGGAAGAAAATCGCTGAAAATCTGGATGGAAAACTGGTGTTATTACAGGAACGTCTGGATGAGGCGAATGCTGCCTTGGACGCAGCATCGACACTTACAGAACAGTTAGATCTGAAGGAGGAACAAACTGAAGAACTTAAAAGAGAAAATGAGCTCCAACAGGAAATGCTGGATGATGTACAAAAGATACTGATTAATTTAATAAACTGCACGGAAGGAAAAGTGGACGAAGTTCTAATGAGAAACCTTTTCATTAGACATTTTCACACACCAAAAAACAAATGTCATGAGGTGTGAAGATTTTTGGGAAGCATCCTGGGTATCAAAAAGGAAGAAAGGGATCTATTTTTCACTGAAGACCTGGGCAGAGTTACTAGGTGGGTGAATGGTTGGCTTGCAGGGGGATCAAAAAGTGTCCCCACAACACCTCTGAAACTGAATCAACAGAGTGTGCTTAAAAGTTCTTTTCCAGAACTTTTTGTTAAATTTCTAGAAACAATCTCACACATCTGTCCCAGCACCAAAGCTTTCTGTTCATGCTATGAAACCTCTAGATTCACCAGGAAAGACAAAATTAGCCATAAATGTAGCACCATGTTTCAAAGATACAGTAGAGACCAGAACCAGAAGAACAGAGGGGAATCCAGTCTTACCTCCCGGCTCTGCAGCTGTGCCTCATATCAACCTACCTGGACTTGGAAGTGGTGGGCCTGGGAATCTTCTTTTAAAAGCCATTTCAGATGAGTTGCCCATATATACCCCTTTGCCATGTTACCTGACAACAGTGCTGGAGCTATTTTGAAAGACTTTTTAAAGCAATAGGTGATTCTCAAGCTATAAAAAATATAGCACTTTGAAACAGGCAAACCAACCTTGAACATTAGGTGTTCATGTTTTATCACAATGTGGCCTTTTGGAAGAAGTCATGTATTTCTTTGTAGTTGTACTTTCCTTATGTTCAATAAAAATGTCCTTAAAGTACTTTTAGAAATTACAGATGTTATAGAAAAAGTGTTTGCTATATAATATGCCCTTTCTTCTCTGAAGTGAACCCATTTAAACTAAAAACATTGATCTTTTATCATAATATATAAAAGGGAAAAAGAAAGAAATGCAAATAACCATATAGCAGTTCTTTATTTCCTTCTCTGATTTTGTTAAGAGATGAATGCTATGGCTAGTTACCCAGAGCTGAGCCCCAGGAGAGAGTGGACTCTGGGGGGGGGGGGAAGGCAGGGATCTCGGCAGAGACAGGCAGCCAGCTGTGCCATGGGGCAGGACCTGAGGGTCACCAGTGCTGACACTGGTGAGAAAGCATCTCTGCTGGTGCTTTCATTTGTACACTTCACAGCCTCAGCGCTGTAAGTTTTCACACTAAATAAATCTCCATTATGATTTACTCGATTTAACTTAATGTGTGAGGGAGCATTCCTGCTTCTTCTATGCATTGGGACTGGCTCCCAGTGCAGGACAAGGTGCTGACATCCAGGCTACAGGTCAGGGAGGACAGATGGGGAGAGTGTGATGAGAAGGAGGGCTCCTGGCAGGGCCCAGTGTTTCCTCTCCTAGGAACACCCCCATCACTTTCTTCACTCTGATTGATATATGTACAGTGCCTTCATGAAGCCCAGGCAAGTGGCTGTAAGAATCTGCTTCCTCAACTGCTCCTTCCAGAATTAGCACTGGGATCCCCAAACCCATAATCCTTCCTCTCTGTCCCATGCTCCCTCCCCATGGGCCCCTTCCCAGTGATGGCACGGCCTCTGCCACCACCCTGACCACCAAGACATTGTCTACTTTGTCTCCAGGAAGACATGACTGTCTTGTGGACATCATATTCCCTGTCTCCTCATCAGTGACTCCAGAGTCTCTCAATCCCCTTTCCCACTCCATGTGCCAGATCCTTGCAGGCCACTCATGGTCATCTCACCCATTTCCCCATATCCAGAAAACCCATTCCGACAGTCTAATGCTGACACACTAGGACCTGCTTAATAAATTGGGTTCATGTCTCAAGCTGTTCGTCCCTCTACACCCGATCTGCTTGTGGGAAACCTATGCCTGATTCAGGAGTTTCAGTTCATCCAACTTGATAGCCTCTAAGAGCTTCCTGTCTCACACAGTATACGCACATGCAAAATTACAGGACTGACATACTTAAACTATGCCATTCCTACCCTTCACACTGCACAGAATGGGCTTCTGTCATTTATTGTTAATATTTTTACTGTTTGTGTAAGTAGAAATTCTAAGTGATGAGAACATTAAAATAAATTATGAGTTCTACCATGGAGTAATATCACTGACCTACAATGATGAATTAATTTGAATGCCTTGGAATTTCTTGTTGGTATTGATCTATAGCTCTTCTGGCCATATTTTATATGTACACACAAAGATATGGAGATAGAGAATGGGTCCCAGGGTCCAGCGTCTGTGCATTTGCAGGAATGCAGGCCAAGTGAGTTCCTCTCCCTTGGAAAATGCTGAAATCACATAAACAGGTGAAGCACAAAGTGTTTCATCAAGAGTCATGGGTACTTCATGGGACAGTTGAAAGCTGAGTGCCCTTCCCAAGAAAAGTTAATGAATGTGCCTCTACGACAGAAACACCTGAGATCTGAGGGCTCAGTAGTCATCAGGAGAGAAGGCAAAGGCAGTGAGGCAGGGAGTGTGAGGCCAGAACCAGGTCGGTCCTTCAGGGAGCCTAGGAGGGGCTGGACTGAGTGGGATCAGGACCAATGAGCTGAAGCTCTTCCCAGGACCAGGGAGTGGAGGGAGGCAGGGACGGGCCTTCCTGCCAGGTTCCTGGGCTTCCTCTCTCATCTCACCCCCAGCTTCAAGTCTCTGGCTCCCTCCCTACTCTGAAAATCACATTTTATTCTTAGAGACATGCCCATCAGTGTGGGCAGAGCCTAGACTGACACTGAGGAAGGTGGACGACACCATGACTTTCCCTTTTGTCTTTGTTCTGTGCCCTGGGAGCCCCGGCACAGCCCCCAGTGCCTTTCCTCATCTGACTCAGGAGAGATATGAGGGAAATGACTTAACACAGAGTTATACCAAAAACTCTACACAGTCTACCCTCTTGTCCAAGGCCAGAATGTTCCCTCAGCAATTCATGGTTAAACACTAATGAGTCAGAGATACTCTATGTCCTCTGAGCTCCCAAATAGTAAATGATGGTGTAGCTTCCTAATGACCAGGAAGATGTGGTGGCCCCATCTGATGCTGAGGTGGGGTTGCTCTTCTGTGTCTAAGATACAAATCTTATCTTTTTTGTTTCTTTCTCTTTCCATTGACTTCAGATAAGGATATCTAATTATGTACAGTATATTTGACATATACAATTTCCTAGAAGAGGAGAGTGTCAAGTGGGGGCATCTTCAAACTGACCCCTTTTTGAAAAGGGCACCCACAAAAAGTAGCAGCAGATTATAAACTACTTGGTAGGGGTCTTTATCTCAGCAAAGTTTTTCCTTCACTGATTAAGAATTTTGGACTCACAAAGCAAAATGGACTTGGGAGATGTATGCCCAAGCAAAGCATGTGCCCTTCCACAAGTGTCCCCACACTTCGTTACAGGGCCTTTGACTTGACCACCATATCCCATCTGTTCTTCTAAAGCACCAAGAGAAAAGCATCTGAGCAAAGAGTGCACAGCAGGGTCCAATTCTCAAAGAGTTTTCATTTGGGCAACTGGGCATTACTCTAAGAGAAACCAGAACAGTATGGATTCTAGATTAACTCACTTTTCATTGTTGTTGCATCATCATCTTGCTGCATGACTCACTTACGTGGGTACTTCTTCACCACACGGGCACTTGGCTAACTGTGGGGGCACTCAGAGCACTGTGCAGGCACTGGGGTGACCATGCAGGCACTGCCCTGCTGTGCGGGCACCGGCTCGCCATGTGGCGCTTGCCACGCAGGCACTCGGCTCACCGTGCGGGTACAAGGCTCACCACACAGGCACTCGCATCGGTGCTCAGCTCACCGCACAGACTCTGGGCTGGCCACGTGGGCACTGGCTCGCCACACAGGCATGCTTTCTCTTCTTCTTTTTTACTGGGAGGCCAGAGGGATAAAATCCAGGTCCTCTTCATATGGCAGGAAGGCAGAGGCCCTATCACCTGAGCCACATCCACTTCCCAGGATTCACTCACTTCCGAGGAAAAATCTGCACAAGAAAATCAGAGCATCCTGGAGAACCATTCTGGTTCCATCTCCTGGAAGAAACAAGGATTGGGGTATGGTTAGAGAAAGTGATTTTCCTGTAAAGAACTACAGTTCTTGTAAGCATCGGTGTTCCTGTAAGCTGGCGTGGATTCTGTGGGCAGGGATGGGAGTCTCTAGGTGTAAGCCTGTGTGCTGTGCTGGTGAATGTGGGGGCAGGGGAGGGGTGTGAGTGTGTGTCCTGGAGCCAGGCAGTGGGAGGCATATCCTTGAACTCACTTCTAGACTCCACTCTTCACCCAAATTCAAAATTCCAGGATTAGGAATAAAACTGAATTGGCTCCCATTTGAGAGACAGTGCTGTCCAGCTGCCCCTCCACACTTCCCAAGGCCTGGCAGGGTTTCTGGAGGACTTGGGGAAGGGGTTACTGACTGGCCTGTTTCACACCCTGGCTCTCCCCCTCTGCTGACCTGCTCTCCTGGAATGAACCAGGCCCACCACAGCGTCTCTGGACCACAGGGCCCAGGGCTCCCTGCTTTCTCAAAACCCACAGCTCCAGTAAGACAGCCCGCTCTGTGCCCCAAACTCTACACATGCCCCTCCCTGTGAACTTTATTCAGGCCACACAGGTGTTTTCCTGCACTGTGTCACTAGGAGATGCATAAATGTTTCCTTCCATCCCTCCCCCAGCTGTCAACACTGTTCCAGGACAATGTGGTTCCAGAAATTATCCTGTACTAAATTCAAGAGAAGAGATCTGGGAAGTGAGAAAACATGAAGAGGGAAGATGACTTGGCTCAACAGATGGAGCATCTGCCTACAACATGGGAGGTCCAAGGTTCAAACCCAGGGCATCCTGACCCATGTGGTGAGCTGGTCCAAGTACAGTGCTGATGTGAGCAAGGATTGCTGTGCTACACAGGGGTGTCCTCCTGGAAGGGGAGCCCCATGAACAAGCAGTGTGCCCTGTAAGGAGAGCTGCCCCACACGAAAAACTTGCAGCCTGCCCAGGAGTGGCGCTGCACACACGGAGAGCTGATTCAGCAAGATGACGCAACAAAAGGAGACACGGATTCCTGGTGCTGCTGACAAGAATACAAGTGGACACAGAAGAACACACAGCAAATGGACACAGAGACCAGAGAACTGGCGGGGTGGGATGGAAAGGGAGAGAAATAAATTTTTTAAAATCTTAAAAAAAAAAACCAAAAGATGAAGAGAAAGAAGAGGAAATGTGGAGGGAAACAAGTGCAAATGGAATCCTCTGCTTTTCTAGCTTTCTTTTTGGCATTTCAGGAAATCCAGCAAAACTCAGGGGAACACTAGGTAGCTGCTATTAATACTTTATGTGACCTTGAATGTGGAGATAAGAACTAGCTGGTAGAAGTAGGCACAGAAAGTGAAGGATGTCCTGAGAACTTCCACCAGGGGACAGAAACCCTTTCCACCCAAGCCCTTAGTTTGCTCAGCCGCCCCTGAGGGCTCCTTAATTTGGAGAAGAGGGCTGACACGACGTGCTGTTTTCCAAAACCTTGATGGGATTGTAATTTTCTTTCTATTACGCCACTGGCTTTTACCTAAATGCACAAAGGATTTTTCTTTTTCTTTAAAGCCCATCAATTTTACTAGAACATATACTGCCATAAAATTCATTCTCATTCACTGCTCAGTATGCGCTTTTAAGAAGCAGCTTCAAAGCATTTTCTACTTCCAGAAGAAAATGACATTTTAAAAATTCGTTTCAGTACTCTACTTTGGTTTTGTCTTTTCATGGACTCCAGTTATTCACATATTGGCTCTTCTGTACCTATCACTAACTTTTGACACATCTTCTCAAATCTTTTACAATTTCTGTTAATTTCTCAAATATTTCTTTCTCTTTTCACCTTCTATTCATTTCAAATATGGCTTTATCATTCACTGTATTTTTTTAAAGATTTATTTTTATTTATTTAATTCCCCTCCCCTCCCCCAGTTGTCTGTTTTCTGTGTCTCCTTGCTGCGTCTTGTTTCTTGTTTCTTTGTCCGCTTCTGTTGTGGTCAGCGGCACGGGAAGTGTGGGCGGCGCCATTCCTGGGCAGGCTGCTCCCTCCTTCGCGCTGGGCGGCTCTCCTTATGGGTGCACTCCTTGCGCGTGGGGCTCCCCTACGCGCGGGACCCCCTGCGTGGGGCGGCACTCCTTGCGCGCATCAGCACCGCGCATGGCCAGCTCCACACGGGTCAAGGAGGCCCGGGGCTTGAACCGCGGGCCTCCCATGTGGTAGACAGACGCCCTAACCACTGGGCCAAAGTCCGTTTCCCTCATTCACTGTATTTATTCTAGCTTACATTACATTTAAAAGTAATTTTTCCTTTCTTTTCATGTTCTTTCCTCACATTTGTTCCTTCATTTTTTGAGTATTTCTTACCTGGTGTCTTTTCATATCTTGCTTCATTTTTGTAATGCCTTATAACTTGTTTTTAAAAAGTACAGTATAAAGTCACCAAGATGAAGCTTTTTTCTCTTTGTAGGGTTATTACTAGGCACTTACTCCTTTTTTGTCCTGTATTCCCTTTGTGACATGACTATTTTTTCTATTGGTCATTTTACTTGTTTTTTTCCTTGACTTTGTAGGTAGTAGTATGATTCAGAATCGCTTTTCCTACCTTACAGAACTGTCTCTCCTGTTGTTTCTGTAAAATGCTCATAAATATGGCAGCTTACTTCTGGGTGTTTCCTGGTTCCATATTTCTCCCACTGTTAAATATGGGTCTTTGTGCTCACTACCTCTATTGCACCTGTCCTGTTCTATTTCATTCTGCATCTGATTATTGCTTTTTATCCCTATAGTAACTTCTTGTTCTGAAAGGGAACAAATGCCATCATCTTGCCAAAATGTAGTCATCACCTTTAAATGTGCATGTATTTTCAGAATCAATTAGTTTCAAAGGTATTTTCAGTTAAACATCTTAAAATGTAATTCATTTCTGAAATAAATTTTGTTTATATGTATTTAATTATTAACTTTTAGTTTATTATTACTGTTGAAACTGAAAGTAAGTTCTAGTCAACTCAAGGATTATTATTAATTTGTGATGTTAAATATAAACTCCACTATAAGCCCACAAAGAAATTATCTAAAAAATACAGAAAAATAAATAAGAATGGGATCAAACTGTTTCACTACAAAAGATCAACTCCACACAAAAGAAGGCACCAATGGAGGAAATGAGGGGTAAACAGTACAAGATGTACAAGAAATGAATTTACAATGCCTAAATAAATCCTGCTTTTCAAAGTAATGGCTTCAAAATAAATAGCTTATAAGATAAACTTCCAAGAGACCTAAATCTTTGGGCTGTCCATGTCCCAGCTAGGCTTTGAATCACAACAGAGCTGCAAACACCTACTCTACAGGTTCACTGGACTCACCCAGTACAAGTAACAAGGAGGTGAAGATGGGCAACAATCATCCCAAGGAATGTAGAGAGTCTACAACTGTAAGCAAGAGAGTCCCATCCATCTGCTCCCTGGGAGTGAAGCCCCCTCCCAATTAGAGGTGGAATGAGCATCACCATCCCAGGATCCTCAGGACTGGGAAAAGAACTATGGACTAAAGTAGACTTACAGGTATCCTACTATAGACTAGTTGTGATTCTAACAACGGAAAAATTTATACCACTGATGTGGAGACAGAGGCCACTGGAGGTTCTATATGCAGGGAGAGGGAAAAACAGGTTCAATATGGGGTTATTCTTGGGACTTGGGAATTGCCCTGAATGACACTGCAATGACAGATACAGGTCACTATATATCTTGATATAACATTTAAGATTGTGTGGGAGACAGTGTAAATTACAATGTAAAATATAATCCATGCTTAGAAGCAATGCTCCTAAATGCGCT
Source organism: Dasypus novemcinctus (assembly GCF_030445035.2). Taxonomy (NCBI): domain Eukaryota; kingdom Metazoa; phylum Chordata; class Mammalia; order Cingulata; family Dasypodidae; genus Dasypus; species Dasypus novemcinctus. The sequence goes on along the minus strand of NW_026688132.1, from coordinate 38,646 downwards.
CATCAATTATAACAAATACACCACAATAATGAAAAATGTTATTAATGGGGAAAAATGTGGTAAGTGTAGGGAATAGGGCATACGGGAAAACCCTATGTTTTTAACGTAATATTTATGTATTCTAAGTAACTTTAAAAAATAAAAAAAAATAGATTAAACTCACCAATCAAAAGACACATGTTGGCAGAAAGTATTTTTTAAAAAATTACTTTGAGAGGGAGGCGGGGCAAGATGGAGTCTGAGTGAGTGCACCTTATAATCTCTCCTGCAAAGAAGCAGTTGAGCAGGGTTGGAATTTTTCTGGACCAGGCTGTTTCAGGGTTTTGTGGGGCAGGAGGTGTCTGGACATTGATTTAGTGGGATGGTGACAGAGAAGATTTGTGTAAAAAGTAGAATTTTGGGTCTCTTTTATGGAGATCAGGGCTGCGCACGGGACACTTCCCCCTGGAGCAGGCGGCATGGTAGCGGCAATTCCTGGAGGCTTTGCTGTGCTGTGGAATTCCTAAGCTCTGAGTGGGCTATTTGGGGGCTTGCAGGGCAGGAGGTGTATAGAAGCCGATTTGGTGAGACAGAGACAGAGGAGATTTTTGTAAGACGTGGAATTTTGGGTTTCTGACACAGAGGTCAGAGCTTCCGGCTAGAGCCCCTCCCCGTAGGGCTGGCGGCCGATCTGTGGAGGTCCTTGAATTGTTTGTAATACAGAGGCATCCCCAGAAGGCTGTTTCAGGGGCTTGCAGAGCGGAAGGTGACTGGAAGCCGATTTGGTGAGAAAGAGACGGAGGAGATTTTTGCGAGACATGGAATTTTGGGTTTCTGACACAGAGATCAGAGCTTCCGGCTAGAGCCCCTCACCATTGGGCTGGCAGTCCATCTGCAGCAGTCCCCGAATTGTCTGTAGTACAGCGGCACCCCCAGCAGGCTGCATAGGGGGCTTGCAGGGCGGGAGGTGTCCTGAAGTCAACTTGGTGAGACAGTGACAGAAGAGACCCTTGTGAGAGGGGGAATTTTGGGATTCTGACACAGAGGTCAGAGTTTGTGGATGTGACCCCCCTCGTAGGGCTGGCACCCAGCTGCGGGGATCCCTGAAGGCTGTGTTGCACTGTGGTGCTCCCAGACTCCCTGATAACTGGTCTGTGTCCCCTAAACCCTGGTGGCCCACACATCAGAGACTCACACCTCTTGAGTCTGCAATATCGCAGACTTCCCATCCCTGAATCCACCACACCCTGAGGCCCATCTGAGGTCCTTGATTGTCCTAGCCTTCAGCGTTTGTGTTTTTTTTTTTTTTATTGTCTTGGTTGCTAATATTTCATTATCTCCTAGTCTTTTCTCCCATTGTATACCCCAAGGTCCTTTTTCGTTTATTTAGGTTTTTTTTTTTCCTTTCTTCTTTTCTTTTACTTGCTTGTTTCCCTCCCTTTTCTCTGCCCACCCCCCTTTTTTTTCCTTTTCTCTCTTTTTCTTCTTATTCTATTTTATCTTATTTATACAATAGGTGCTGCAGGGAACGCCTTACATTTGCTGGGTTTCCTCATTCTCCATTTCCTCGTTTCTGTGTGAACTGATTTTGGTCACCCACACTACCCCCTTTCCCCCACATCTTCCTATCTTCCATCATCTACTGTCTCTCCTACATTCCACCCCCCTTTCTTTGGTCCTCAAATTGTCTAACATTTAATTGCTAATACCTTTGTTTTGTTTTCTGTCTTTTATCTACTCTTGATACTATTGTCTTTCTTTTCTCTTTCCCTTTCTCATGAAAACACTGGCTTTTAAATTCATACTATATTCCTCCACATATTCAGTTGGCTATCTCATTATAGGTACTCTACTTACTGCTATAACTACACAACTTACATGAATCTAATACCCATTCTCCCAGATCTCATATTGTGGCTCTGTTAACATTTATTACCAATACTACTTTACACATTGTCCTTTCTTACACAATTGTCTTTCCATGGCCCTAATATTTTCCTTTAAAGTGAACTCAGCCAGCAACAAGAAATTAGAAGAAGAAGAAGAAAGTGACAAGGAGAAGATATAACACTTATGCAAGAACAACAGCTAATTAATCCCCAAGACTAGACAAAGAAGCTAAGGAAGTGATTAAACCCGTCAAGATAAAATGATGACCAGACAGCAACAAAAAACTACAAACCAAACCAATAATCAGGAAAACATGGCTGAATCCAATGAACAAACTAAAAACCAGGAAGGGGAGCAGAACATCAGACAAGTCATTAAAGATCTCAGAACATATATTAGAGACCAACTTAATGAAGTAAAGGAAGAGTTTAACAATATGAAGAAAACACTTGGAGAGGAAATTGCAGACATATGCAAAGAGATAACAGATATGATGGGAATGAACACCAGAGTTCAAGAAATCAAAAATACACTCACAGCAAATAGCAGCAGATTAGAAGAGGCAGAGAAGAGAATTAGCGATGTGGAAGACAGTACATGGGAAATCAAAGAGATACTACAATTGATTGATAAAAAGCTGGAAAAAATCCAGCTAGGACTTAGGGACCTGAATGACAATGCAAAATGCACAAACATACGTATTATAGGCATCCCAGAAGGAGAAGAGAAGGGAAAGGGGACAGAAGGGGTGTGGCAAGACATAATAGCTGAAAACTTCCCAAATCTACTGAGAGAGACAGATGTACATATCCAGGAATCACAATGAACCCCAAACATCATAAACCCCAACAGACCCACCCCAACACATATGCTTTTCAAATTATCCAGTGTTCAAGAAAAAGAGAAAATTCTAAAAGCAGCAAGAGAAAAGAAAACCATCACATACAAGGGAGGCTCCAAAAGATTAAGTGCTGATTTCTCAACTGAAACCATGGAGGCAAGAAGGCAGTGGTATGATATAGTCAAGGTACTACAAGAAAAAAATTTCCAGCCAGGAATACTCTACCCAGCTAAACTAGCATTCAAAAGTGATAGAGAGTTCAAAATATTCACAGATAAACAAACTGAAAGAGTATGCCAACAAGAAACCTCCCCTTCAAGAAATACCAGAGGGAGTTCTGCAGGAAGAAAGGAAAAAACAGGACCGGCAGAGCTGGAGGAGAGTGTAAGAGCAACAAAAAAGACAGAAAGAGAAGGAAAAAAATACAAACAAAATATGACAAACACAGGTCCAATCAAAATATGGCTAACATAAATAATTCCTTGAAAGGAATAACACTGAATGTCAACAGATTAAACTCACCTATCAAAAGATTCAGACTGGGACATTGGATAAGGAAATATGACCCATCTATATGCTGTCTACAAGAAACACATCTTAGACCCAGGGATTCATGGAAGCTGAAAGTAAATGGTTGGAAAACAATCATACAAGCAAACAATAACCAAAAAAAAGGCAGGAGTAGCTATATTAATATCAGACAAAATGGACTTTAAATGTGAAACAATTGAGAGAGACAAAGAAGGATACCACATATTAGTGAAAGGGACAATCTCTCAAGAAGAATGAACAATCATAAATATTTATGCTCCTAACAAGGGCACCTCCAAATATGTGAGGGAAACACTGGAAAAACTAAGTGAAAAAATAGATGCCTCTACAATTATAGTGGTAGTTTTTAATACACCACTATCAACTTTGGACAGAACATCTCAAAAGAGAATCACTAAAGAAACAAAATATTTGAACAGTATATTAGAGGAGCTGGATCTAATAGACATATACAGATCATTACACCCAAATACAGCAGGATATACATTCTTCTCAAGTGCACATGAATCATTCTCCAAGATAGACCATATGTTAGGCCAGAAAGAAAGGTTGAATGAATTCAGAATATCGAAATCATACAAAATAATATCTCTGACTACAGTGGAGTGAAGCTGGAAATCTGCAAGGGCCAGAGGCCCAAATTTCATACCAAGATATGGAAATTAAATAGCACACTCTTAGACGAACAGTGGGTCAGAGAGGAAATCTCAAAAGAAATCAATAACTACCTGAAAACTAATGATAATGATAACACAACATACCAGAACTTATGGGATGCAGCAAAAGCAGTAACTGAGAGGGAAATTTATAGCCATAAATTCATACATCAAAAAAGGAGAAAGAGCAAAAATTGAAGAACTAACTGCACATTTGGAGACATAAGGATAAAAAACAACAAAGTAACCCCACAGGAAGAAGAAAGAAAGAAATAAGAAAGATAAGAGCAAAACTAAATGAAATAGAAAATAAGAAAGCACTTGAAAAGATAAACAAGACCAAGGGCTAGTTCTTTGAGAAGATCAATAAAATTGACAAACCCTTACCGACACTAACAAAGAAAAAGAGAGAGAAGATGAAAATACACAAAATAAGAAATGAGAAAGGAGATATCACCACTGACCCCACAGAAATAAAGACTATCAAAAGAGGATACTTTGAAAAACTATATTCCAACAAAAATGACAATTCAGAGGAAATGGGCAAATTCCTAGAAACACATAAGCAGCCTATATTGATGAAAGAAGAAATTGAAGATCTCAAAAAAACAATCACAAATAGATAGAATCAGTCATTAAAAACCTCCCAACTAAGAAAAGCCCAGGTCCAGACCGCTTCACAGGTGAATTCTACAAAACATTCCAGAAAGAACTAACACCAAGCCTGCTAAAACTCTTCCAAAAAATGGAAACAGAAGGAACATTACCGAACTCATTCTATGATGCCAACATTACCCTAGTACCAAAGCCAAACAAAGACACCACAAGAAAGGAAAATTACAGACCAATTTCTCTAATGAACCTAGAAGCAAAAATCCTCAAGAAAATACTTGCTAACTGTATTCAACAACACATTAAATGAATTATACACCATGACCAAGTGGGATTCATTCCAGGTATGCAAGGATGGTTCAACATAAGAAAATCAATCAATCTAATACACCATATAAACAGATTGAAGGAAAAAAATCTCATGATTATATCTATAGATGCAGAAAAAGCATTTGACAAAATACAGCACCCTTTCTTGATAAAAATACTCCAAAAGATTGGGATACAAGGAAATTTTCTGAACATGATAAAGAGTATATATGAAAAACCCACAGACAACATCGTTTACAATGGTGAAATCCTAAAATCCTTCCCTCTAAGATCAGGAACAAGACAAGGATGCCCACTCTCTCCCCTTCTATTTAACATTGTCTTAGAAGTACTTGCTCAAGCACTGAGGCAAGAACCAGATGTAAAAGGCATTCAAATAGGAAAGGAAGAAGTCAAAATTTCATGATTTACAAATCACATGATTGTATACATAGAAAACCCTGAGAGGTCTACAACAAAGCTTCTAGAACTCATAAATGAGTTTAGTTAGGTCGCAGGTTATAAGATCAATGCACAAAAATCAGTAGCATTTCTGTACACCAATAATGAGCAAGCTCAGGAGGAAATCAAGAAACAAATACCATTTACAACAGTCAATAAAAAAATCAAATACCTGGGAATAACTTTAACTAAAGAGGTAAAGAACTTATACACAGAGAACTACACAAGACTGTTCAAGGAAATCAAAGAAGACCTAAATAAATGGAAGAATATTCCCTGTTCATGGATAGGAAGACTACATAGTATTAAGATATCTATCCTACCAAAACTGATCTACACATTCAATGCAATCCCAATAAAAATCAGCACAGCCTTCTTTAAGGAACTAGAAAAACTAACTATGAAATTTATTTGGAAAGGAAAGAGGCCCTGAATAGCCAAACACATACTGAAAAAGAAAAACGAAATAGGAGGAATCACACTACCTGACTTCAAAACATACTACAAAGCTACAGTAGTGAAAACAACATGGTATTGGCATAAGGAGAGACACACAGACCAATGGAATTGAATTGAAAGTTCTGATATAGAACCTCATATGTATAGCCATATAATATTCGATAAAGCCACCAAACTCTCTCAACTGGGAGAGAACGGCCTATTCAACAAATGGTGCCTGGAGAACTGGATATCCATATGTAAAAGAATGAAAGAGGATTACCATCTCACACCTTATACAAAGATCAACTCAAGATGGATCAATGACCTAAATATAAGAGCCAAGACCATAAAGACTTTGGAAAGCAGTGTAGGGAAGCATCTACAAGACCTTGTAATAGGAAATGGCTTCATGAACTTCACACCAAAAGCACGAGCAGCAAAAGAACAAATAGATAAATGGGACTTCCTCAAAATTAAAGCCTTCTGCACCTCAAAGGAGTTTGTTAAGAAAGTAAAACGGAAGCCTACTCAATGGGAGAAAATATTTGGTAACCATATATCGGATAAGAGACTTGTAAGATAAACAATCATTTAAAAAATGTGAAAAAGATTTAAACAGACACTTCTCCAAAGAAGAAATACAAATGCCTAAAAAGCACATGAAAAAATGTTCCAAATCTCTAGCTATCAGGGAAATGCAAATCAAAACTACAAAGAGATACCATCTTACTCCCGTAAGATTGGCTGCTATGAAAAAAACAGAAGAATACAAATGCTGGAGAGGAGGTGGAGGAATGGAACACTCATCCACTACTGGTGGGAATGCAGAATGATCCAACCATTTCTTGCAGACAGTTTGGCAGTTTCTCAAAAAACAAACCATAGATTTGCCATATGACCCAGCAATTCCACCGCTGGGTATATACCCAGTAGAACTGAAAACAAGGACGCAAACCGATATATGCACACCAATGTTCATAGCAGCATTGTTCACTATCGCCAAAAGTTGGAACCAACCCAAATGCCCATCAACAGATGAATGGATAAATAAAATGTGATATACATACAATGGAATACCACTCGGCTTTAAGAACAAATACACTACAAGCACACGTGATAACAGGGATGAATCTTGAGAACCTTATGTTGAGTGAAGCAACCCAGGCCTTGAAGGACAAATACTACATGACCTCAATGATAGGAAATAAGTAAACCAAGCTGCCTCCGAGAATTAGAGACTGGATGACAGGCTTACAGGAAATCGGGGGGTAGAGGAAGGATGTAAGCTGACATCTACATGGGTGAAATCTATGATAAGCTGGAGGTAAGTATGTGTACAAGGAAGGGATAAAATGGGGGCATAGGGTTACCTTTTGGTGGGGCTTTGTGGGCTTGAGGGGGCTAGGGATGGGCAGATGGGTAATATTGCCCAAGAAATTGGGGGGAGGGTGGAGCAACATATGAACATAGGAGGTTGTCAGGTGTTCATTGAGAGTATAATGCTGAGAAAACCTTTTCAAAAATATAATAAGGAAGTCACCTGTTTAAGATACTTAAAGGGGATAATTTGATGCAGGACAGACTCCTAGGGAATATGTGAATGTTCATTTTGCCATAGTGGGTTATATCATTGGGGTAGAGACCTATATAATGAGAGTGAAGGTATATCCACATCCTGGGGAAGACTGATGCCATCAAATAGAGGGAACTGTATCTCTCAAGAGAAATGGTGGTTCCCAGGGCATTAGGGCAGTTGAACATGTCAAGCCCTCAACACTGTTGCAAGTATCTCTGAACATGGCTCTTCAAGAAATGAAGATTGACTGTCACTTTGGGCCCTAAGGGAAGGGGGAAATAGGTATTGAATAGATGGAAGCAACGTAACTGTGAGGGCAATAGAAGTGTTCCACAAGAGTACACAAGGATGGATATAAAACATGTAAAAGTACACCAAAAATATATAGAGGCCAATAGGCTAAAATATAAATCATAATGTAAAACATAGGATAACTAAAAATTGAGAAAATTGTATAACCTAAAGTATAAACCACAATGTAAACACAAGTGTTACCTTGTTTGAAAGCTATTGTCTCAATATCTGTACATCAGTTTCAGTAAATATGGTATGAATATGTTAAAAGATTATTGCTGTGGAAGGGAAAAGTTTTTATGTTGGATATGTGGGAGTACTGTATATGGTATATATGAATTACTGTGATCTAAAACTCTTGTGAAGATAAGCTTAATAATTAGAAAAAAGAAAAGAAAAAGATACAATGTAGAATTTTTCCAAATTGATATATATTCTATATCTAATCTTTAAACTCATCGCTATATTCCATTTTACTATTAAGGCAACCTGGCATTATATTGGGCTTCATTTTTCAGGAAGTTTTGGATCACAGAGTGGTTCAACAATGGCAGCGGAGGAATACTGGTATGGGATGTTATTGACCGGGGACATATGGTTGACAGGGAGTTCTACAGGGCATGTGTCCGGGGTGCATGGAAATGTTTGGATATTTTCATAGTGGAAACAATTAAAAACAACAGCTGGGGGGTTGATGTGTTCCTGGCTGGGGGGGGGGCTCTGTTGCAGTCCCTAGGGGAGCAGCAGCAGTCCCCCAGGTGCAACGGCAAGGACCAGGAAGGAATGAGGGTCCAACAGTGAGCCCTTGATACTAATGACTATGCTTGTGAGCCTGTGCACCTGAAATAAAAACAAGGCCTAGAGCAGCAGTGTGCCTGAGTTCCGTCCTGAGAGCCTCCATGTTGCTCAAATGTGGCCAGTCTTGTGAAGCCAAACTCAGCATGTAAATGAACTGCCTTCCCCCTAGCATTGGACATGACTCCCAGGGATGAGACTCCCTGGTGCCGAGGGATCACTACCAAGTACCAACTGATGACGTTAACTACAAAATGACCTTGAATAAAAGGTTCAACTCGGACCAGCAGAATATAATAGCAGGAGTTAAAAATGCTTTTTGACCTAAATCAAGGGGGAAATGGAAAGGACACATGAGTTTATATGGCTATGAGTATCTAAAAAAGAGCCTGGAGGTTATCAGAGGGGTTGCCCTTATGCACACCTGAGCAGAGTCTCAGAGACAGATAAAGTAGATACAACCCCAGGTATTGGTTCTTCTAAGGGCTACAGAGACCCACAGATTTTATGGTCATGGCAGATGGAGTTCACTGCCATATCAGTTGGCCCTTCTTTGGAGTTGGTATTTCTGCGTGATGCAGCTGGACTCAGATGGGATCTCTTTTCACAAGCCTTTCCTGTTACTTTACCAGAATTGTAGTTGGTGCTGGGGTTTAAGATATATCTAGGGGATCTGAATCTCTGGACTGACCATATGATAGCCAGGCCCTGAGCCTCAACAGACTTCAGCTCCTACACTCTGGTTTATTGGACTTACCCCACTCAGCTAACATGGAGTTGAAGAATGTCAACCACCACACCATGGAGCCAAGAGTGCTTACAACTGAAAGCAGGAGGATTGCATCCAGCATCCATGTGGAATCTAAGCCCCCTCTTGACATAGATGTGGAATGGACACAACCAACCCAAGGCCCACAGGATGGAGGAATAGAGTAAGGATTAGAGTGCACTTACTGATATTCTATTCATGAACTATTGTGGTTAGTAATCGAAGAAAATGTGGCATTGGTGTGGAAAAACTGGCCATGGTGGCTGCTGGTTGTGGGGAATGGGAGGAAGAGATGAGATGTGGAGGCATTTTCGGGACTTGGAGTTGTTCTGGGTTGTGCTGCAGGGACAATTACCAGACATTGTAGATCCTCCCATGGCCCACTGGGTGGAACTTGGGAGAGTGTGGGCTATGATATGGACCATTGACCATGAGGTACAGTCATGCTCAGAGATGTATTCACCAAATGCAATGGATGTGTCATGATGATGGGGGAGGGTGTTGCTGTGGGGAGAGTGGTCGGGTGGGGGGGTTGGGGGGGGTGCATGGGGACCTCATATTTTTTGAATGTAATATTTTTTAAAAATGAATTTAAAAAAATGCTTTGAATATCTATGTAATAGTAAAGAGACTCACTTTAGATCCAAAGAAACAAATAGTTGGAAAGTTTTAAGATGAATAAAAATATTATATACTATAAGAGTAACAAGAAGATAGCTGGGGGGGCTATACTACTATCAAAAAAAAAAAAAAACAGAAAAAATTAGCCTTGACATCCAAAACAACAAAAGAAAATGGGGGACGTTATATATTAAGAAAGGGGTTGATCCACCAAGAAGGTGAAACAATCATCAAAATATTATGCACAGAGCCACGAAATACATGGAACAACATTGGCAAAACTGAAAGAAGAAACAGAGTTATACAATAATAGTTGCAGACTTCAAAATTCCACTTTCAAGAATGAATCGATCATCAAGACAGAGTACCAGAAACTGAGGAAGTCAACAACACAATAAACAAACTGCACCTAACAAACATATATAGAAAACCACTCAAAAACTGTAGACTACACATTCTTCTAAAGTATCCTTGTATCATTCCCCAGGCTAGACCATCTATTAAGGTATAAGACAATAAAAATTAAAAGACTGGAATCACAGAAAGTTTCTTTCCTACCACAGTGAATTTATATAAAAACCAATAACAGAAAGAAAACTGGAATTGTACAAATAAGTGGAAAATATATGACCCAGTTTTAAATAACCAACAGGATAATTTTCTGAAATCCATCTACAAAAGAAATCAGAAAAATCTTAGAGAAGAATAAAAAAAAAACATGCAAAAAATTATGGGAAGGAGCAAGGCACTGCTCTCTGGGAAACATATAGGTATAAATTCCTACATTAACAAAGAATGATATCAAAGCAATAACCTAACTTCATATCTTGAAGAAAGAAAAATAAGCCAAACTTAACATTAGAAGGAGGAAGGAAATAATAAGGATTAGAGTGGAGATAAGTGAGATGAAGAATAGAAAAACAATTGAGATGGACCAATGAAAGCAAAATTTGGTTCTTTGAAAAGATTAATAAAATTGAGACACATTTTTCCAAAGAAAATGAGAGAAGAGGCAAATAGCTATTTAAGGAATGAAAGTGGGAACATTGTCATTCACATGGCAGAAATTAAAAGGGTTATAAGAGAATACTATGAACATTCATATGCCAACAAACTAGACTATCTAAAGGACAGGAACAAATTCCTAGAAACATAAAAATAACCTGCACGGACTCAAGAAGAAATAAAAGATCTTAACAGACCTATAAAATAAAAAAATAAAAAAATTCCCAAGAAGGAAAAGTCCAAGACCAGATGCCTTGAGAGAATTGTTCCAAACATCCCAACAAGAATTAACACAAATCCTTTCCAAATTCTTCCCAAAAAAATGAAGAGGTCGAGATTCTTCCTAACTCATTCTATGAGGCTAGTATTATTGTGATATCCAAACCACATAAAGACATCACAAGAAAACAACACGGCAACTTCCCTTATGAATACAGAAGCAAAAATCTCAACAAAACACTGGAAAATCAAATCAAACTACAGATCTTATAAGGATTATACCCCAATACCAAGGGTGACTTATCCCAGGAATCCCAGTGGTTCCACATAAGAACAAATCCGTATGATCACTTTTAATAGCACAGAGAAGGCTTTTGATGAAATCATTGGTCAATAATAAAATCACTCAAAAACATAGGATCAAAAGGTAACATACCCAATACAATAAATACAAAAAACTCACAGCTAACATTGTACTCAATTTGAGAAAGAATGAAAGCTTGCAATGAAAGCCTAAACCTGAGGCCAGGAATAAGATAAGGATACCCACTTTTACTACTTCTATTCAAAATTATACTGAAAGTTTCTGCCAAGGTAATTAGGCAAAATAAGAGAAAGCCATTGAAATCAGAAATCAAAAAGTTAAACTAACACTATTCTTTGATGGTATGATCCTCCATATTGAAAATTCCAAAGGATTCACAAGAAAACTACTACAGAAAATAAAGAAATTTAGTAAAGTTGCAGGGTACGAGATAAACCTGTAAAAAATCAGTTTTGTTTTTCCATACCAGGAAAGAACAATCTGAAATGGGCATTAAAAATCAATTCCATTAGTTGCAACATCTACTCTCCAGTTCATTGGCCTCACGTGGACAACTAACAGTGAGGTGGGGATGGACAATCACCATAGGAAGGAACTGAGAGAGTCTACAACTGCAAGCATCAGAGTCCCATCCATCAGCCTATGGGATTGAGGCCACCTCTCAATCAGAGGTGGAATAGGTATCACCACCCCAGAACCCTCAGGATTGGGGAATAAACTATGGACTAGAGAGGACTTACTGATACTATGCTATAGACTTATTGGTATTCTAGCAAGGGAAGAAATTATATTATTGATGTGGAGACAGTGGCTACTGGAGGTGCTGAAGGAAGGGAGAGGGAAGAAGAGGCATAATATGGGGGCATTTTTGGGACATAGATTGTCCTGACACTGCAGTGACAGATATACGCCATTATATATCCTGCCATAACCTAGAGAATTGAGCATAAACTGTAATGGAAACTATAATCCATGCTTACTGGCAATGCTCCAAATGTGTTTATCAATTGCAATGAATGTACCACGTTAATGAAAGAAGTTGTTAATGTGGGGAAGAGTGGGAGGTATGGGGAGTGGGATATTTGGGAATTCCTTACATTGTTTCTGTGACATTTTGTGAATCCTAAGTATCTTTGAAAAAAAAATAAAGAATATATTTTTTAAAAACTCCATTCACTATAGCATCTACAAGAATACCTGAGAATAAATTTAAATTAAAGGAAGAATGAACTATATTAGAAAAACTGAAAAGCACCATAGAAAGAAATTAAAGAAGACCTAAATTAATGGCAAGATATCATGTGTCCATGTTTCACATTTAATATCGTTACAATATCATTACTACCTAAAATGATCTACAGATTAAATACAAAACCTATCAAAATCTTTACAGCATTTTTTTTGTAGAAATGGAAAAAATCGATCCTCAAATTCATATGGAAGAGCAAGAGGCCCCAACTAGCCAAAACAGTCTTTCTGAAGTCTCTAACTACATAATAAGCACATATAACCAGAATATCATTACAAATTATATAGCATAACATATAAAGAATGAGAAAAATCTAATCTATTTTCCAGGGGAAAAAACAATCAGCTGTTACAGTCTCAAAAGAACCACAAAAGGAATTATCAGACAAAGCAGTTATTAATTCTCTTCTCAATGAGAAAGGTAAGTACTCTTCTTGGAATGAATGAAAAGATAGTTCACAACAAAGAAACAAACAACAAAAAGATGTAAAGGGAAACTTTAGACCTAGATATAAAATATCCATTTCCAGGACAACCAGCAGGATGGCGGCAGAGCAAGGAGGTCCTAAAGTCAGCTCTTGCTAAGAGCAGTTAGTAATCACACAGCTATCTAAAGCACCTGCTTGGGGGCTCCAGGAGGGCAGAAGAGCCTCCTGCAACATCTTTGTTGGAAAGGAAGAGGGGGGACTGCTCATGTGCAGAGAAGATTCGTGAATACTCCATGTCACAGAGGCTGGTGCCCATCCTCCACTGGAGGCACAAGCTGCCTCAGGAGCTGTTCCTCAGCTGGAATTGATAGCTGCACTTCACAAAAACGGGGGAGGAGGAGATGGTTGGGCACCAACTTCAGATCCTGATGAGTGAATTCAGTGGGGTAAAGTATAATGCTAAGAATAACTAAAGTCTGCACCTGTCCGGGTTGGAAAGAAGCCTGTAGCTGCCATCCTAACTCCTTCCCTGGGGGGAGGTGAAGTGGGGCAGACTGAAATCACAGTGCTGGTAGGGAGCTACTTCTCTCCATATAGGCAAGAGGGCAGCTCTAGCATAAGACCCAGACCCCCCTCCAGCATGGAGGGCAGCTGGGGGAACCTCCAGCAGCCTCTCCAGGAGATTACAGGCCATGCCACTGAGGATGGTAATCATCCTACTTTGGCAGCACAAGCTGTCCCAGGAGCTATTCTGTGGCTGGAATTGGAAGCTCCATTTCCCAAAAACAGGGAGGAAGAGATGGTTGGCCACCAATTTCAGCTACTGATTAGTAAATTCAGCTGGTTTAAGTATAACTGGAAGAACAGCTAAACTTTGAACCTGTCCAAGTCAGAAAGAGGCCAGCCACCTCCATGTTGGCTCTGCCACCAGCAGGAGGGGAAGCCAACCTGACCGAAAATCACTGTGATGGTAGGTACTAGCTTCTTTCACGCAGAAGGGCCTGCAGCCCTTGGCATCACTCCAACCTCTGTCAGGGTGGAAACCAGAAGGACTGGCTTAGCCTATACAAGTAACTGCAGGTACCTTTGGCTGGCACAGACTGAATAATCAGGAGTCTACTCCACAGGAGTCTACTGGGATCCTTTGAACCCACACTGCATAGATTGCTGTCCACACCTGCAGCTCCAAGTCCACCCAGGCAGGGGAGAAAGAGGCATGAGGCTTCATCAGGCTCTCTGGGCATCTACAGTCTAGGCCTGCAGGACTTGGATTATTCCAAACACCTGTGACTCTGTCCCTTACCCTGAGCAAAGGAGAAACTTGGGAGAACTTTCACTGGTCCTTGGGGCAATCAGGAAGCTTGAGCTTCCACAGCTTACATCACCACCTACATCCTTAGCTCCTACTGTACAACCAGCAGGGCAGAAAAGGCAGGAAGCCCTGAACTAAAGAGAAAAATAAATACTCTAGTAAGCCAGATGCCAAGACACCAACAAAAAATTACAGTCCACACCAAGAAACAGGAAGCTATGGCTCAGTTAAAGGAACAAGATAAGCCTCCAAATGACATAGGGAATTGAGACAACTAATCATGCATGTTCAAACAAATCTGTTAATAAATTTAATGAGATGGGTAATGAGATTAGGGATATTAAGAGGACATTGGGTGAGCACAAAGAAGAATTTAAAGCATACACAGAGTAACAGTAGAAATTAATAATATATAATAGCCGATTTGAGGAGGCAGAAGAAAGCATTAGTGAGCCTGAACAAATGGCCTCTGCTAGTGAAGAACAGAAGAATGGAAAACTGAACAAGATCTCAGGAAAATACATGACAGCAAGACATGCAAACATATGCAAACATATGGTGTCCCAGAAGGAGAAGAGAAGGGATAAGGGACAGAAGAAATATTTGAAGAAATAATGGTAGAAAATTTCCCAACCCCACTGAAAGACATAGATATTCGTGTCCAAGAACATGATGTACTCCCATCCAAAAAAATAGGAATAGACAAACTCTGAGAACATACTGATCAGAATGCCAAATGCAAAGACAAAAAGAGAATTCTGAGAGCAGAAAGAGAAAAGCAATGCATAACATACAAGGGATATTCAGTAAGATTAAGTGCTGATTTCTCATTATAAAACATGGAGGCAAAAAGACAGTGAGTGGTATGATTGATTTAAGATCCTGCAAGAGAAAAAACTCACATCCAGAATATATTAAAAGATTTCCAAACTGCAATCAGAAAAGCACAATTAGAAAATAGGCAAAATATATAAACAAACATTTCACCATGGTAGACACATGGATGGGAAATAAGTACACGAAGAGAAGCATGATATCATTAGCAATCAGGGAAATGCAAACTACACCACTATGAGGTATAACTACATGCTATTAGAACAAATATAAAGTGACAATATCGAATGCTGGTGAGAGTGCAGAGAAGCCGGATGTCTCATATATTGCTTGAAGGGATGTAAAATGATACGGTCACTCTGTAAACTAGTTAGCAGTTTCTTGTAACACTAAATATATACCTATCATACAGCCCAGCAAGTGCACACCTTCACAGTATTCACATAGGAATGATAACTATTCTCAAACTAAAGCATTAGTTTGTTCTTTGAAAAGGTTAATCAAACTGATAAACCTATAGGCTAACCAAACAAAATTGAGAAGATACAAATGACCAATACCAGGCATGGAAGAGAGGTCATCCCTCCTGGTTCCAGAGACATTCAAAGGACATTCAAAGAAGACTATCAACAGCCCTATGTCCAATAGTTTGATAAATTACATGTAATGGCCCCAAACTCCTTGAGATGCAAAATATCAAAACTCATACAAGAACAAATGTATAATCAGAATAGCCCTATAGCCACTAACATGTTGAATCAATAATTAATGACATTTCAAAAAAGAAAGGACCAGGTTCAGATCGTTCACTGGCAACTTCTATCAATCATTTAAGGAAAAATGAAACAAATTCTCCCCAATCTCTTTCAGAAAACAAAGGGAACATTTCCTAACTCACTCTAGGACGCCAATATTACCCTAATGCTAAAACCACATAAAGATAGTAAAAGAATGGAAAATTACATACCAATATGTATCATGAACATAAAACTAAAATTGTGTTCCATTGTCTGGAAATGTCCAGCTGACTAGGGCCTCCTGGAAGGAAAATTCACATAACAGGACATATTTCAAAAATGCTTGCCATGACCCCTCCCCATAATCTACCTTTATAATTATTTTTTATTTTGTGGAAAAGAAACACATGCTCATATAAATAAAAAACAAATCAAATGTTGAAACAGGTGCACAATTAAAGGTAAGCCTCCCTCTATCCAGCCCCTGCTCCTCAGTTTTACCCCCTCCCAGACACCACTTACCAATTTCTCTCACCTTTTGCATGAACAGGCCAGCCAGGTACAAGCATATATGTCTGTGGTTGGTTGGACATAGTATTTTTTGTGGATTTTAATCTAAATTATTAAGTTATTCAGGCATTAAGTCAACCTTTCTTAAGTAAATTTCCATAACAGACCTAATAACGTGACCATATAACATAAAGTCACATCAGGATACTCTTACTGGAACGGGTGACATGAGAAGGGAGGACAATAGACATAACCCAGGACTGCCCTGGACAGGTGGGAACACACCACGTTAAGGTACAAATCGGGACTCTGGAGTCCCCTCGGGTCCACGGCAGACACACACACCACCTCCCACTCCAGCCGCGGGGATGCTCAGTGGAGTAAAGGACAAGGAGCTCAGATGAAGGGGGGCTCCCTCAGTGCACAGGACTAGCACCTACCACAATCCTCCCAGGTGCAGAGCTCAAGGCGGCCTAGACCTGAGGAGCCACAGCCGTCGCCCAAGGCCTGGCGCTGAAGCCTGGACACCACCAACTGCCAAGGCCTGCAGCCCGGAGCTGAGCATCATGGGAGGAGGGGGCAGCTTCCAGGACCACCCACATGAGGCCCCCCCCCCCAGACCCAGGGCCAGCCAGGGCTGAGGGACTGCAATGGCCCTGCCGACCTCCTGGCTCAGGCCCCCCAGGGGACAGATGCTGGACCAGCTGCACCATTCCTCAACCTGTGACTTTTTTTTAATCTCTAACATTCTCCATTTAAGATTTTCAGTCCTTTCCACTTTTTTATGCTTCTCTTTCTACTTAAGCATTAACTTGTCACCCTATTTCTTAGAGATTACATTTCAATTTTGAAGTATTTTCCCACTTCTTCTCAATCACTTTTTGACTTTTTTTAACATATGATGTCTTATCATATATTGTTTCATTTTATTAATGCCTTTTATCTTCTTTTCAGAATGTCTATTTCAGTACATCATGTAGGTCATGATGAAGAGCTTTATTCACTTGTGGTGGGATACTCTGCACTTACTCCTTTTCTCCCAGTACTATTTTGGTACTTGAAAATAACATTCATTTTTTTCTGTTGGTGTTCATACAATTTTTAAAAATTATGGACAAAAGTGAGATTTAAAATAGCTTTCGCAGGGCGGTGGACTTGGCCCAGTGGTTAGGGCGTCTGTCTACCACATGGGAGGTCCGCAGTTCAAACCCCGGGCCTCCTTGACCCATGTGGAGGTGACCCATGCTCAGTGCTGATGCGTGCAGGGAGTGCTGTGCCACGCAGGGATGTCCCCCGCATAGGGGAACCCCATGTGCAAGGAGTGCGCCCATAAGGAGAGCCACCCAGGGTGAAAGATAGTGCAGCCTGTCTAATAATGGTGCTGCACACACGGAGAGCTGACACAACAATATGACCCAACAAAAAGCAACACAGAATCCCGTGCCACTGACAACAACAAAAGCGGACAAAGAAGACACAGCAAATAGACACAGAGAACAGACAACCGGGGTGGGGAGGGGGGAAGGTAGAGAAATAAAATAAATCTTTAAAAATAAAATAAAATAAAATAGCTTTCCCAAAAACATACATGTATTTTTTCTTTCTAAATTTTTAATGAAATTTCTTACAGGATGAAAGCTTTCTTCATGATATTTCTGAATTCTGTACTTCTACCACTCGTATAAACAGTTCTCACTCTCATTAGTTCTATTTTTTATCTATTTTGTTATCTATTTTCTGTCTCCAAATACTGAATATTCCTTTTATGTGAACTCCTCTCTTGAAGAGAAACATTAGCACATTGCCAATATTTATACATGTCCACATATTTTCAAATCAATTATCTGCAAGTTATTTCAATAAGTACACTGGATTTCATTTTTTAATTATTTATTTTTATATATTTATATGTACTGCATTCCACAGTCATTAGATTTTAGCTTCTTATATGTTATAATGAAATTTTTTGTTTTTATACTTTATGTTTGAGTCATTTGACTACAGTTAATTGTTTTCTATTTAATTTTATATCACTCTTTTTATACATGCTTGGTATTGGCAATGGCAGTTAATATTAAGCAAATTTTAAAAAAATTTCTATTGTTTTCGATTTCCAGTCACATAGGTTCAGGGTCATTTATAGCTGGACTACACTATTACCACTTTATGGCTTCATATCTGTCATCAGGAACATATATAAACATCCCTCAAAATAATCTTTATACTTTCCACGGTCCTCAAGGATTCTGGTGAATACTTGTCCTTGTCCAATTAAAGTACTCTTATAAATATCCTCTAGAAAAAAAAAATCATTTAATTGGCTTTTTTGAATTTTTAAAGTTTAAGATCACATAAACCTTTCAGGTGTATTGGCATGATATTATTAAAACATGAATACATGTACATTAGTAAGAAATAATTCAAAACCATAAAAATGTACATCTTCTATAATTAGCTCTTATTCCTGGATTTCAGAAATGCACTCACAGGCACCCCACATCCTGGGGACTTTCTGCTGCTCTCTGAGGGGACGGTCACTGGTGCAACTCATTCCACTCTGTGCACAGCTGCATCGACATAACCCACTGCTAACATTATACTCAACAGGGAAAGCCTGAAAGTCTTCCCATGAGGTCAGGAACAAGATATACACTGCTATTCACCAGTGTACTGAAAGTTATAGCCAGAGAAAATGGGCAAGAAAAAAAATAAAGTCATCCAAATTGGAATGGAAGAAATAAACTCTCTTTATACACAAATGACACAGTGTTTTAAATACACAATCAGAAAGAATCCAAAACAATACTACGGCAACAAATAAAGACATTAAGTAAACTTCTGTTGTACAAGATATACACTCAAAAGTCAGTTTTGTTTATACAGCAGAAAGTACTATGAAGTGGAGTTTAAAAAGAAAATCCATTCATTAGCCTCTAACGAATAAACTACCTAAGAATGATTTAATGAAAGGGTGAAACAGTTCAACAACTACCAAACATAGCTGCATGAAATTTTAGAAGACCCAAATGTTTGGCAAGACATCCATTGTTCATGGATGATATGACTCAATATTGTTCTAATATCGACACTACCCACAGGTGTCTGCCATGCTTCTTCATGGGGTATTTGACTTTACTGCTGTTTTCCATCTGTGTTTTAAAATCATCAAGCCTGGAAAAAACACAACATAACATGGTCCTATTTTCATTGTGTTTTCTTTTCTGCCATTGCAGGTGACCTTGAAAACAAATGAAAATGGTAGCTATGCTGGGCTCATCAAAGTATGCTGGGGAAAACTGAGATAACATAGGGGGCTTGCTGCAAGCTGTAGGCTGGAGACCTAGCCTGGTCCCAGCCTCAAAGGAGAATGTGGATATGATGAGAGACTTTCCATTAAGGAACTGTCCTTTGCAGAGTCCCCAGGAATGGATCTGTTTGCTTTGAGGGTTACAGGTTAGGCTGTGGAGAGGCTTAAGGGAATCCATGTGAGTCTCTGTGGTGTGACTTGAGAGTGTGTGTGAGCCTCTGGGGGTCACTGTGTGCATTTCCCCGATGTGAGATGGACTGCTCAAGCTCTGGTGCTCCAAGGGGCTGGGCCTTAATGTGAACCCAGGTGAGTGGCTCTAATGCTCTGCACTACAGACCTGAAGGTATCACTCAGTCATGGGAATATTAGAAACCACGCAGGGAAGCAGATGTAGCTCAAGAGACTGAAATCCTGCCTACCATATGGGAGCTTCCTGGTTTGGTTCCGGCAAGCTTGCATGAAGGGCAGGCTTGGGAAGCTGACACAACAAGATGATGCGACAAGAGACACAAGAGGAAAAACATAATGAGAGACACAACACAGCAGGGAGAAGAGGTTGCTGGTGCCTCCAGCAGAATGCAGCAAGCTGGCACAGCAGGCAGCCACAGGAAGCTGACACAACAAGATGATGCAACAAGAGACACAAGAGGAAAAACATAATGGCAGAAACAACAAAGGCAGGGAATAGAGGTGGCTTAAGGGATTAGGCACCTCCCTCTCACATCCGAGGTCCCGAGTTCAGTTCCCAGTGCCTCCTAAAGAAACAAAAGCAGACAGACACAGCAAGTGTAAACAATGAGGGGGTAGAGAGAAATAAGAAAATGAAAATAAATCTGTTAAAAAAAACAACCAAAAAGAAACGAAAAAAACTACCACAAGAACAAAAAAGAAACCACACAAGGAAGTTCCACCGTCTGTGCACGTGCTTACAATCATCTGAGTCTACAAAGACCAAATCGCCACCTTCATAAGGAGGCCTCCAGATCGCAGGGCCTAGGGAAGCTAGCCGTGCAGCCACCCTCAGACTCTGGCATTATAATGTTCCTGATGTCCAAAACTAAAAGAAAGCCCACAGGACTCTGGGTTAGATCAAAATCCTGAGAGTTGTGAGGAATCACATAGAATGACCTGCCAACCTCCACGCTGATGTCACAGCCAGGAGCTCAGCCACAGCGCACAGGCATTGGGAAGGAAAGTTAGTGCACTGGATTACAGCATTACCACGGACCCTCTAGCTGCTCAAATCCTAGGAGTCACACAGGAGGGTCTCTGATGAGTAAGAACTCAGATTCCACTTGGCTCTTAACCTGGTGTCCAAAACCTTGGTTGAAATGCAACTAGAGAGCAACCTTAGAGGGAGTCAGCATTGACCCTTGGCGCCCCTTCATAATGACTGTCCCACTGCCAAGGGCCAAGAATTCAATGGATAAACACACACGGTGGAGAAAAGGAAGACTGGATGGAAAAATACACTATTATTAAGTGATCATTTTTAAATGGTAAGATATCAATACTTTCATATTTATAATTATTATACTTACCACAAAGATTAGTGAATAAATGTGGTAGAATGCATTGCCAAGAATCAAACTGATGTCAGCAAAAAAAAGCTTGCCTCTGATGAAGTAGAAATTCTGTTAGTGAATTTGGTAAATGCAGTGTCAGTTTATGCAGATCCAGGGAGGCTGAATTCATTGGAGATGGCAAGAAGACACCAGTGAGGACCTTCAAAGACAATGGCAGAGTAGAAAGACATGGGACTCTCTCCTCCTGCAGACAAGTAGCTGGGGGACAGGCAGAAACAGACTGGAAAAAGATCACTAGGCTTTAGGACAGCAGGTGAAGGCTGGACACCACCCAGAATAGAGACGCACAAAGGAGGGGAATCGTGACAGCCAAGCTGTGAGCTGAAAGCAGCAGCTACTGCTGCTGGCACCGTCCCCCACACTAAGGGCTTTACAATACTCAGGCCTCTGAACCAACTTTAGACAAAGGGGTCTCCAGGGATCCACCACCCTTGGAAAGGGGAGGGCGAGGGACACGGTCTAAGGCTGCAGCTTCTGACCCACAAATCTGGTCTGCTGTGTTCCCCCAGCCTTTCCAGGCCAGGTGGGACCTCTCAATCTCCCTCTCTCACAGCCAGAACTCACTGTTGAGGGCTCGCCTCTGCAGGAAACAGGAGAGAGAAGGACACAGCTAAGGCTGACTCAGCTTCTGACCCACAGATCTGGTCTGCAGTGTTTCATTGGCTCTACTGGGCTGGGTGGGGCCGGGCCATTGTTGGGCTTGGGAGCTTGCAAAGGACTAAGGAGATCTCACCCTCTCAATCTCCTTCTCTGCTAACCTGGAATGACTGTGGAGGACACAGAGGGGAGTGGAACAATTTCCTACCCAGGAAAAGGGAGGGGGCTGCCAGAGAAGGCTGAAGAACTGTTTCTGAGAAGCCCACTAAATCCCAACCAGAATAAATACAAACAGACCTATTCCAAGACACGTACTACTGAGAAGGTCAAACCTCAGAGATAAAGAGAAAATTCTGAGAGCAGTGAGAGAGAAGGGAACCATCATGTACAAGAGACACCAAGTAAGACTTAGTAGAGACTCCTCATGAGAAACCACAGAGCCAAGAAGACAGTAGTATGATACAATTAGGAGACTGAAAGAGAAAAACTGCCAGCCAAGAATTCTGCATCCAGCAAAACTGTCCTTCAACTAGGAAGGTAGTTAAAAAACATTCACAAGCAAAGTTGAACAAAGACAGTTCATAATAAAGAATCCATCTTGAAGGATATATTAAAGGAAGCCTTAGAACCTGAAAGTAAAAGGAGATAGAGGCTTGGAGGAGACAATAGAAGAATAGAAGGATAACCAAAAAAGTAAAAAGACAGACCAAAATCTGATATGACATATCATAACCAAAGAAAAAAATGGTGGAAATAAATAATTGTTTTATAATAATATCATTGAATGTGAATGGATTAAACTCACCAATCAAAAGATATAGGTTGAAAGGATGTATTGAATAAAAAGCATGAGCCATCCATCTGCTGCTTACCACGGACCCACCTTAAACCCAGGGATACAAGCTGCCTGAAAGTGAAAGGCTGGAAAAAGATACTCCATGCGAACAGTAACCAAGAATGAGCAGGCTTAGCTATACTAATATTGGACAAAACAGACTTTAAATGCAAAAAAGTTGAGAGATAAGAAGGCCATTAAATATTTATAATAGGGACAGTCAACTAGGAAGGTATAACAGACATAGATATCTATGCACCTAACCAAGGTCCCCCAAAATACATGAAGCAAACTCTGGGAAAATTGAACAGAGAAACAGGCATCTCTACAATAATCAGTGGAGACTTTAACACACCTCTCACAACATTAGATAGAACTAGACAGAAGACCAACAAGGAAATAGAGAATTTAATATGACAAATGAGTTAGACTTAACAGACATATACAAAACACAGCATCCAAACTCAGTGGGTTGTACATTGCTTTCACGTGCCTAGGGAGCCTTCCCTGGGCTAAACCACGTTAGAGCACAATACAGCTCTCAATAAATATAAAAGACTGAAATTATACAAGCATCTTCTCAGATCATAAGGGAATGACACTGAAAACCAATAACAAACAGGATCAAAATAAATTCGCCAATGTGCGGAGGCTAAACAACACACTCCTAAGTAATCATCTGGGTCAAAGAAGAAATTGCAAGTGAGATCAGTAAATGTATTCAGACAAATGAAAATGAGATGACCACTTATCAAAACTTATGGGATACAGCAGAGGCAGTCTTGAGAGGGAAATTTATAGACCAAAAAGCCTACATTTAAAAAGGAGAAAGTACTAAACTCAAAGAATTAACAGAACAACATGAGAAACTAGAAAAAGTACAACAAACCAATCCTCATAGCAATCAGAAGAAATAATAAAGGTTAGAGTAAAAATAAATGAAATTGAGAAAGAAACAAATAGAAAAAATAAAACCAAAAGCTGATTCTTTAGGAAGGTCAGTAAAATTCACAAAATCCTAGCAAGATTAAGAAAGGGGAAAAAAAAGTAAGTACAATTTGAAATGAAAAAAGGGGAAGTTATGAGTGACCCCACAGAAGTAAAAAGAATCATGAGTATATTCTGAAAACCTGTATGTCATCAAACTAGACAATCTACATGAAATGGGTAAATTCCTAGAAATGCACAACCAGCCTACATTGACGCTACAAGAAATAAGAGAACTTAACAAACCAATCACGTTTAAAGACATTGAATCTGTCTTCAAAAACCTCCCAACGAAGACATGTCCAGGATCATATGGCCTCACATGTGAATTCTACCAAACATTTCAAAAAGAATTAACACCAATCCTATTTCAACTCTTCCAAAAATTGAAGAGGAGGGAAAATAATCCAACACTTTTTAGGAAGCTAACATCACCATAATACCAAAGCCAAATAAAGACACTACCTACAGAGGGAAAAAAATTACAGGCCAATGTCCTGAATGAACATTGATGCAAACATTTTCAACAAAGTATTTGTAAGTCAAATCCAGCAGCATAGCAAAAGACTTATACATCACAACCAAGTGGGATTTATTTCAGGCAGGCAAGGCAGGTTCAGCGTAAGAAAATCAATGAATATAATACACCACATTAACAAATTGAAGGGGAAAAAAAACAAATATCATCTCAATCGAGGCAGAAAAAGCATTTGACAAAATGCAGCATCCTTTCTGATGAATAGAAGAAAAATTCCTGAATATGAAAAAAGGCATATATGAAAAACCCACAGCTAACATTGTACTCAGTGGGGAAAGGTTGAAAGCTTTCCCTCTAAGACCAGGAACAAGACAAGGATGCCCACTAGCACCATTGTTAGTCAACATTGTGCTAGAAGAGCTAGGTAGAGCAATTAGAGAAGAAAACAAAATTAAAGGGATCCAAATAAGAAAAGAGGAAGGAAATCTCTATTTGCAGATGATATGATCCTATATGTAGAAAATTTTGAAATATCTACAACGAAGCTCCTTTAGCTAGTAAACAAGTTCAACAAAGTGACAGGCAGCAAGATCGACAGAGAAATCAGTAATGTTTTTGAACACTAGTGTTGCATAATCTGAGGAGGAAATCAGTAGAAAATTCCGTTTACAATACCAACAAAAAGGCTCAAATACCTAGGAATCAATTTAACAAAAGAAATATAGGACCTATATGGGAAAAATTAGAAAACAATGCAAAAAGAAACATCAAAAGCCCTCAAAAATTGGAAAAGACATTCCATGTTCATGGACTAAAGACTAAATGTCATGAAGATGTTCATCCTACCCAAACTCATCTATAGCTTCTCTGCAAAACCAATCAAAATTCCAATAGTCTACTTTACAGAAATGGAAAAGACAATTACCAAGTCATTTGGAAGGGAAAGTGCATGTTAAAAGCCAAAAGCATTCTAAAAAAGAAGAGTGACATAGGAGGAATTTCACTGCCTGACCTTGATATAAATTACAAAGCTACATCATCATGATACTGCCATAAAGAGAGGCACATTGCTCAGTGGAATAGAATTGAGAGTACAGAAATAAACCCTCATCTCTATGGTCAACTAGATTTTGACAAGCCTACCAAGTTGGCAGTAATGGGAAAAAGACAAAAAATGCTCTGGGAGAACAGGTTTTCTATAAACAAATGAATTAAAGAGGACCTCTATCTCACTCCCCATACAAAAATCAACTCAGAATGGATCAAAGACCTAAATATAAAAGCAAGTATGATAAAACTACTACAAGAGGGAAGTGGACTTGGCCCAGTGGTTAGGGCATCTATCTACCACATGGGAGGTACAAGGTTCAAACTCCAGGACTCCTTGACCCGTGTAGAGATGGCCCATGTGCAGTGCTGATGCATGCAAGGTGTGCCGTGCCATGCAGGGGTATCCCCGCGTAGGGGAGCCCCATGCACAAGGAGTGCACCCCATAAGGAAAGCCAACCAGCGAGAAAGAAAGTGCAGCCTGCCCAAGAATGGTGCCGCACACACGGAGAGCTGACACAGCAAGATGACACAACAAAAAGAAACACAGATCCCTGTGCTGCTGACAACAACAGAAGTGGACAAAGAACACGCAGCAAATAGGCACAGAGAACGGACAACTGGAGGGGGGGAGAGAAATAAATAAATAAATAAATAAATCTCAAAACAAAAAAAAACTACTGGAAGAAAATATACAGAGAGATCTTAAAGATATTGAGGTACAGGGTGGTTTCTTGGACATTACACCCAAAGCACACATAAAAAAAGAAAAAATATATAAATGTGACCTCCTTAAAATTAAACATTTTGCCCCTCATAGGACTTTGATAAAGGGTGAAAAGGGGGAAGCAGACTTGGCCCAAAGGACAGGGCATCCTCCTACCACATGGGAGGTCCGCGGTTCAAACCCTGAGCCTCCTTGACCTGTGTGGAGCTGGCCCATGTGCAGTGCTGATGCTCACAAGGAGTACTGTGCCACGCAGGGGTATCCCCTGTGTAGGGAAGCCCCATACACCAGGAGTGCGCCACATAAGGAGAGCCACCCAGCACGAAAGAAAGTACAGCCTGCCCAAGAATGGCGCCGCACACACGGAGAGCTGACATAACAAGATGATGCAACCAAAAGAAACACAGATTCCTGGTGCCACTAATAAGGATAGAAGTGATCACAGAAGAACACACAGTGAATGGACACAGAGAGCAGATAACTGGGGGGCGGGGGAGAAGGGGAGAGCAATAAATAAAAAATAAATCTAAAAAAAAAGGGGTGAAAAGGGAACTGACCCAATGGGAGAAAATACTTGGAAATCATGCGTCCAATAAGGGTTTAATATCCAAGATATAAAGAGATGTTACAACTCAACAATAAAAAAGACAAACTACCCAATTAAAAAATTGGCAAAAGAAATGATTAGACGTTTGTCCAAAGAAGACATATAAATGGCAATAACACAGGAAAAATGTTCAATATCATTATGGTTTAAGGAAATACAAAGCAAAACAACCATGAGATATCATTTCACAACTATCAGAATGGCCACTATTAAAAATCAAAGAACTACAAGTGTTGGCGAGGAAGCATAATGATACACCACTGTGGAGTACCTTTCAGCAGTTCCTCAAGAATTTGACTAAGGCTTGCCAAGTGACCCTGCAATACCACTATTGGGTATATACGCAGAAGAACTGAGGGCAATAACATGAATAGACACCTGCACACCTATATTAAAATAGCGGCGTTATTAACAAGTGCCAAAAGCTTGAAACAATACAAGTGTCCATTAACCGAAGAATGGATAAACGAACTGTGGGGGAGTCACACGATGGAATATCATGCAGTGGTGAGAAGAAATGAAGTCATAAACCACATGACAATGGGGATGCACCTGGAGTACAGTATGTTGAGTGAAGCAAGCCAGACACTAAAGGACAAACACAGGAACCTTGCATGACTGTGACCTAAATGTACTGTGTAACATAATGCATGGTTTCATTTATCTAAAGCACAAATATAAACTTATAGAGAAAAATAAAAGTATTTGTGCAAACACAGCCAGAAATGGGATCTGTGGACAGCAGGGGAAACGTACAGAGATTGAGAGGTGATGGATTTTCTTATTTGTTTTTGGTTTATTACTGTTATTATTGAAATAATGAAAATGCTCTAATGATGATGGAGGTGACCACTATGTGATTGTGCTGAATACACCAGTGATTGCACACTGTGGATGAATTTTATGTTGTTTTTAAAGAAAAAAAAAAAAAAAGGCAAACAGCACTTAAAAATGGGAAAATACATAAATACACATTTACCAAAGAAGAGACGTATGATTCTTTACATCACTAGGGAAATACACGTTAAAATCTAGTATACATATGAGAGTGCGTAAAATCAAGATATATAATACCAACTGTTAAAGATAATATAGAAAAACTGGAGCCCTCATACATTTCTGGTGAGAATGCAAAATGGTGCACCACTTTGGGAAATATTTTTGTCAGTTTTTAAAAAACATAAACTTACCATAATTCTTGTTAATTCCACTCCAAGAAATCTATCCCAGACAAATGAAATCCTGTCAGTGCAATGATTCCCAGGGCAAGTGCATGGCAGCTAACACTGGGAAAAAATATATGAATGTCTATTAGCTGGAGCATGGATAACAAAAGGTGGTATATCCATAAATAGGTCTGCACCTTGAACTATCTAATTCCAGGCATCCCCTCCACGCTGTCCTTGGAAGCAGCCCACCAGACTGTCCACAACCTATCTGGAGGGTACGTAGGCCTCTACAGGACTAACCTTAGTACTGATGATAGATTCAAATAGAAGGACAGAAGAGCCATGTGTAGGAAACCATGAATGAGTCCAATTCTGGCACTCTGGGGGAGCATGAATCCCAAAGTAAGGACCACTGGCAAGGCACCAAACTCCTGAGCTGTCTGCCCTGACTCAAGTGTCTGGATGCCTCCAGAACCCTCAGGAGCCCAGCTATTTGGAGTAGTATCTACTTGGGCAGTTAAAGAGATCTTTCTGAGATGTGCATAAGCACTGTCTCTGGGATGACCTCTGGAATCACCTCACTTTTAAGTCTCTTAGCCATATAAACTCATTTGTCTTTATCTTTTTATTTTTGTATTTTAATTTTTTATTACCCTTTTTTAAAAGATACATGGATCATATAAAGTATTACATTGAAAAATTATAAGAGGTGCTCATATAACCCCCTCCCCACAACCTCCACTCATCCCACATTGAAAACTTCTTTCATTAGTGTGGTACATTCATTGCATTTGATGAGTTCATTTTCAAGCACTGCAACACAGCATGGATTATAGTTTATGTTGTAGTTTATACACTCCCCAAGTTCATTCAGTGAGTTATGATAGGTTACATAGTGTCCTGCTGTGTCCCTGAAATATTATTGAGGACAACGCCAAGTCCTGAAAATGACCCAATGTCACACCTCTTTCCCTCTCCCTGACTTCAGCAGCTCCCGTGGCTGTGGGAAAATAGATTGAGTTCGAATGTGGGAACATGGCTTGAAGTTAAAACGTTTCCATAACACAGAGAAAAAGTGTGGGCTTAGGAACACCGGCCTTGACTAGATGGAACGCTGTCTGGTCAGCACGAAAATTGTTTGTGTGAGGAGACATTTGAACTTTGCATGGCCTGTTCACTGACTAATATTGTAGGTGCTGCAGCTTTAATAACAAGCAGCCTTAAAAGTAAATATAGATAACTACTGCTTTGTAATTTCTAATAAGAACGATGTGGAAACTAGGGACGAGGTTCTCAGTTCCAGAAGATGTTGTGTCCTCTGGTCCCATCTTTAATTTCTCTCTTGTGTCTTTCTTTCTGTCCTTTAATTTCTTCAGTTCTGCATTGCCTTCCCTTCATGTGAACCTATTGCTGAGCTGTTCTCAGCAGGTGCCCACTGTCTCCACATCAATGATATAATTTCCTCCATTGCTACAGTCACAATATTTCTAAAGTAGAATACCAGTAAGTCCACTCTAATCCATATTTTATTCCTCCATCCAGAAGACACTGGAGTGGCAATGTCCATTCCACTCCAAATCAAGAGGGGACTTAGATCCCACATGGCTGATGGATGGGATTCTCCTGCTTGCAGCTGTAGCCTCTTGGTTCCCTGGTGTGGTGGTTGACCATCCTTACCTCCCTGTTAGCTGACCTGGGTAAGTCCAAGGAACTGGAGAGTAGGTGTTACAATGCTGCTGAGGCTCAGGGCCCAGATGACACATAGACAGTCCAGAGATTCAAGTCTTCTGCACATACAACAATCCTAGCATCAAATACAGTTTCAGTAAAAGTGACAGAAGAGACATGCGTAGAGAGGTCACATCTGAGTGAGACTGCATCACACTCAGGAGCACAAACTCAAAAGAAGGTCCCACTGGCAAGGAAGAGAACTCCAAACCCATCTCTCATGGCCATAGGGCCAGTATGTCTCTATAGCCCTCAAGAGCACCACTACATGGGCTTGTACCTATTGGGACTGTCTTTGAGATGTTGCTGGGATGTTCATAAACATGACCCCTCTGATGACCACCCAACTCATTTGGAAGTCTCTTAGCCATATAAACTCATTTATCTTTACCATTTCCCCCATTTATTCAAGGACTTTTTCTTTTTTTCTTTTTGAAAGATTTAATTTTTATATTTTTCTCTCCTCCCCCCCACAGTTGTCTGCTCTCCGTCCATTCGCTGTGTGTTCTTCTGTGACTGCTTCTATCAGTATCAGTGGCACCGGGAAACTGTTTCTTTTTGTTGTGTCATCTTGTTGTGTCCGCTCTCTGTGTGTGCAGCATCGTTCCTGGGCAGGATGTACTTTCTTTCGCTCTGGGTGGCTCTCCTTACAGGGTGCACTCCTTGTGTGTGGGGCTCCCCTATGTGGGGGACACCCCTCCGAGGCATGGCACTCCTTGCATGCATCAGCACTGCATGTGTGCCAGCTCCACATGGGTAAATGAGGCCTGAGGTTTGAACCGCATACCTCCCATGTGGTAGATGGACGCCCTATCCATTGGGCCAAGTCTGCTTCCCTCAAGGTCTTTTTCTAGCTGCATCACCAGCTGGGGCTTGGTAGTAATCCCTCAGCACCACAGAGGCTCATCCCAGGGAATCATGTCCCATGCTGGGGGGAAAGTAATGCATTTACATGCTGAGTTTGGCTTAGAGTGGGCACTTTTGAGCAACTTGGAGGCTCTCAGGAGGTAACTCTAAGGCACCTTCCAGCTCTAGGCCTAGTTGAAATTTCAAGCGCACAGGCTCATAAGCATATTCATAAGGTTTAAGGGCCTATGAGTGGAGCTTCCTTCTTCACTGGTCATTCTCCTTGTTCTCGGGGGGTTGCTGCTGCTCCACTGGGCAGTAGGACAGAGTTTCCTGGAATGGGATCTCAGCACTCCCTCAGTTGGGTGGAAATACCCCCAAGTCAATACCCAACTAACACCCAAACCTAACTATATACCCTATATGCATGCCCTAGAGAAGACCCTCCCACTCATGCTTCCCCCATCAATGACACCCCACATCAGTGCTCCTCCCCTGCCATAGTTGAACCCTTCTGTGATCCAAACCTACTTCAAAAATGAAGTCTAATATATTGTGAAATTCGAGGGATTACTAACGAGTACAAACTAGGAATACAACTGAAAAAGGCCTTGACCAAAACGGATAAAGACAAATTAAATTGTCTTTATCTTTTCCCCATTTTGGTCAAGTTCTATTTCCAGTTGCATTGCTAGTTGATGCTCAGTAGTAATCTCTAGGTGCAAGGGAGTCTTATTCCCAGGAGTCATGTCCCACACTTGGGGGAAAGTAATATTTGTATATGCTCAGTTTGCCTTTCAGCAAAAAGGAGGCACCCAGGAGGCAATTAGTAGGCACCCTATAATACTAGGCTAAGTTTTAATTTCAAGTGTCAAGATTCATAAGCACAGTCATCAGTATCAGGGGCCCATCAGTAGACCATCCTCCTTCACTAGTCACTGCCTCTGTACTCAGAGGGTTCTTGCTGACCTCTTAGAGAATGTGGCATAAGAGAATCTGAAGTAATCTGATACTATTTCAGTTATTGTATAAATCTCCATCCACAGTGACAATGCCCCATGAACATAGGAACACATTTATATGCCTGATATTTATGCTCAGGTGAGCTTCTTCCCATGTTATCCCCTGTCACTGACACCCCACTCCAATGATCGTACTCTGCCACAGACAGAGAACCATAAGTGCTGGAGAGGATGTGGAGAGATAGGAACACTTATTCACTGTTGGGGGGATTGCAGAATGGTACATCCACTGTGGAGGACTATTCCTAACATAGTTGAATACAAACTTGCCACATGACGCTGCAATACCACTACTGAATATATATCCAGAAAAACTGATAGCAGAGATACTAACACTCATCTGCACATCGATGTTCATAGCAGCATTATTCACGACTGCCAAAAGTTGGGAACAACACAGGTGTCCATACCTGATGAATGGATGAACAAACTGTGGTGTATTCACATGATGGAACATTATGCAGCAGTAAGAATAAATGAAGTCGGAAAGCATATGACAACATGGATGAATCTAGAGAACATTATGTTGAGGGAAGGAATCCAGTCACAAATGGAAAAATACTATGATTGTGTAATTATGAACCAAATATATTATGTAATAAATTGTATGATTGAAAAAATGTATATATACCCAATATATTTAATTTAGAAATGTATGTTTTATCCAAGTGTTTTCTTTTTTAAAAAAATACTGTTTATATACTCAATTATTAAATATACAAAATAAAGTTTAAAAAAAAGAACGAGTGAGGTTACACGGAAGAGTTGAAAACGGGAAATTTTTAAATGTGATTTGTTGCTCAAGAAAAGAGGTAACAAGAAAGAGACAGGTTTGTGGCACCTACAAAGCAGGAGGTGTCTGGACGTCAATCTGGAGAGACTGTGACAAAAGTAGCGCTTGCTCAAAGTAAAACTGCGGGTTTCTAACACCGAAGTCAGAAGCTGTGGGATGGCAAAACCCTTGCCCCTAAGGCTGAGGGCTGCAGTGTTCCCTGAAAAGTGCCACTTACATGGCACATTCCCAAGCCCCAAATTCCCCAAACACACAGTCCCCAAGCCCATGTTCCCTGAACCCCCGTAACCCACATTCCACAGACCCACATACCCTGAGTCTGCATTATCCCTGGCCTCTATTTCCTGGACCAAGCACTCCCCCAAATCCAGCCCTCCAGGCTTGGACTAACTCCGGGAATGGGAGGGTTTTGGTGGGAGGTGCAGAGGGGCCTGACGAGTGCAGATTCAATTTTCTGATCGCCCATTTTGCCCCTGAGCTTGGAGAAGCACACAAGTTGCATTGGGGGGAGACTAGGAAGAGAGGAGAAACGAATCTGCTAAGAGAGTCCAATTTGCCTAAACGCCCTGAGATAGGAAACATGGTCTGGGAGATGGTGGAGCCAGAAAATTAACTAGCCCTCCTGTAGCACACCTAATGGAGAGGGGCAGTAGGATGTGCTTTGCAGGCTTCCAATACCGTATTTAGGGGTCCTGGTAAGGTGTGGGTGCTTTCTCTCAAGAAATTAAGAGTCATTATTTTCTGTGGTGAGTTGGTTCACCAGGGACCCATTTGAATCTCCCATGGGACACCCCT
Organism: Dasypus novemcinctus; assembly: GCF_030445035.2. Taxonomy (NCBI): domain Eukaryota; kingdom Metazoa; phylum Chordata; class Mammalia; order Cingulata; family Dasypodidae; genus Dasypus; species Dasypus novemcinctus. Next base: position 5,706 of record NW_026688132.1, on the reverse strand, counting down.
CACAGAGCCTTCCTGCTGCCCTGGGTGAGAGGGGAGGGAGGGAGGGAGAAAGGGGACAGGTCAGACTCCTGAGCAGTTTATTCAACTGCAAAGAGGATTCCTTGCTTGAGGACTTATCTGGTTTTTTGTGGGTTTGTTTTCTTGTTTTTCTTTCCTCTTTAATCGCCAATGCAGTTTTTCAGTTTCTTTCTTTTTCTTGCTTCCCTTTTTTTTTCTTTTCTTTTTCTTCTTTTTTCTTTCTCTTTTTCTTTTTCTTTTTTATATTACAAGCTTCAGGCAGCGTTTATTCTTTACTGTGTTTCCTCATCCTCAATTTCCTCTGTTCTGTGTTTTCTGATTTTGGCTACCAACATCATCCTTTTTCCTTTACAGCTTTAAATTCTCCATCATATATTGCTTCTCTTATATTCCACCTCTCTTTGTTTAGTGCCCAATTTATCTGAATTTTTATTTCTAATACCTCTATTCTGTTTTCTATCTTTTCTTCACTCTGTATATTATTATCCTTTCTTTTCTCTTTCCCTCTCTCCTGACCACACTGGCCTTTTAATTCATATTATATTGCCCCCCCCCAAAATTCAGTTTATTATCTCATTATAGGTACTCCACTTTTCTTACTGTTATAACTCTACACAGCTTACATGAGTTTAATATCCATTCTGCTAGATCTCACAAGGTTCTTCTGCTAACATTTATTATCGATACTACATTTATACTTTTTCTATTCTTATCCTTTTTGCTTTCTCTGGCCCTAACATTTGCCTTCAAGGGAATGTAGCCAACAACAAAGACACTGAATAAGAACAACTAAGAGAAGACTTAACAAACACACAAAAACAACAACTAATTAAACTGCAAGACTTGACAAAGAAGCTAATCAACTGAATAAACCCATCAACATAAAATGATGACCAGAGAGAAACAAAAACTACAGACCATACCAATAATCAGGAAAACATGGCCCAATCCAATGAACAAACTAAACACCAGAAAGAGGAGTGGAATAGCAAATTAATAAAAGCTCTCAAAACATATTTCATGGACCACTTTAATGAAGTGAAGCAGAGATTAAGGATATTAAGAAAACACTTGGAGAGCATACAGAAGAAACTGTAATCACACTCAAAAACATAACGGATATGTTGGTGATGCACAGCACAATTCAAGAAATCAAAAATGCACTCTCAGCAAATAACAGCAGATTTGAAGAGGCAGAGGAAAGAATTCGTGATGTGGAAGACAGTACATCTGAAATCAAACAGATAGTAGAACTGATCGATAAAAAGGAAAAATCTGGCAGGGACACAGGGACCTGAATGGCAATGCAAAATGCACAAACATATGCACAGAAAGAGAAGAGAAGGGTAAGGGGACAGAAGGGGTGTGGGAGGAAACAATGGCCGAAAACTTCCCAAACCTGTTGAGAGTGATGGATGTACATGTCCAGGAAGCACAACACAAGAGAAACAGCATAAATCCTAGAAGACCTACACCAAGACATATACTTGTCAAACTGTCCAATGCTCAAGACAAAGAGAAAATACTAAAAGCAGCAAAAGAAAAGAGAAACATAACATACAAAAGACGCCCCATAAGATTAAGTGCTGATTTCTCATTTGAAACCATGGAGGCAGAAGTCAGTGGTATGACATAGACAATGTACTTTAAAAAAAATTTCCACCAAGAATATTCTATCCAGCAAAGCTAGCATTCAAAAATGATGGAAAGTTGTTGGATATGTGGGAGTACCGTATATTGTATATATGAATTACTGTAATCTACAACTTTTGTGAAGACAAGCTTAATAATTAGAAAAAAGAAAAAGAAAAAAAGAAAATGAAAGGATGCAGACATGAGGAAGAGATAGAAGTTGCCTTGCTGATGTGCATACAAGGGCAAACCTTATTGCAGTGATGGAAGGCAAAACATCAAAAAAAAAAAAGCTTTTTTATATTTTAATTTTTTGATACCTCAATTTATTTTTACTTTAATTTTTCTAAATTAGTATGTATTCTATTTTATTATTAATGGAATCTGGCAATATATTAGGCTTCATTATCAAAAAGTTTTGGATCACAGAGAGTTTCAACAATGGCAGGAGAGGAACACTGGTGTGGGATGTTATTGATAGGGGGCACATGGTTGGGAGGGAGTTCTTCAAGGCATATATACAGGGTATATAAGAATGTTTGGATATTTTCATAGTGGTTACAGTCAAAAATGACAACTGAGGGAGTGCCGAGTTCCTAGCCAGGGGAGTTATATCACAGTCCCTAAAGGAGCAGCAACAATCCCCTAAAAGCAATGGCAAAGACCAAAAAAGGATGGTCCAACAATGAGCCCTGGATACTAATGACTATGCTTGTGAGCCTGTGTGCCTGAAATAAGAACTAGGCCTAGAGCTGCAGGGAGCCTAAAAGTTACCTCCTGAGAGCCACCATGTTCCTCAAATGTGGAGAATCTCGAAGCCAAACTCAGCATATAAATGCATTGCTTTCCCTCCAGCGTGGGACATGACTCCCAGGGATGAGCCTCCCTGTCACCGAGGGATTACTACCAAGTACCAGGTGATAATATAACTAGAAAATGACCTTGAATAAAAGGGTCAACTCAGTCCAGCAGAAGATCTCAGCCTACATGTAATGTCGGGAGTTAAAATGCATTTTGACCTTGAATAAAAGGAAGAAAAGAAAAGGACAAATGAGTTTATATGGCTATGAGTCTCCAAAAAAGAGCTGGGAGGTCATCAGATGGGTCGTCCTTATGCACACCTCAGCAGAGTCCAAGAGACAGATAAAGTAGATACAACCCCAGGTATTGGTTCTTCTGAGGGCTAGAGAGACAAACTGGTTCTATGGTCATGGCAGATGGAGTTCAGTGCCATGTCAGATGGCCCTACTTTGGAGTTTGTGTTTCTGAGTGATGGAGCTGGACTCAGATGGGATCTTTGTTCACAAGCCTCTCCTTTTTACCAGACCTGTGGTTGGTACTGGGGTTTAGTGTATACTTAGGGGACCTGAATCTCTGAACTGTCCATGTGATGGCCAGGCCTTGAGCCTCAACAGACTTGCAACTTCTACACTCTGGTTTATTGGCCTTACCCCAGCCATCTAACATGGAGATGAAAAAGGTCAATGACCACACCAGGGAACTAGCATGCCTAAAACTGAAAGGAGGAGAATTACATCCATCATTCATGTGGAATCTAAGCCCCCTCTTTTTTTTTTTTAAGATTTATTTATTTAATCCCCCCCCCCCCGGTTGTCCGTTCTCTGTGTCTTTTTGCTGTGTCTTGTTTCTTTGTCCACTTCTGTTGTCATCAGCAGCATGGGAAGTATGGGCGGGGCCATTCCTCGGCAGGCTGCACTTTCTTTCATGCTGGGCGGCTCTCCTAATGGGGCACACTCCTTGTGCGTGGGGCTCCCTTATGTGGGGGACACCCCTGCGTGGCACGGCACTCCTTGTGCGCATCAGCACTGTGCATGGGCCAGCTCCACACTGGTCAAGGAGGCCCAGGGTTTGAACCGTGGACCTCCCATGTGGTTGACGGATGCCCTAACCACTGGGCCAAGTCCGTTTCCCTCTCAACCCCCTCTTGATATAGATGTGGAGTGGACATAAACATTCCAGGGTCCACAGGATGGAAGAATACAGTATGGATTAAGAGTGGATTTACTGATATTCTATTTTGGAACTATTGTGATTAGTAATCAAAGAAAATATAGCATTGACGTGGAGAAAGTGGCCACGGTAACTCCTGAGGGTAGGGAGTGGGAAGAAGAGATGTGACATGGGGGTATTTCCAGGACTTGGAGTTGTCCTGGATGGTACTGCAGGGATGGTTACTGGACATTCTATGTCCTCCCATGGCCGACTGGGTGGACTGGGGGAGAGTGTAAACTATAATGTGGACCATTGACCATGTGGTACAGCAGTGCTCAGAGATGTACTCACCAAGTGCAATGAATGTCCCATAAGGATGTGGGAGGTTGTTGTTATGGGAGGAGTGGGGTGAGGGGGGTGGGGGGTATATGGGGATCTCATATTTTTATAATGTAACATTAAAAAATAAAGACAGGGGGCAAGATGGTGGCTGAGTGAGCATACCTGATAATATCTCCTGCAAAAAGCGGCTGGGCAGCATTGGAGGTTCTTCGAGACCAGGCTGTTTCAGGATTTTTGCAGGGCAGGAGGTGTCTGGACATTGATTTGGTGGGAAGGTAACAGAGAAAATTCATCTATAAGATATAATTGAGATTCTATTACACGGAGGTGGGAGCTGCATGTAGGACACTCCCTCCAGGGGTGGGTGGAGCTGCAGCACAGGTGCTGCAGTGCCAATTTCTGGAGGCTCTGCAGTACTGGAGAATTCATAAGCCCTGAGCAGGCTATTGGGGTGTTAACAGGAAAGGACTCCTTTGCAGACCGATTTGGGGAGACAAACGGGAGTTTTATTGCGAAGCGGGGAATTTTTGATTGCAGACACAAATAATAGCGCTTCCGCCTAGAGCCCCACCCCCCCCAAGCCCAGCTGCCAATCTGCAGTGGACTTAAATTGCTAGCAATAAAGGGATGCCACGAGGAGGCTGTATCAGGGTCTGGCAGGGTGGGAGATGTCTGGAAGCCGATTAGGGGAATATTTTGCGAAGTGTGGGAATTTCAGTTTTGGACTCTGTTAATCGGCGTTTCCGGCTGGAGCCCCACCCCTGGGCCTGGCTACTGATCTGCATCATTAAATTGGCTGCAGTGTAGAGGCACCCCCGGGTGGCCGTTCCAGGGGCTTACAGGTGGGTGGTGTCCTGAAGTCGAATTGGTGATACAGCCACAGAATAGACCCCAGTGAGTGAGTGAATTGCGGGGTTCAGACACATAGAATAGAGTTTGCAGATGTGACCTCACCCATAGGGCTGGCACCCAGCTGTGGGGATCCCTGAAGGCTGTGTTGCATTGCAGTGCTCCCAGACTCGCTGTTAACCAGACTTGAGGTTGCCAGGTCTGAGTCCCCTAAATCCTGGTGGCCCACAACCCAGAGATTCACACCTCTTGAGTCTTCAATATCTCAGACTTTCCATCCCTGAATCCATCATGCCCTGAGGTCCATCTGAGGTCCTTCAATGTCCTAGCCCTCAATGTTTGCATTTTTTCTTTTTTGTTTTTATTTTATTTTTTTAATGTCCTGATTGCTAACATTGCATTATCTCCTAGTCTTTTCTCCCAGCATATCCCCCAAAGTCTTTTTTTTCCCCCAGTTATTTAGGGTTTTTTTTTGTTGTTGTAGCTGTTGTGGTTGTTCCATATCTTTTTTTTTCTTTTCCCTACTTGTTCTGCTCCGTTTACCCACTCCCTTTTTCTTTCTTCCTTTGTTCTTTTTTCCTCTCTCTCTCTTGTCCCTCATTTTCTTATTTTATTTTATCTTAATTATACAATAGATGCTGCAGGGAACACCTCACATTTGCTGGGTTTCCTCATCCTCCACTGCCTCATTTCTGTGTGAATTGATTTTGGCTACCTACACTATCCCCTTTCCCCTACATCTTGATATCCCCCATCATCTACTGTCTCTCCTATATTCCACCTCCCTTTCTTTGATCCCCAAAGTGTCTAACTCTTAATTTCTAATACCTTTGTTTTGTTTTCTGTCTTTCATCCACTCTTGAAACTATTGCCTTTCTTTTCTCTTTCCCTCTCTCACAAAAACAATAGCTT